>NC_134415.1:54826904-55129934 GCF_030867145.1 Opisthocomus hoazin
CAGCTCCAGCTAAGGGCACGTCCTCTTCCTCAGCATTGCCATGTTCCCTGCTAAGCCCCTCACCGCACAAGTGCGTGCACCCAGCACAACCCTGCAACTTGTCCGCATTCAGTGCCATGCTCACCTGGGTGATTTCTACCTGCTGTATGACAAGAAGCATTGTGTGCCTGAACACAGCCTCCTTCCATTTAGGGAGCTGACTGAAAAAGGTTGTGCTGCTCAAACTGATAAACAACCCACATCTGCACTCCTTTCCTCTTAGCCTTGGCGATGAGCTGCCATCCTAAGCAGAAGTGAGGTGCTGCCAACAGAGACAGGCAGCAGGAACCAGCTCCTTCGGGACATCATCCTCCACAGTGTCGTTAACACACTGGGGAAAATCAGTCCCTTCCACCCCGACGGCCTTGCAGCATGGGCAGCCATACACTCCTGCTTGGAAATATATCCCTGTGATGAAAGTTTTCCCACCCGCTTGAGGACTGAACGTCAACACAAAATCCCAGTGCAGAACTACACCAGCAGTGGTGTGGCTGGAAGGAGCTGCACTGCTGCACTTTGCTGATGTCTAAAGCAGCAGCAAACCACCTGAGTGAGATCTCCCTGGGAGAAGAAAGAGGTTTGGCACTGGGCCCCTGCAGTTCATTAGTGGAGTAATCTCTACAAATAGGAGTGGGAACAGAGACGGGAACAGAAGAAATGCTCATATATGACTAATGACTGGGAAACATGGGGGTTGTGGCAACTTCTCTTTTCTTCACAGCTTTGACAGAAGGCAAACATTTTCCATTTTAGTTTGACATGTAGACTAACCGCAGACTTGTAACCCCTTGTACCTGAGAGGTCTTTATGCACTGAACAAGTCACAAAATACTTCAGCACATCTGTCCCTGTACAAATTCATTGCTTTAAATGACAGCATGTCATTAAAAGCTCCTTAAAATGTAGCAACTTTGAGTAGGAGTTTGGAAGCACTTTAATGCCTCACAATTAAATTTCAAAACAATGGATGAAACTCCTTGGTCAATAAAGAGACCTACAATGATTCCTCACAATTACAACAGCATATTGAGAGCCCACACACAAGTTTGAAGTGGCATTTACACAAGTGGCCAGAGGCTGATGTACCTTTCCACTCCCAGTGACAAAGGGTTTAGGGCAATATTCATCATTTAAGGAAACCTGGGGAGATGCAGGCAGCTGCTGCATGTTCCTTATTTGTTCCTGGGCAGCGCTTCTCCATCTCTATTGTCCTCTGGGCTGTCAAACTGCTATCTTTCACACATCCTTACTGCAACAAAACACCCTCCAAGTGCATGCAGTGGAAAGGAAGAAATTACAATTTTTTTCTCTTTCTGTCAAAGCTTCTGTCAGAGTGCTTAATGGACTAAGCAAGGACACTGTCCTTCTCCGTGTCTTGTTTCAAGCTGAGCACTAAACAGGACAAATGGAGTCAGCCTTTACCCTGCTCCCAGGGCACTGTGGCTCAGAGCCTGAGGAATAGCTTAGCTTTGAAAGCTTTGGAGGATTCTCCGCTGTGTGTTGGCCATGGCCCAGTTGGTACCTTCACGTCCCTGCCACTCAGATCACCTGGACTCATTGAACCTCCCAGGACAGAAGACCTGTTCTGTCCCTTTTTTTTCTTATGTCTATTCATGGCCAAAGCAAGAGTGAGGCAGAGAAACTTACCATCTCTTGCAGAGGAAAACAGCAGCTGTCCTAAAAACAATCAGAAAACTCAAGGTTTTTATTTTATTTTATTGCTTTGCTTAGAGGTTTCTCTGTAAATGCTGGCTGACTGTTATGTTCTGAGACAGCTGGCAAGCAGGGGAGTAAGATTTATTTCGAGCAGGTGCAATAGGATCTCTTCAGATGATCATTTGTCCACCTCAGACCTCATGCTTTGGCAATAAATTGTTGCCAGCTCTCAAAATGACATCATCCATGGCGTGAAGGCTTGCTGTAGACAGGGCATATTGGAATCGGTCCCTTCTGCTGAACCCCTGCCAACAAAGGCTGCTAATAAGCCTGAAATACGCCAGCTGTGCTGTAGCTGCTGCTGACCATGTAGACCTCCTCCTTTCACCCACCACCACAGGCCAGTCAACCTGCATATGCGATCACAATGCATGCACATGCCTCTAGGAGTCATCACTGCCAAAAATGTCTGAATAAAATGGCTGTTGCTTTGCAAACTATCACCAGCCACCCTTTCGCTGAGTGCTAGACTTTCTCCACCAGGATGAAAGTGCACAGAGCCAAAGCCCAGAAGTATCACAGGTCAGTGACTCAGTCTTCAGCACAGTTTCCCAGGGAAATTCGGTTTATTGTCTTCCGTATGTACTGGGTAAGTTTGTCCCTTGCAGGGCTCACCCAGCAGGAATGGCAGGCAACAGATTTCTTACTTCAAGTGTTACGGGGTGCAGGAAGTGACCTGGGCTCCCTTCCAGACCCCTGGGCCAGAGCATGAGGCTGTGACCCCCCCGGTCAATCTCAGCCCCTCAACAGTCCTGCTCTTCCTCCTTCTCCATCCACTGCACAGAAATACAGTCCTTTCCTGCCCTTCTCCTCCTGAAAGAAGTGCTGCTGTCACCAGCCTTCCCCCCCCAAGCAGCACCAGCCACCTGCTACAACCAGCATCGTTTCAGATGGCATCAGCTGGCATGAGCCAAGAATGGATTTAGCTCGATAATTACTCCCTCAGCCTCCCTCTCCAAGCAAAATCTGAGAAGCCATTGGATCCCCATCCCGCTGCTGACGCACGCAGTCACATCTTCCAGTTTCACAGGGAGCTGTGTAAGACTTGCTCAAATAAACAGGAGCAGATTGCACCGGGCCAAGGTCCTCTGCGCAGATCCACCACCTACGACACCATTGCATCAGAGGGGTCACTGCCAAGTTTTACACATAGTGGAGGACTTTGCTGATCTCTTGAAAACTTTACGTCATCCTAGATCCAGTTTGCTTGACTCTAATTCAGGCATCATAGTGCTGGGCTGTGTGTGCAGCACCAGTGGACAACTCCTCCTCTGATTTGGATTACCCTCATGGAAAAGCCTGACCTAAAGCAGCGGAGCACAGAGACCCTTAGGCATGTCACTGCAGAAGTAGAGACCTGCTCTCAGTGCCCATTAAACATGAAAAGAAAAGGGAACCTTTAGCAGTGTTTTGTCACCTGTCACTAGACCAAGGTAACTGGCTTTGCCACGTGTTGCTCCTGTGAGGATTTCTTAATAGATTTCACTCTTCTTCTCAAGTCCTGAAGGAGGAAAGTCCTGGTATGTTCTCCTGGCACCCTGCTGTAGCCCAGCACTGAGACTCAGGAGTGCCACTGTAGCAGGTGATGCAGCAGGCACCTCAGGTACTGCTTACAAAGCAGTGGGTGCTTTTTATCAGTCCACATTTCCCCTTTTTCTTCCACTTCCTTCTGCTAATGCTACTGTGAATGCCTTTGCAGAAGATAGCTAGCTAAGATGAGAGAGCAGCCAGCAAGCAGCATGCTCCAGTCATGCACAAATCACAGCAATGAAGTCAGGTACTGCAACACCATTCATTTGACAGCTCCTCGTGAATCAGTCCCTCCAGCTGTATGGTTTAACTTCTTCAGGGTGCTCAGAACTGATTGCGATAGCCTGTGGTTTGGCTGCTAGACCTGCTCCATGATATGACAACTTTTCCCAGCGAAGGCTTTACATGCCTGAATTTGCCCTCTGCCTTCCCCGGCACACTGCAAATCCATGCTAGATCTGCGCTTGCCATAGGTCTGGAAGAACTCCTTCAGTATCCTGCCATTTTTCCTCCCCCTACTCTTTCTCCCAGAACATATGTCCTCAGATTGTCATGTAACTCACCCTTTTAATTTGGCCTGCCTGGTCACTTCCACTGCTGATTCAGCCAGAAAAAAAGTGCCAGAAATCTTAGGATAGTTGAAAGAAGCAGAAACATTTCTGCATACACGGACAAAATACAGTATTTACAAGTAGACACATGAGAAAAGATCTGTTTCGTGACGTTAAAACAGAGCACAGACCTGCTTAAATTGAGTCATGATTTGTCAGAGCCTCAGTTGAGCAAGAGGAGACTAAATGAAGTCTGGGATTTAAATTGTTTTTGTGGGATGTGTAACACACTAATAGATATCAAGGTCCTTTTAATAGCTGATCTCAAAGCAATTAAGCCAGGATGTGCATGCCACAAGCTTCCTCTTTAGTCGAAGAAACAGAGCGTCTTGGGATGTGATTTATCTGGCAAATGTTGCGAAATTAGGAATAGGACACAAGTGCCACAGGTCACAGCCCAGCACCCTCTGGCCGAGATGCCCCCGGCCAGCAAGCGTCCCTCTAGGAGCAGCAGTGACACTGATGATGCGACCTGCTGCCCCAGCACAGGGGCAGGCAGTGCCAGACTATTGCTGCTTGCAGGCAGTTACTCCCTGGCTTTCCCAATGTTTGCATTTGGGAGCACAGGTGGGGAGCATTTCCACAAGCATCCTTTCATCCGTTCTCTGGCCCGGGAGGGTTTCCCCAGGAGGAGAGGGCAAGAAGGTGCAGATGGGCAAGGTCTTTGCCAGAGAACATTGAACCTTTCACTCCCATTTATTGCTGCAACACAAACACTGGTTTCGTTTTCTTTTAGCTGTACCCAGTCGCTCAGTGCTGCTGGAAAATCACAGTGGCTTTGCTAGGTACACAAACTGCTGCCATAAACAGATTCTGAGCACAGTCTTATGGACACACTTACATGCTTTTACTTATAGCAAGGCGGAAGGGAAAGAAAACGAACAACAGAAGAAAAGGAATGTCTACATTTCTACTTATAAGCTCTGAGGCGAACGGCTATCACAGATTGCCCAAGTAAAAGACTCTGTGACCTAACCCCTTTCAAAGCCCCAGCAGAGGTACTTTGGAGGCAGCAGCATAACCTTCCCACCACGGCCGCTCCTCGCAATTCACTCCGGCGCCAGGCCGTGGCTCCTGGGCAGCATTCATCCTCCTGCCCACCCAGCCCTGTCTGCCACTGCCCGCACAGGCAGAGGTACGTCATTCCCAGGGACCAAAGTTTGACACCAGCTCCCTGCGTGTCACTTGTAGCCCTCCAAAAGGCCTTGATTTTGGTGATCATACATAAAAGCTTGTTCTGAAGCTTCTCTCTAGGGCCAGCCAGGTGCTCTGATTTACCTTCTCCTGACCATAGATCCTGGCTGGAGCTGCTCAGGTCGGATGCAGTGCTCAGGGCACAAAGCTGCTGCTCTGAAGAGCCTGGAGCCTGTGAGCAGGTCCAGCTGTCCCAGCTGGATGGGGGGAAGGATGGTGAAGTGAAAGGTCGGAATAGGCACCGCTTTCCAGCCCAGTGCTTGTTCAGGGCTTCGCCTGCTGTTCCCTGCTGCGTGTTTCGGAGGGCACGACTCCAGTGCAAGCACCTAGTTAAAGACCGTGGCAAGAGGCAGGTGAGACAGACAGGAACCAGAGCCCACAGCTGTGCTGGCACATTTTGCAGTGCACCTAGATGATTTCCTAGCCAACCCTCTAAGCACACTTCATGTTTTTCATCACTGCATTGGTGACAGTTACTGTCAGGATGAACCTTAAAATACACACTCCTAGGAGTGCAACCTCTGTGGTGGAGCCAGACCACAGCCCATCCACAGCACAATTACAGATTACACAGAGGATCTCCTAGCAAAGGAACTTAAATGGCCTTTCTCAGACTCATTATAAAGCCACTACATTTGCCAGCACTGTGGTATCAGTCTGCAGTTCTCTGACGTTTCAGGAAGAGCTGAATGATAGCTTTGGGCAAAAACGTGTGATTGTTTTTTTTTCTTTGGTAAGCACAATCATTTCTGCTGACTCCTGTCAGATCTCAGAAGGGCAGTCTGCCACAAGGTTTATTTATTACCTGCAGACTTTAGTGTTCCCTGCTGAAAATATAGAGTATGGATAATATAAAGTCATCTAGATCATCAAGTGGTATCAGCTACACTTGGGGTTTACACCACCAAAGTTTCTAGCCCATAATTGAGCACCAGAAGCCTCAGCTGCAAGGACTTCACTCTTTATTTTAACCTGACAGTCCTTTTATGACAGAGTAATCTCTGTGTGGGGTGTTTGGCTTTGCGTGGCTTTGGAGAGCCACTCTTCAGATCAGATCACCTTTCCCTAAAAGTTTGGCTCTGGCACTTGGTCATACTCATTGTCCCAATTTGCTTGTGACTCGGAACGAAACAAACCCAGGAAGGCAAACCAGACACCAAAGCATCGACCCTCGCAGCAGCAATCCTGTTTTACTGCCACAATCCCGCACGGTGACGGAAGTCGCTGGTTAGGGGACGGGGATTTTCCTTACCTCGCTGACGATGGATGAGTGGGGCTGTTTATACACCCAGTTCTCATGGCACGTGGCGAGCGGCAGTTTGCCCACGCTGTGATTGCCGTAGCGGGCGAGCGGGCTGCCGCAGCTGACGGAAGCATCCCACGCGATGTCCAGCCTCTCGCACTCCCCGCTGAAGGACCCGTTCCCCAGGCTCAAGGGCAATACCGTGAAGTTTCGCTCCTCTTCCAGCGTCCAGCCACATCGTTCGCTTAATTCAGCTGCCCCGGGGATCCTGCACCAGTAGCTGGCTGGTGCCTGCCCCAGGAAAACCACGCTGGTGAACAGGAAAGAAAAAGTTATGCCCGTCTGGCAAAGGAGGAAAAAGACCCTCTTTTGAAATCTTCCAAATTCCCCAGCTTCCTTCAAAACCTCATCGAAAGATGGCATTATGTGAGGCGGTCTGTCCACTCGGAGCACTCCAAAGATGACAGAGTTTGCTTTGACACTTCGCAACGGCTGCTGGCACTTCTTATAAATGTGACCGCCTCGCCTCCCCTCGCTCCTCTCTTCCCATGGGCACACACACGCACACGCAGGCAGGCAGACACACACACACACACAGGGACACGCAGGCGTGTAACGCCGGCAGCATGAGCGGAGCCGGAGCGGAGCAACGCGCCTGGGCACACACGCGGGGACTCAGGGCATGCCAAGTGGCGTGGGGCTCACACGCAGCCGGGGAGGAGTGCGATTTAAAGTGCGCAAACATATTGTAGGAGAGGAGGGGCGTGCATTTCCTATTCATCCCGAGTGTTAAACAGATTATGTAATAAACCCAGTTAACTCCTTCGGGGCGGGCGAGCCTCAAATGCCAGCTCTCGCCACGGCTGCGATGAATCAATAGGTGCAAGGATAAAGCAGGGAGTTAAACGGGAAGGAGCACAGAAGCAGTTGCAAAGAGCAGCGGTGAGTGATGCAGCCTCTGTGGGATAGCAGAGGCAGAAAGAAAGTTGTTTCGCAGAGAGCTATGCAGTCTTTCCTTCAGCAAATCGAAACAAATACTGCGGCAATGTTTAATTACTTCTCCAAAGCGCTGCTTCACCGTATGTACAGATTTAATTTGCAAGAGTCTTTCCTGTCTGTAGTGTGAATAAAGTGAGGCACACAAACTGCACCAGTCCAGAATCCAGGATTTTTTTTTTTAAGTTGGATCTACCTATTCAAGAAAGCTTTTATATGTTCTTGTTAATTTTAATTTCACAATATCTTCCAAATATTTAAAAGATAAATGACCAGTTTCCCTTCCTCAAAAACGAATAGAAACAAGTTATTTCATTTTTTTCTTCGGCTGGTAGTTTGAGTTCAGGGAGAAGGGAAGAGGGAGCCAGGACTGGGTGCATTTTGCATGCACATGAGCACATCTTATGCAGAACTCCCTGAATCATATCAGATATGCAATGGCAGGTGTTTCGCACTTTGTTCAGGATCATGAAGTCCATGGCCACTCTCTTCCCATGCGAGAAGGAGTGCAGGGATAGCACCTACCAAAGGGGTCTCCCGCAACCCCTTGTCTCTAGTTACCTACAGCTTTGACCATGGGTGTCTATGGTTTTGAAGAGAAGTATAATTGCTAAAACAGTTAGATCCAGACCAAAGAAGGCTTTGGTTACTATACAGACTATCTGACATGGACTTTGTAACAGACGTGAAGACTGGTGCTGTGGTGTGATCTTGGCAAGAATGTGGGTTTCTAGGTAGATGTGCTGCTGTGCTTGCATCACAAGGTGCTTTTGAGGGAATTTTGTTTGACTCCTGGTTACACTGTTTTGAGGTAATCAAGCTTAGAGGCCATGAAGACATCATCTTTGGGTCCAGGTCTGTGCCTGAGGAGGTGGGGCACTGTCTGATGGATGATTTCAAACAAGAAAAGCCCTTTTATCCCAACAGGGCTATCTGGAGATCAGTCATGATGAGATGTCAAAGGTGGGATGGTTTATCCTGACAGCTTCCAGTGACTGGGGAGGAGGTCGTCTCCAAAGGGACCACCATAGAGACAGATAAATGGGGACAGAGCCTGATAATCAGCCTGTGAGTTGCTTTCACAGCTCTGCTCGGGGGTGTATTAAACCTCCACTGCTCCTCAAGCCTTACCCCAATAAAAAATGTCATTTTTATCCCTATTGGCCATTAGCTTAATTTGGAATCATAAGTGCTAGCCCCCTGTAAGCCATGTACCAATGTAGCTGTGCTCAGCATTTTACCTGTTTCAGAACCCCATGGGTGTAATTACTGTGGCCATCTCTTAGCTAATCAGTGGAGCTAGACCAGATTCGGTACAGTGAGAATGCAGCCCACTATTGCAACATTGCTTCTGGAGCTACTTTCTTTCCCAAAAGAAAGCATGGTCTAGTAGGTGGTTGTCAAAATTTCACACGTCTTATCCATTATGCTCTTGTTACGCTGTGCACAGCAAGTGCGTTGAGGTCTGTCAGACCTGAAGCCAGAAAACCTAGCAGCTGGGAGAGATCAGTGCTGATGTTATGGCAGCGGGCATCTGGGAGTCTTCCTAACATCCTCACAGTTACACTGCTGGTCATAGAGGCGAAGATTCATTCAGCAAAATCAGTTTCACTCTCTGGCATAGGTGATGTCAAAGTGACCCTGTTTCCTCAGTGTTCACCTGTGTTTTCATCTCTCTGTCTGAAAATAGCTTATCAATATTTGCCACCATATCAGTGTGCTGCAAGACTCCAGTTTGTCAAAGAAATCTAAAATATCCAGTGACAGATACATGAGAGTGTGTATTGGTGCATTTATTTTACAGCAAGCAATTCCCAGCTTCCCCGAGGTTTTCCTGGAACTTCAGCTCCACGTGCTGTGAAAGCTGAACACATCTAAGGATGGGAAGATGAAGGGTTTGTATACAAAGCCGGTAACAGTAACCTCTTGAAGGAATGCTTTTCAACCTTTGAGGACAGATGTCAGGGTCAAACTGTCATTTTAAACATCTTATGCTATATATGCAGTAAAAAATTATGGTCTTTGATACTAGGAAAGAAGCAAGTGAACAAAGAGACAGGGAAGATGTTGATGGATGAAGAAGGCAGAAGCAGTAAAAATGGATGCAGAGAGGAGTACAGAAAAAGGGAGAGGGAAGAGTGGGAAGGCAGCAAGCCAGGGAAAGAGTAGAGACAGAAGTGGTGATGAAAGCGGAGCAGCAGAAAGAGATATAGAAGTACAACTAAATTACAATCATGAGCATCTTCAGTTGGAGCTCTGTTTAGAAGCCCAAATGTCACAGCTATTTCAGAACCAGAATGAAAACTATGTAGTCTAGAGGGGAGGCACATACGCTCCCTGTACCCTCATGGCACTAGACCACCGTTTATACATGCCTGGGTGACAGCAAGAGACATTTGGATCAATAGCTACTCTGACTGAATCCTGGAAAGTTATAACTTTACTGCAACACCCTGGATAACCTTTGCCAGCATTTCAGACAAACACTTTAAAATGTCAAAGTCCTTCTTTGGGAAACTATAAGCAGCAGGACAGTGATATCACCCAGTCTGCAGACACCTGAGGGCACCATGCTACTTAACAGCATTGTTTCCGTGATAAAGTTATTCAGAAGATCACGGCCTAGGTTTGTGATGCCTTACAGACACATGCCTCTTGTTAAATAAAAGACAGCCTGTGAACAAATTTGGGCAGCAGACATTCACCCTGCCTGTTATCTTGCTGCATGATGCAGCTTCGTACTTTACCAAATATTTCTCCCCCAGACAAATCTGCTATGGGCTAGATAGTCCTAAGCAGCAAGGGTGCAAACCAGTCAGCGTTACACCATTCTAGGGCCAGGAGACTGCCTATACCAGCATTTTCTCAGCTCTCGATGCCGAAGGAAGGGGCAGGGATTTCCACAGCCCTGCATCTGGGGATTACGTATACCTCTGCTAACTGGTGACCCCACAGCAGAGACTGCCACAAGGAACCAGGCAGTGGTAGCTCAAAGTACATTGCACAGATCTTAATGACAAATCTTGGTTCACAGCAGAAGATGGCAGGGCCCTTCATCATTCTTCACCAATCACTTCACCTTTCATGCACTTTCCAGCTGCATCCTGCAGGTTTGACTCTTCTGCTAAAACCGTTGCTCTTCCATGCTGGAGTGCAGAAGCCTAAAGCCAGCCCCAGAAATAACTGCATGTTCATAGGGCTCATGTTGTTACAACATGTCTCGTTAAGAAGCCAGGCTGGAAAGGATATAGGAACTTAGTTTTGGAGATTAAATAAATAGTGGATTTTTTAAGATCAGAGCAAGGAGTCTTCATGGGGCAATTAGAGATGTTTACACTCCCCTCTCCCACACATGGTATAACCACATTCCAAGTCGGGACACTAAATTACGTACAGCTTTTTCTCTGACAGTTCTTGTGTTTTGGTTTTTGCTGCTATTGGTTTTTTCCCTTCAATTTATTAATCTTTCCTCTTCCTCCCACCACCTGCTTTCATCTTCTTCTTTTATCTCCCCCTTCTTCTTCCTCCAGATTTCCTCTTTTTCCTTCCAAAAGGTGTCAGCTCTGTTCAATGCAGTATGTCCTTTCCCAGGCCTCCAGAACAACTTAGTGAGCTGCAGGATGACTTTGAGACATGGGAAAAGTCAATTTCAATCAACAGGGAGTCCACCTTTTGGCAATCCATGAAAGCAATGCACAATGCATTGTACTCCCCTCCCTCACTATTTCCATGGCCTTTAGGCTATTTTTACCATCTTGGTTCCAAGAACAAATATAAATAAATGTAGTTCTAGGAACCGTAGAGTACAACAAACAGGGGGATCTGTACTCATTTCTAGGACAGCAGCTGAAACAGCAGAGGAAAACGGGGACACAGGGAGAGAAGGGAAAATCCAAATGAGGAAAAAAAAGGTGGAGAGCGAAAGGAAGAGCAAAACAGGACCAAAGAGGGTCCTGTTTCTCTCCTCACAAGAGAGGGAAAAAAACCCCAAACAAACCAGACCAACAGTGACCACACTGGAGACACCCCATATCTCTGCCATTTTGATCACGTGTAGGTAAAAAACTTGCAGCAGGGGAGGAAGCCATCCTCCACCCGCAGCCCGTGCTCGTTCTCACACCCTCAACTTTTCCTCCTGCTGCCCCAATGCAGAGGGTGTGGTGCACACGGGGTTTAGGTGGGCACATGGGGTTTAGGACCTCGCAGCCCCTGGACTCCTGCAGGCTCATCCCCACCGCAGCCAGCAGCAAGGGCTCCCTCCCCGCTGCTCTCCTTGCACAGACTCTTTCTCAGGGGCAAAGTGTCCTCTGCCCCAAGGCAAATGGGATCTCGGTGGGTCTGTGTTTCCTGACCCAAACCCTGTGCTGGTTCTCCACCATGGCGCTTGCACACTGTTCTGCTCTGTCTGTTGGAGAAGCTCAGGTGCCACACATCTGGGTGCCCGCAGACAGCTTGTGTCTGTTCCCCACTGACTTTCATCCTACTCAGGGAAAGCAGCTCTGGCTCTCCAAGCACATCTGGAAACACCTGCTCGTCAGGATTTCAGCTCAGTATCTGAGACAGACGGACGAACTGAAATCAGCTTCTCCAAGGCCAGCTGAAGGAAGAGCAGCCAGAGGAAATGGGGCTCCTACACACACATTTTTATAGTCCATATGTGCCTTCCCTCATCCTTTTCCTCTTCACCAGGTCACTCTGGAGGCCAGCAGAGGGGCTGCACTGGGCTCTGCCTTCCTGTTCAGATAAGTAAGCCGTAATCCCACAGCACATTTGTCAGGACCCTTGCTGATGACTTCGAATAACTCAGTATTTTGGCCATGAAAGAAGACAAGCAGAGTTCACCAAAGGATATTTTCACAACGGAATGAACAAGGGATATTTCCAGAGAGGGATGTAAAGGCCTGATAAAATGAAAATGTCCCCCTGCATTATCAGACAGCTGTGAATCACAAGCTTTCTTTCTCTCTCTGTCGCACCTGCCTGAAATCCTGCTTAGAAAGATGGGGGAAATCGCATTGGTTTTCTTTGTGATTTCTCATGGTTGCACATCCCTCTCCCATGGCTCAGTTTCCATCATGATTGGAAGCAAACATTTCTAAATACTAAGAAAAAGGCTTTGCATGAAAGTTTCCAGCCCCATTTTGTGAGAATAAATGTGAAACACTTAAATCATCTCAAGGATGGTATCAGTGCAATGAAGACTTCTGCAAGTGCCACTCATTAGCTGCCTGCTTCTCTAGTTGTTTCTGAAGTGGGACTTTCATTAAAAAGAGAAAAAAACCCCACAAAATTCCTTGCAAAGTTTCTAACATTAGTCTTTTTTATCTACTTTCGTGCCATTTCTCAGTTTGCTGTTATATCAAATGTTCCCAACAAACCTTCTTTGTGACCTTTCTATTGCACCACTTCTATTTCTGAGACGTCTTAGGCTGTTTGAATACCACCAAGCTGGTCAGTGTAGCAAAACTGCTAGCATTCATACATATAAGAAGAAGGTAATAGAGCAATTCTCCTAGACCACCACTGTCCATCTTATGGGCAGATTTGTGTAGAAGCACCATAACCCTTCAAGGCCCTCTTCAATGCCCTCTTCAAGGAGCTACTGGGAGGAATCCCGTGGGCCAGGGCTCTCGAAAGCAGGGGGGTCCAAGAGTGCTGGTCGCTCTTTAAACAACACTTCCTCCATGCTCAGGAGCAATGCATCCCCCTGAGAAAGAAATCAAGCAAAGGAGGCAGGAGACCTGCATGGTTAAACAAGGAGCTTCTAGCGGAGATCAGATGGAAGAGAAAGGTCCATGGAATGTGGAAAGAGGGGCAGGCCACTTGGGAAGAGTACAGAAACGTGGTGAGAGCGTGCAGGGATGCGACGAGGAAGGCCAAAGCCCACCTGGAATTGAAGCTGGCAAGGGACGTCAAAAACAACAAGAAGGGCTTCTTCAACTACATCAGCAGCAAAAGGAAGGCTAGGGACAATGTGGGGCCGCTGCTGAACGAGGCGGGTGTCCAGGTGACGGAGGATGTAAAGAAGGCAGAGCTACTGAATGCCTTCTTTGCATCAGTCTTCAGTGCTAAGACTGGCCCTCAGGAATCCCAGGCCCCGGAGGTAAGAGAAGAAGCCTACAGAGAGGATGACTTTCCCTTGGTCGAGGAGAACAGTGTGAGGGATCGCTTAAGTGATCTGGACATCCACAAATCCGTGGGCCCCGATGGAATGCACCCACGAGTGCCGAGAGAGCTGGCGGATGTCATTGCTGAGCCACTCTCCATCATCTTTGAGAGGTCCTGGAGGACAGGAGAGGTGCCCGAGGACTGGAGAAAAGCCAATGTCATTCCAATCTTCAAAAAGGGCAAGAAGGAGGACCCAGAGAACTACAGGCTGGTCAGCCTCACCTCCATCCCAGGAAAGGTGATGGAGTAGCTTATCCTGGAGGCCATCATGAAGCAAGTGGAGGAAAAGAAGGTTATCAGGAGTAGTCAGCATGCATTCACCAAGGGGAAATCATGCCTGACCAATCTAATAGCTGTCTACAATGACATGACTGGCTGGGTAGATGAAGGGAGAGCCGTGGATGTTGTCTACCTGGACTTCAGCAAGGCTTTCGACACAGTCTCCCATGATATCCTCCTAGGGAAGCTCAGGAAGTGTGGGTTGGATGAGTGGTTGGTGAAGTGGATAGAGAACTGGCTGAATGGTAGAACTCAGAGGGTTGTCATCAGTGGCACCGAGTCTAGTTGGAGGCTGGTAACAAGTGGTCTTCCCCAGGGGTCAGTACTGGGCCCAGCCTTGTTTAACTTCTTCATCAACGACCTGGATGAAGAGTTAGAATGTACCCTCATCAAGTTTGCTGATGACACCAAACTGGGAGGTGTGGTGGATACACCAGAAGGCTGTACTGCCATTCAGCATGACCTGGATAGGCTGGAAAGTTGGGCAGAGAGGAACCTGATGAGGTTCAACAAAGGCAAATGCAGGGTCCTGCACCTGGGGAGGAACAGCCCCATGCATCAGTACAGGCTTGGGGAGGACCTGCTGGAGAGCAGCTCTGTGGAGAGGGACCTGGGTGTCCTAGTGGACGACAGGTTAACCATGAGCCAGCAGTGTGCCCTGGCTGCCAAGAAGGCCAATGGGATCCTGGGATGCATCAAGAAGAGTGTGGCCAGCAGGATGAGGGAGGTTCTCCTTCCCCTCTACACTGCCCTGGTGAGGCCTCATCTGGAGTACTGTGTCCAGTTCTGGGCTCCCCACTTCAAGAAAGATGAAGAGCTACTGGAGAGAGTCCAGCGGAGGGCTACGAGGATGGTGAGGGGACTGGAACATCTCCCCTACGAGGAGAGGCTGAGGGAGCTGGGCTTGTTCAGCCTGAAGAAGAGAAGGCTGCGAGGGGACCTAATATATACTTACAAATATATGAAATATATATCTGAAGGGTGGGTGTCAGGAGGATGGGGCCTAGCTCTTTTCAGTAGTGCCCAGCGACAGGACAAGGGGCAATGGGCACAAACTGAAGCATAGGAAGTTCCGTCTGAACATGAGGAAGAACTTCTTCCCTCTGAGGGTGACGGAGCCCTGGAACAGGCTGCCCAGGGAGGCTGTGGAGTCTCCTTCTCTGGAGATATTCAAGACCTGCCTGGACAAGGTCCTGTGCAGCCTGCTGTAGGTGACCCTGCTTCGGCAGGAGGGTTGGACTAGATGACCCACAGAGGTCCCTTCCAATCCCTACCATTCTGTGATTCTGTGATTCTGTGAACTCAGTATAGGAGACAATACAGGTTCAAAATACGCCGTGAGCCCGAAGAGTTAGCTGATCAAACTCCACATGGGAGAATCAATATACACCTCACATTTATGGGAAAAATTACTTCATTTCAAAAAATTCCTGTTTCTAGCTTTCCAAGATAATAATTTTTTTTTTTTTTTTTTTACCATCACTGAAAAAGAACTGAGATACAGCTCTGCAGATAATAAAAAAGGCTGCAGGAGTAGGATAATTTCAGAGCAGCAGCAGAGACCCAGTGCACCCCAAATGCACCAGCAAAATTTCGAATCATCCTGGAAGGATGGATGGGAACTAGTAATTCCTCTGCACCTTTCTCTAATCTCCCTGTAGTTGTTTTTGGAAACCTTTAGTGGTAACCATCTATTTATAGTTGGCTCTGTTTTTGTAGTTTATCTCTGCCATAACATTGCGTCCTTTGTCCTAACTGCACAATACCAACCCAAAGGAATTCTTTACAGCTGGGTTCTCACCTCTTGCTTGATTAGCATGCTTTATTACTAGGAAGAGCAACCAGGCCACTTTCATCAGGCCGCTTAGCCGGGCACATGTGTTCGCTGTTCACAATCCAGTGCCTAGCACACTACTTAAAATGGGCATTTTTGGATATGTGGACCTACCACAGGGTACTTCAATTGCTCAGTACTTTCAATTGTTTGAATGCTTGTTTGCTTTTAAATGTCAGTATATTTATTACACAGGATTTGTTATGTTTTCCCTTCCCAAGTAAATGTTCTTGAGTATATTTAAGAAAAAGGTACAAAGACTTAAAAATCTGTTGTGGAGATGCAAAGCAAGAATAATTCAATAAACAGTCACAAATCAAAGAATTGTTTACATTGGTTTGAGATCCCGAAATCCTGAGCAACCAGATGAGTTGAAACAAAGGCCAGTTCAAGCTGAGTGTTTCTGAAAAGGTTGCATCATTGTATCTGTTTTCCCATGAAACAATCATGCAGTGACTGGGTGGAAAGTCGAATACCTGCATCTTGGGAAGCTGGACCAGACAAAATAATGTGGATGGCAGAGTGAGTCCCTGGAATGGTTGCTGTGTTTCTAGGCTGAGATTTCAGTCATCAGAGTCTACAGTCCAACCCATACCTTAACAGAGGACCCTGTGTAAGGGGAGTGCAGTGATCAGGAAACTCGGACAGGTGGACCCTGGCAGTGTCACCATGATGCAAAGTATGGCAGCAGGTAGAAAACCCTGTGTGCCAGGAACTGGAAGGCTTCATCTCCAAAAGACCGTTCTTCCTACCGTGAGGCTGCTCCCCTTGGCAGCCGGTCTCAGCAGAAGATGTGCAACCCTTGACTCAGCCCTTGTAGCCATGCAATAGCCAAGAGCTGGGGATACGGAATGATGAAGGGACTTCATCAACCACATACAAGGGATGGGACCACAGCTCCCCTCCCCCAGCTCCATGCTGGACAGCTGCAGTGGAATAGGGAATTGGGGAGGTCTGGGAAAGTCTGGGGCAGTGTCATCAGCTACCATGGTGGGTAGCCTTCCCTGAGGGCAGGCCCATCAGTTTCCCAGGGCAGCCAGTACTTCCAGTCCCACCTATCTGCTCCTCTGCACTGAGATGAGGAGACAGGGCATGGACCAGCATCAGTAAACAAACAGTTACTGGACTAACTGCCAGCTCCTTGAAACTTAGATTTAGAAGACTAATCCAAAGATGAGCTTTATGAAAAGGTTATTTAGAGAACTAGTTCATATGGTATTTTTAGCAAAATGATAGCTGAAGAAAAGCAAAAGAGATTTACTTTGGGTTTGTTTAATAAATGAAAACAGCAACGCTACTATATCATTTCCATATATGCATCAGCACAGCTGCTGGCACCATCCTGACCCCTCAAATAACCCACACCCTCCAGCGCTGTGTACAATAACAAAATGTGCCTGGGCCAGCAGAGCCAAGGAGACGTTTATGCTCCTGCGCAGAGAGCAGGCACAAGCATGGACATCATCCGCTCCTCATCTTCAGCAGGGCTGTGGGCCTCACTGCCTTCCCAAGGGGGGGCGAGGGGCAACGGAGCCCAGCCCAGACCCACTACCCACCTGGCACAGGCTGGCAGAGCAGCGGTGCAGGTGATGCACACGTCGGAGTGGTTTGTGCAGCCAAGGAAGGCTGTCCATCACACACCTCATGCTTTGCAGGTCCCGGCTTTCACCCTCCCAGCCCTCATCCCGGCTTGATGGGGGCTTAAAGACGTCTTCACCAACCTCCACCTTCCTCACAACCGTTTTCCAAAGGGATGATTGCCAATTTTATACCAGACAAAAGCTGCCAGGGGACCCTTGGCACAACTAACACAGGAAAAACTCTCTCTCTCTCTCTCTCTGTCTTCCTTCCTTTCAGCAATAGTATTAAAATGGCAATTTGTTCTAAAGTACCAGGAATACCTCATTCACATTTTTCCTGGTAACAGCTTTTGCTCGGAGGGGTGGCACTGTGTCAGCTTTCAGAAAGGAAGCCTCTTGTTGATCTTCTGGAAGTCTATGGTCTTCCCACCTAATCCTTTGCTGATTTTTCTGTATTCAGGGAAGTTTCTCCCTTAGTTTTCGTATCACATCATGCTTTGTTTTTATTTTATTCTGCTCCACCTCAATTTTCCCTCCTCTGAGGACTTTTCAGGCAAGTCCAGTCTTCTCCTGGACAAATCAATATACTTGAAAACCACTGTGTACAATATGAGAAATCCCTCCTCCTGTTACTCTTGTTCCATAAAGCCATCAGACTGGGGGAAACACTGCCCTTGTGACCTACATAAGGAGGCCTAGGACCTTGCAACCACAGTCCCAGCTGTGATCCCTGTTGGTTCATACTGTGCCAAGATTTTTTAAAGATTCATTGACTCAGGCTGCGTCCAGCCTTCCGTGTACAGAGGCTGCAGAATTTTTGCCAGGAGGGGATTAAAGCACATTCTTAAGGATGTTTTAAGAGTCAATGGGCACAAACTGAAACACAGGAGTTTCCCTCTGACATCAGGAAACACTTTTTTACTGTGAGGGTGACCAAGTACCAGCACAGGCTGTCCAGAGAGGTTGTGGAGTCTCCATCCTTGGAGATATTCAAAAGCCTTCTGGACATGGTCCTGGGCAAATTGTTCTAGGTGTCCCTGCTCGAGCCAGGGGTGTTGGACTAGATCACCTTCAGAGGTACCTTCCAACCTCAACCAGTCTGCGATGATTATGTGTTTCCTTTTCCCTGCAAAGCTCTGAGGAACCACGACCTACCTTGCCTGTGCCAAGCCATTCCCCTCACTGCTGCTGGGAAACAAATTCAAGCTGAATTTATTGAATTTCAGCTCTGCTTTCTTATGCCTTTGTCAGAAAATACTGCACAGGTGTGCAAAAAACTGCTAGTGCCAAATAAGGAAATTTTTCCCTTCAGTTGCATGCTGTCGTACCAAGCCTGTTTCATTCACCAGGCCTTGGGTCTCACCCCCACGCTACCAACACCTGAGCTAGACTCACCCACGCTCCCCTCCAGGCTGCTATAGCTAGCTTGCTCTGTTGAGGCACGCAGGCAAAACGCCAGCCCTGACCTGTACCTACACAAATAAAATAACTGCACGAGAAATTATACGGTAACAACATGAGAAATGGCAGAAAAGTGAAGCATTAAGTATATGATGAAAGGGAAGCAGTAGCTTAAAGGAATTACTGAGCCAGGTAGAAAATATGGAGGCTGTCATACCACAGATACAGATACCACTGTAAAATCAGTAAAACTGGGGGCAGGGGGTTAAAAGCAAATGGAGTAGTCTGTTTGGGAGGGGAGAAGGCTGGTAATGGGAACGAGCTTGGGAGAAGAATGGTGTTGGCTGCTTCTGGTTTGCTCTGGTGCGGGCTGGCTGGCTGACTCTGCTCACCCTCACCAGATCTCCTCGGTATCTGCTTGTCCCAGGCTGGTATTTGCTGCTGCCTCGGCCTCTCTCCCTGCCTGCAGGTGGGGTTAGCCATCAGATGCTTTGCTGAGAGAGAAGAGCAGCTTGTGGAGCAAAGAGCTGTTTAAAGTACCATGAACCCTTGTAAGCTGGGCAAATGGAAAGCTGTGCAAAGCAGGCACAGAGGGAGAGGAAACAGGTTAGCTGGTACAATGACCATGCAGGGCCAGGTCCCCATGGGAGAGCTGCTGAGCTCCTCTGGTGGCCCCACAGCTCTGCTAGCCCCGAGGAGACATGGAAGAGCTGGGAACAGTCAGGGGGCAGGGACAGGAGAGAAAGCAGTGGCCACCACAGACAGCTGGCCATGCCTGGCTCTGTGGTTGGCATTGCTTCCACCTCCTGCCGTCAGTCCATGCGAGTGAACAAGGGCAGAGGCACCATTGTGCCACGTTCCCCAGAGCCATGGCAGCCACCGAAGGCTCCATCCTCACCAACACAGCTCACGTTGGCATCCAGAGGTCCTTTTCTCTGCTGCTGTAGCCTTAAACTCCTCCCATGCTTTGCAGATGTAGAGAAGCTGTATAGAAGCTGAGTGAGGTTGGAGCCACCTCTGAAGGCTCCCGGCAGGAGAATGGCCAGGGTTAGATTCTTGCCAAAGGGCTGGAGAGGAGAAGGGCTTCTTGGCTGGCTAAGGACGCAGGAGGCATCCCTGTCCCTTGGTCCTCCCTGGGGACAGCTCAGCAGGCAACTCTGATTGCCCATGTTGTGGTGCCAAGCCATGACCCCCGGGTAGCAAAAGTCTGTCTTCACCAAAGCTAGGAGTGTCCACGGGGTCTCTCCAGCACTGTCACTGCAGGCAATGTTTTGGAAGAAACTGGCCTCCCATGCAGGGAAAAATGACAGCAGAGATGCAGCAGGGCAGGTGACGGTTTGTGTGTGGAGGCCTGATACAAGATGAGGCCGGAAACAAAGATCCCTGTCTAGAAAACTCGATCATGAGGAGTGTTTGTAGAAGAAGCAGGAATGCAAGGCACTGAGCTTGAATGGGGACACAACACATGGGCAGTGTGACTGCAGGATCAAGGAGCAAAACAAGGACGCACAGGGAGGGTTGGAAAACCTTACAGGGGGGTCCTGCACACACAGGTGTCAGACCAGCTGGCACCGAGCCATGTCTAACAGCAAAACCTTTACCACATCACATCCTGAATTCACAGGGAGCTGCGAGGGTGAGAGCAGGGGTTTGCATCACCGAGTTTCACGGTGCTGTGGGTACCACTCAGGCACCGGCTCCTGCCGGCTGCCATGCCCTGGGAGCAGGGAGGTGCCATCCCCAGGAGGGGACCAAAAGCGGTCTCAGGAGTGAGGGGAAGCACAGCTGGTTTTTCAGTGGCTGTTGCTCTCCAGTACAGATTAGCAATGCTGCAAATCAGCATTGTCGGTGGTTGCAGAACCACCTCCACAGGGCATCCATGGGGACGTGGCATTCCCGCATCCATGGGGACGTGGCATTCCTGCGTCCATGGGGACGTGGCGTTCCCTCACCCTTACACTCAGCCTGCATGACCAATCACCCCCGGCACCTGCTTAGAAAATCTCAGCTCATTTCTTTGGAGCTTCTTAAATTTTTCAGACATTTTTTAGCTTCACACCTGCTACGTGGCAGTTTTATTTAGCAGATCTAGAGCCTCTTTTTCTAAGATTATTTTTTTATAGAGTTCACTGTGCCTGGAAACCCCAAGATAACCGCAACGCAGACTGAAGTTTAAACAAAGTTCTTGCATGTTATCATCTGACTTACTTAAAAGCTTTTCTCTTAGCAGTTGCCACCTGTAATTATCTAAGAGCACACACAAGTGTTACAGGATGTTCTTGATAAGATCAGAGTTTAAGAGTCTGCAGTGTATTTTTCCCCTCCTTGGTAACTGTCAGATTTGTTTTGCATTTGGCACGGCTTTGCAGTCTGTTGGCAGTATGGAACAGCCCGGCAGAGCACCTGTGTGTGAATCATCGTAGAGTACATCCACTCCAGGACCAACCCAGTAAGGAGTCTCTGCTGTGGTCTACATACCCAGTCGGACCTACCCTGCCCAAACTCATTGAAGCAGATGCACTCCCCTGCTGTGTATGGTCCTCGATAGCTGTATTTTTGCCTGCTATTCCCCTCACGCCTGTGGAGTTCAAGAAAACAAGAAGTGAAGCCACACACATCCGAGACACCAGACGTGCCTGATGCACGGGAGTGTCCATGCACTACCAGCAGCAATGGCAGACCCTGGTCAGTGTGGCTGTACGGCTCCTCCTAGTGCTGGCTAAAAATGATGCAAAACACTGAGCTGGCATGAACATGCTCAGTTGAATATGGTTTGTCCAGAAAGTATTGAAGAGACCTTCTGGCAGCATCTGTGCTGGCTGTTGGCTGAGGTCCGTCAGAGTCTGCTGGCTTGGGTATCACCTGTCATCCTGGGGCTGGCCTTGAAACCAATGTGAAAGAATGAAGTTGGCATAGACCCTATGTCATGTGCACTAGTTCAACAGGAACGTGTTGGCCTCTAGGCAATTCAGGTCAGCTTTGTGTGCTGTGTGACCTGGGAACCGGCACTGGTGTTACTGGTGTGGAACATTTCTGCTGCGGGTCACAGCGGAGACGTACCCTGAAATCAGGTGGAAGAGTTGAGATCACTGCATCTTCTGCTGTAAATGAGGGACAGATGCAGTTAAATGTTAACATTACTGTGATGCAGCTATGGCCTGGCCCCAAAATGTATGCGCTAGCACAAACATTATTGCACATGTGACTACAAACAGTTACTCACCTGGGTGCTCCCCACAGGTATGACTAACCCCCCTGCCCACCCAATTCCACTCTCAGGGACTCATGGAGACATATTTAATGAAAATCTAGGCTCACAATTTCCTGGTACACTCGTAGTCCACTTACTCGTCTATTTACGGGAGCAGGCCAGTAATTCAGAAGTCATTGGGAACTTCTTATACTGAATGAATGGCTTGCTCCAGAGCAGAGTCAGGACATAGATTTTACAAGGTCACTCAGTCCAAAACACCTCCCTGGAGAACAGCCTGTGGACTCTAAAAGTGCCCATGCTGCCGGCTCTGCTGCCTCAGCCTTGGGAGACCGGAGGGAGACCAGGGCTGGTGGCACAGCTGGCCACGCAGGTTGCGGGGCGGCGGTTTGTCCATCACCTGCTGCGTAATGCAAGACCCTCCCTGCACACACGCTCTGCCCCGCATACACACACACAGGGACACACTGCTGTTCCCGTACTCGTATTCATGGCTCCTTCTGTGAATGCTCCCTGCACTTTGTCCTTGCTTTTATCTCTATTTGACTTAGAGGCTGAGCATCTGCAGTCACTTAATTAACATGCTTGACTCAGTGCCTTAGTTTCAGTCCACCGAGAAGGGCTCTTCCGCAGGGAGCTCCCTTGTCTTCACTCAGACAATTCCTCCCAACTTGAGAGTGGACCCACTCCAGCTCGATAGTTTCCCCATGCTGGATTTGTCATTCAACTGTGCAAAGTGCCAAGTCCATTGACCTCGTTCCACCCACTCCCTTAGCTGTAAAGTAAGCTGTAAAGCTTCCCCATGGCTATTTCACCTCAAAAGCTGTTTGTTCAAGAGGCAACCAACACTACGGATGCTCAAGGGTAGCAGCATTATCTCACTGAAGCATTCAGGCAACTTCTTCTCACCTACCACTGCCCCAGACAGGATATCTAATGGTGACCGTCATTCTCCCATTGCTTCTCCCACCACCACTGTCCACCTGCTGCCTCATTTCTTACACCTGAGGCAGCTACCGAGGCACCTGCTGCAGCGGGGAGGTGAGCACCGCAGCCTGCTGGGCAGCACAGCAGGACAAGTAGCCACTGGGGGGGAAGACTCAACCAGAAAACATCGGTCTCTTTTTCCTAAGTCCTATTCCATGTGGTATACATTTGGCTTCAACCTTGCCTGCTAGCTAGTCTCCTTGCCCTTGAATCTGACTCCCCCTACTTCTCTGACCAGCCTCTTTTAATCTGGTTAGTCCCACTGAAATTTCAGCAGTGCAGGGGACAAAGTGAGGCAGGGCTGCCTGCTTTCATGATGGGTCTGCAGCGTTCAGCCCCAATTCTCCACCAAAGGCCATCTGCTTGTCTGTGAATGTTGGGTCTGTGTGTTCCCTTTGAGTTAAACTACTGATGTCATTTTGCCGTTGCTCCTTTGGCGCCTTTCTTTACCCTTGAAGACCCTCAGAGATTGTGTTTGCGTTATCTCATTTGTAGTTGCAACTGGATTTGTGCCATCAGTATGGTTCTTTATCTCCCTGCAGCGTAGACAGATGCCCAAATGTTCATGAAACTAATTTACAAGATATCAAAACCACAAAATTTACAACACAAGCTAAGATATGGAAATAAAACTTCAGAGCAGGAGCTCTCAGCCTCTCCAGAAGGGAAGACTTAAGAGCACCTACAGTGACAGATAGTGTTGGATACCCCCTCCTTTACTGGGGCATCACCTTGCTTGCATCTGTACAGTGTCAGCGGCAGCAGACTTGAGCATGGAAGCTCACAGACAAATGTGCAGTTTCTCAGCCACAAAAAGGACTGGTTTTACAAACAATTTGAACAGAAACAATAGCTTAATTCCCTGCTGAGCAGAAAGCCCTTTTAGAAGCATAAATACCAGGGCTAATAACAATTGTGTAAACAAACACTGACAAACTGCGTCACAGTTGTGTGCATATGATACTTGACTCCCCAAAGATTTAAGCTTACAGAATATATTTGAACTCCTGCATCTGGAAAAAGTATACGCAAACACAGAGGCAAAACAGTCTTTCACTAAATCTGTTACACTAATTGATCCTAAATTACCATTTTTCAAGGTCAGTTTTAACAGCTTCACTGCTCTTTTTAGTAAAGTGCTGTGTGTTTGATTCCAGGTCTTCTGTCATGTGAAGAGCAATTTATAACCATGCCAGAAGAGATGGGTGTGTTTACTCTTTTCACAGAAGTGGTAAAATGGTGTTTTAACTGAGGACTGTACAGAAAATCCAGGAATAATCTGCATAACAACACTGAAGCTGAAGTCTTCTGGCATGGTATAGGTGGGGTATTCTGTAATTGCCTGTCTCTCTTTAGACAGCATTCACACCAGCAATCCTAACAGCTGCGTGGTGGTACACAAGCAGCAGGGCTGTCAGAAATTTAGAAAATTAGGTTTCGTACTGTTATACCGCTTTTTATTCTGTTAGGGTTGGCGTGAGACAACCCAACGTTGCAGGTAATGGTATTTTGCTGCCTTAAGGATCAAATGGTATTTCAGCAGGGGTGAGGCCAAGGACAAGGGCTGCAGGAGGATTCAGGGGGGTGTCTGCCATAGGATGAGGCAGGGCAGAGAGGTGAGTTTGGGGTCTTCAAAGAGGACCAATTGGTCTTGAAGGACAACGGCAGTCTCTCCCCATGCCCTCCTGTTCCTCTCTGTCTTCTCAGGGTCAGAACACTTTGCCCCAGTGCAGTCTTGTCTGATGAGACAGAGGGTCACCCTTTCCTCCATGCAGCCATCTGTCCCTCAAAGAGGTGCTGTCCCCACTATGTAGAGGTGGAGAAAGGAACGGGCCAGGGCAGAGCTCCAGAAAGCATGAATCTGGGGCCCCCTGACACTGGAAATAATGGTGGGATGTGCTGCTCCCTTGTCACCTTCGCTCTCCTCCCAGGCTGCCCAGGGCAGCAGCACTGGGAGCCGAGCCCTGCAGAGGTGGGAAGGGGGCATGCCCTGCTCTGATCCCTGCAGGCAGGGCAGCCTCAGCCCTGACCACCACTTTCTCCCCTGCTCTGATCCAGGCTGAGGTGCAGGGGGTGGCTCCATGCCTCACATCGTGCTGCGCAGCCATGATACCCTGCCTCAGCACAGCAGTAAGTACGTGATTAATATGTGTAATCTAGGAATTAATGAAGCAGTCGCACCACCTGAGACCTTACTGCAAAATTAAATGCTTGCAATCAACTATGTGTTAAAGTCTTGATGAACAGGGCCACTTCTCTATACATTTTCTTTGTAGAAACGTCAATGTCTTTTGGCTGTCCTGACAGCAAACCTGCTTGCTACTTGCCAGTTTGCTTTTTCCTATGTTTTTCCTTCCTCACTTTCAAAATCACGGGCTTCCTTTAAGCTGTGCTTCACCTGAAGCTAACTTAACTCACCTCTTCCTTCTTACTTAAGACACAGAGCAGCTCCCACTACTGCAGGGCTGCCAATTCAAAAGCAGCATCTATGTGCGGAAAAGAAGGAGTAGGTGTGTTTAAAAAACACTCCAGAATTGACTATGCCCAGGCTGAGAACAGTGAAATCGGCACCACCTCAGCCCTGGCCAGGTAACTACGGGTACAGTTACCCAGTATGTTGTCTCTGACAACAAAATTTGTCTTCACCACCAGAAGAAACATACGTCATGCTGCAGCCTCAGTCCCCAGGTTCACTCCATCCTCACCTGTTTATCAGATCCCTCGTGTAGGATCTGGCCTTGTAATACCTGTGCTGTTTGCACTGCTCGTCTCACGTCAAGTCCTGCTACCCTTAGAGCAGTTATCAGCGGTTCAGCTACGCAAGGGAAAAAACAAACCTAGGACTTCCACTGCAAGTCTTGACGATGGGGCTTGTTCTTTCCAGCTGTACATGGTCGCTCACCAGGAAGCTGAAGCCCTGGGACCCCGTGCTTCCCAATCTCATCAGTGGCTGTGACGGCAGGATGGGTTGAGACTCAGGGATAACTGCGGACGCCCTGCGTTGTACCTGTGCTGTACTGCCCCAGGGCTGGGAAGGCTGGTCTGCCCAGGTCCAGCCTTGGCTCTGCTGCTGGATGTACTCACCCCCCTCCAGGCAGCTCTGGGGGAAGTCCTGTGTACTGGATGGGTGGGTAGCCTCAGGAAAAAGCTCTAATCCTCATTTAACAAAATGTGTGTTTTTATTCACTAAGTGCCTAGCACACCCTCCAGGCTCTGTGCCGGCAGTTACAGCGCTGCCTGGACTTGGTAACCTTTTATCACTGCCCCCTTTGATAAGAGCGGCTGTGCAAATCCCAGGCGCATTGTGGGGTGACCTTGCCATCTCCTTGGGAAGTCAGAGCAAAGTAGCAGGACCCTGGGGATCATAGCACAGGTTCACAAAAAGCCAAGCTGTCCCAAGGCCGATTCCCTTTCCCCAGGCAGCTTGAGCATCCCTCATGTCAGCCTGAGCAGCTCCTCACAAAGCGCTCTGGCAGCTCACGGACCCAAATACCAGTGGCACAGCAGCTCAGCAGCGTTCCCACACTTGGAAAAAGCCGTGACACCTTGGGACTGCACAAATGAAACATTCAGAGAACAAAATCGAGCAACACATTATGCTCTGTGCCACAGCGAAAGCCAAGGAGTGAGGACTGTGCACTGAGCTGCCTTCATCATTGAAGGAGATATTCCCAGGTTGCTCAATACAAAGTGGTAATTAATGTTCAATGAGGAAATGAGCTCAAGCTGTGACTTTTGGATCTAGATGCAAATAATCAAAACCTAGAGGGTTTTGCCAAACATAGTGTGACTATCATCTAAGAAAAATGTGTTAGTAGTATGTGAGCCAACCATAAAGTACACTTTGTTTGTCTCAGTTTTAAAATAAGTTCTCATGGTGCAAATAAGTATCAATTGCAAACACATGTTATTTGAAATACATTGAGCAGCCTGAAAACAAGGTGCGTAGGCTCCCTCTATAGTCAGCTCTTAGATATCTAGCCCTCAGTGCTGATCAGAAGAGCTGAGATCCATGACGCAAAGCACTGGTGTATGACTGACTCTTTGGCAGTCCAAATTTGCCTAAACACTTTTTGACAGGCACCTTTCTCCCAGCAGGATTCACGTGAAGTCGGGTGTTGTCTGGCCACCTGCCCCACTGTGAGCTCAGCATTATACACCCTGATTAATTTGTCAGAAATGTCCCCGTGTGTCAACACCTTGTCCAGATTATCTGTGTACTGCGGGGTGCTCCAACTGCTGTTAACAGCTCTGGGTGCACAGATCTGCTATTAACCACTGCTGTAGGCTCCTGCTGCATATGTGGAACTATGTTTGGAGGCACCTGTCCTGCTCTATTGACTGGACAAGCCTGGACAACAGGTGTAGACAGCTAGCTCAGTCTAGATGCTTGGCTTCTACATGGCTGACATTAGCCCAGGTGAAGGCCTACTGAAAGCTACATGACAGCTGGTTTTCCTGGCACCACAAGGAGGACATCCTGCTGCTTCCCTCTCCTTTCCAGCTTCCCTCTCCCAGTTGCTCTCAGATGTGTGGTTCTGTCCTTTCCCTTGTGCTGGTTCGTCCTCATCCCTGTACTGAGCCCCTGCGACGGATTAATGCAGGATAAATCTACCCAGATATTTGCTAGGATCAGCCTCCGCCTGCTTAGCGAGTTAACTCAATTCACAGACTACAGACCAACAAGTGCTGGAACAGGCTGTAGGAAAGGAGATGGGGTGTGGGACTTTCATACCAAGAAATCAAACTGGCTCACCCTGTCTTTAAGCATTGTGCTCAAAGCTCCTAAACATGTATGCTCTTGTCATACTCACAGAAAACAGAGCTATGGTAAGGTCCATATGCATAGGTAAGCACCTAACCAAAATCATCACTAAATGGTGTGGATGAAAGAATGACTCACTAGAAGGAAATCATTCAGAAATGTCTACTCGTGCAAGAAGGCTTGTAGGAGAACACCTCAGTAGGCATCTGAGTGGAAATGTCTGTCTGAGGAACCTTCATTAAATCATTGTAGCCTAAACTCTCAAAGACCTGAAAACCAACATCTCTGAAGAGCTATCCTGTTAGATCTCTCTGCCTCAGTTTCTCAGTCTTCAGAAGTGACTTCATGAGAGGATGCTTTCAGATCTTTGAATCAGGGCTGTTGTTTGACAGCCGAGGTTATATATACTATCATTATCAGTACGCAATGTTTTTATGGATGGATTAGATCTGCCGTGTATCTGTAATTTTTTTACAGCAGTGTTTTAGGCTTTGCTTTGTTCACGTTTCACCCAACCCATACATCTAAAGCTCAGGAAGGTCAGAGTACAGGAATGTTTACCCCAGCTTTTGGAAGGCTGACATGTTTTAAAGTAGGCATGGTAATGCTTCACTATTGTAAACCGAAGGGATTACTGATTATACACAGTAAACCTGTCACATCTGACACTGTTTCATGAACCCGTTACTGCAGAGCAATACAGGTCTTCTGTCGGAGGCACAGATGCTCTCGGCCAACAAAGGAGCTATGGCTTTGTTTACTTTGCTCCTCTGGCTGCCTTACACGTTATATGCTGATTGATGTTGTGCTGCATCTGAGCTAATAAATGAAATGGGCAGGCCCATTTTTTAATGCTGGAGGCATAGGGCACAGCATAGCTTACATCTGTGTACACCATCCCCAGCTAGGGTGATCTTTTCCCTCCTGCCTACCAGAAACAACCTGTCCAGTGTCACCACCCCAAACCTGCCTGGGCGTTGTGAGGACTGTAATAACAGGAGCCAGGCGAAACAGTACTAGGGAGGGTGGTAAAGATTAAACAGTGTGGATATGGAACAGTGCTTGAGCCCATACACAGTCCCATTTAGTGTCTCAGGACAGATGTCACCCATGCAAGTTGTCACATGCCCTTCGTTCACGTGCACTTAGATCTACCAGCAGAACTACATGCATACTCACTCCCTGCTCCGTCCCCAGTGAAATGGAAAAAACCCTGCTGCAAAACATCTTAAAGAGATCATGCTGTCCACTGTAGGACAATACTTCACTTACTGGTTATACAACAGAACAGCCAAGTGACACTGCAGGTTTTCCAAGAGAAAGAGCATCAATTTACCTTAAAAGTGGAGCTACAACCTTCTGCCAACATAACTAACATATCATAGAATCATAGAATCATAGAATGGTTTGGGTTTGAAGGGACCTTAAAGATCATCTACTTCCAACCCCCCCTGCCATGAGCAGGGACATCTTCCACTAGATCAGGTTGCTCAGAGCTCCACCCAACCTGGCCTTGAACACTGCCAGGGAGCGGGCAGCCGCAGCTTCTCTGAGCAACCTCTGCCAGTGCCTCACCACCCTCATGGTGAAGAATTTCTTCCTAATATCTAATCTAAATCTGCCCTCTTTTCTTTTAGAGCCATTCCCCCTTGTCCTATCGCTACACACCCTTGTGAAAAGTCCCTCTCCATCCGTCCTGTAGGCCCCCTTCAGGCACTGGAAGGCTGCTATAAGGTCACCCTGGACCCTTTTGTTCTCCAGGCTCAACAGCCCCAACTCTCTTAGCCTGTCCTCATAGGAGAGGTACTCCAGCCCCTCTGATCATACTCGTGGCCCGCCTCTGGACCCGCTCCAACAAATCCATGTCCTTCTTATGTTGAGGGCTCCAGAGCTGGATGCAGTACTCCAGGTGGGGTCTCACAAGAGCGGGGTAAAGGGGCAGAATCACCTCCCTCGACCTGCTGGCCACACTTCTGTTGATGCAGCGCAGGAACTTATGAACACAATAACTGCATTGGTCTTCCTTGTTACTCTCCCCAGCATGAAACTACACTGGACAGAATCAGGAGAGGGAGTAAAGCACATTTCCAGGATGCTTTATGCACTTTTTGTTGCATTTAATTCAGTTTTGGTTAACCCAAGTTTTAGCTGTTAACAAACGCATCAGATATGTGCACTGGTGAGCAGCCTGTGTGCAGGTGGGTGCAAGGTTTAAAAGCTATCAGTGCAGTGCAGTGCAGTGAGGTCCTAGAGCATTAACACGGGCTACTTCCCTGCTTCTGATGTAAACCAGACCTGAACAGAGATAGCTAAACAGTTTAGTTGCAAATGGTCAAAGGTCTTGTCTTTTCTTGGCTGCGAAAGATGTTTATTGCAAAGCAGCAGTCCCATTTGTGATTCACGGCAGTTCCTAGGTACGTCGGTTGTGTTAACTTAACAGGGCTTGTTATTAATAGACCTTTAAAATATAACGTTACTTATCACCTCTGTTTCCCTCCAAGGTTCATCATTTAGTTTAGCACTTCATAAAACTCAGAGGGGTCACCGAGGACCCCTCTGGGCAAAAATTAACTCAGTGACAGCAGCCTGCTCAGGGATTCCCTTCAGAAGCACTAAATGAGCTGCAAAGTCATTACAGTCTGGATTAGAAAAAGGGGTAATAAAACCTGTCTGCAGAAAATTTGTGGGCAGAAGTCTTTGCCCATAGATATTTTTTGTCCAGATCCACACTTTTGATGCTGAACTGTACTGAACTTCTCCAGTCCTCCATCATTGTTTACACCATTTAAGACAAGCTAATTGTTTACAGGGTGGGCAAACAGGGAACAGCATGAAAGGACCTTATGCAACCGTGGCTATGGGAACACGACATAAATCACCCCCCTCCTAGAAGAAGCTGAGGACGTCTCCATTGCTTAAGCACACGTTTACTCATTAGCATTGTCTAATAAATTCTCATTAAATAGCTGCAAAGTGTTCGTGAGGCAAGGCTGTGATTTGCAGCAGCCTCTGCCCCTGGGAGCAGGGCAGGAGGCAGAAGACAGGGTGGGCACACGAGGGCTGCTGATGGGTCTCAGGACCACTCTCAGCTCCCTGGGTGCGGGGCAGCTGCACGTGAACCTCTGCAATTTCAGTCTGGGCAGCTGTGATTCAGAAATGCCAACTCGTACTGCAACTGCAGTAGTAGTAATAGGTCTGCTTCCTATTTGGGGCACAGCATTATTCTTTAGTTATTAGATGCCTGAAAGAAATCTGCCCTGTTGTGTCTTCTTTGCATTGTCTTATTCTACACCCCCAAAGCAGTATGCAAGCGGTCATCTATATCCAGTATAATTTTGAGTTAAGGTTCTCTGGTTGTATATATATGAGGAGAGGACAACATTGCTTTCATAATGTGTAGGCCTCTGAAAATAATGGACAAAGGAATTATCGCCTACCCCATACAGTGCACTGACAGACTCTAAGTGACAGACTGAAAGGGCCATAATCTAAGGCATCAGCTCTTGTATTTCGAGCATGTCATCTACAAAACAAAACAAAACAATGACAGAGGCCAAAACAGGAGACCCAACGTTTCTTCAGAAGTGGCATTTTGGAAACAAAGGTTGCGATACATGCCTTGACAATTTACAAAATTTATTAATTATTTCTTTGTGAGTTTTGAAAAAATACTTCAGCTGTTATTTAAGCAGCAGTGGAGGGCGAAGCTTTGGAAAGCAGCTGAGTTAGATATTTTAATGAGCTGTAACATACAAAGATGCCAAGCTTGGATGATGTTTTAGAGCAGATCAAATAATTTCACTTCTTTCAGAAACTAGCCCTCTTTGTCTTATGCCTGTTCTCTGCTACCTTCGTTTCCATTTACATGGGGATTTTTTCCTGGGGATCACCCCCGAGCACCGCTGCTTCAGCCCCGGGGTGGCCAAGCTGAGCCAGCACTGTGGCTGGAGCCTGGAGGAGCAGCTGAATCACACCGTTCCCGAGTGGGGTGGCCATGGGGCCGGTTTCAGCAGCCACTGCAGGAGGTACGAGGTGGACTGGAATGCGATGGGCGTCAGCTGCACCGATCCCCTCGGCAGCCTCCTGAGCAACCAAAGCACCATCCCCCTCGGTGCCTGCCAGGATGGAGTCTACGACTCCCTGCAGACCTCACTCATGTAAGACTCAGGTAAGACACAGTTTGTCCAGAAAAATCACTCTTGCCTGCACACCTTGAAGATAGAAGATGCTGGATTGGTAAACTTTGGTTTTGGTGCACAGCCTGAGCCTGACTGCTAATACATAGCCAATATCAGGATTTGCTAGGGACTTAGAGCAAAGATTTAAACAGATAAATAATGGGAAATAATTGCTTTTCCTGGGAGGATAATACTGCAAGCTTGCCATCAGTCAGACAACAGCTATTCTCATACTTCAGTATTCCAGTTACCAAATTCAGGGTAATACCCCATAGCCCAAATTGAAGAATTTCACACTTGGGTGATAATCCAAACAGATACTAACATACAATGAACAAGCAGTAGAAGATCGGACTAAATTTTTCAGATAATGAGTTAGCAACAGCAGCGTTCTTTCCCTACAACTTACGCTATCTAAACCAGGTTAGTTTAGAAAGTGAAGAGCTATGCAAACCAGTGCTAACAGTCTAAAAGCCATGTAAGCAACCTGAAGCATAAGAAGAACCTCAAGAGAGATCTCTTCTACTTCTCCTCCAGTCCCAAATCTCTATTAATTATACCTAAACCATGCCTAGCAGATGTTTCTGCAACCCATTTCTAAAAAAACTGTGATACTGGATACTTCACAGCTTCTTGAGGCAGGGAATTCATATTCCCTTGATCCACTATCATCACCCTTACAAAGCAACTCCACTTTGTGAGAGATGGGTCAGGGCAGAGAAGGCCTCTCCCAGCCATTCTCCGCATCAGCTGAGGCAGGGAAACTCCTCTGAGCTCTTTGGTATGGCCCCAGTAAACTTCTCCGGGTTAGAAAGAGATTAAATAAGCAGCCAAAGACATTCGTGATTCTTTCTGGGCTGAAGTCTAGCTACACCTGAATGAATATTTCCAGCCATAGTGAATTTAACACCAGTTTGTCCTCCTCCCCTTGCTGGATGTGTGTTGGTAACAGAATCACAGAATCACAGAATCACAGAATCACAGAATGGTAGGGGTTGGAAGAGACCTCTGTGGGTCATCTAGTCCAACTCTCCTGCCGAAGCAGGGTCACCTACAGCAGGCTGCACAGGACCTTGTCCAGGCAGGTCTTGAATATCTCCAGAGAAGGAAACTTCACAACCTCCCTGGGCAGCCTGTTCCAGTGCTCCGTCACCCTCAGAGGGAAGAAATTCTTCCTTATGATCAGATGGAACTTCCTATGCTTCAGTTTGTGCCCATTGTCCCTTGTCCTGTCGCTGGGCACTACTGAAAAGAGCTAGGCCCCATCCTCCTGACACCCACCCTTCAGATATATATTTCATATATTTGTAAGTATATATTAGGTCCCCTCGCAGCCTTCTCTTCTTCAGGCTGAACAAGCCCAGCTCCCTCAGCCTCTCCTCATAGGGGAGATGTTCCAGTCCCCTCACCATCCTCGTAGCCCTCCGCTGGACTCTCTCCAGTAGCTCTTCATCTTTCTTGAAGTGGGAGCCCAGAACTGGACAGAGTACTGCAGATGAGGCCTCACTAGGGCAGTGTAGAGAGGAAGAAGAACCTCCCTGAACCTGTCAATTGTGAATCAAAAGCAAGTTACAGAGTACCAGTTCACTGCAGAGAAAAGTCAACCAAATCCTGGGCGTTTTGCCAGTGCTGATGGGGATCAGGACAGCCACCTCTCGGCTCCTCTCTGGCAGGGGTAATGGCAGCCCCGCCACATCTCATGCCCGGCACTGCTTTCACGCAGCAAGATAATACACGGTTAGGGATGGGCCTTGGCATCTGGGAAGGAAGTGATGCTTGAAGGGTCCTCCAAACCTCAAGCCGATGGGTGGGAAGGAAAGAGTTTTTAATTTGTTCATTCAAAGTTTCTCTCCCTTTCTCACCCTCCTTATGTGTCATTGTGCAATCATTTTCTAGCTTGTAACTTTTCCACAAGGTTTGGAAAAATCCAGACAAACTGTATTGCAGATGTCAGTGTAAGAGCTTAGAGGATTTCTTTTCTGGAGCCTGTAGTCTAGCTGCGTGTCATCTGTTTTCTTCCTCCTCGAACAGCCATGGTTTATGTTGAATGTTCCCATGTTTCTAACTGCCCTTGCCCTTGCAGATTAATCTGGTGTGTGAGAACATCTGGAAGCTGGACCTCTTCCAGTCTCCTGTGAACAGTGAGTTTTTTATTGGCTGCATGAGCATCAGCTACATGGCAGACAAGTATGTGGTATGTAGACAGTTGTGAGATGAACTGTTTCCTCTGGTTATCTCCTTTCTGCGCATCGCTGAAGAACATCCATGATTCAAAGAGGAAATTAACGCAATTAAAACTTGGTTCAAAAGGCCCATGTGTCACTTACAAAAGGGTGGATGGTGATTCCTAAGCCCTGCTTTCAAAGGCTGTTGTGAGCCAGGAATCCACAGAAATGCGATGGTGTTTCTCCACTTTTACAGCCTCTCAATGGCTCCATGGGGAATTTGGACATCCACAAGTAAAGACAATTTGTTTTCTTTCACAGTGGCAAACTGTAATGCAAGCTCAGAGTTTGAGATGAAATTTTAACTCTCATGCCAAGAACTATTTGCCCATCTTTGTGATAAATTTGTTTCATATTAATTTTAACAGCATCCAGATGGCCACAAATCAGTTTCAAAATATGAGAATTTTTCTCAGAAACAGAAATAAAAGCAGTTGCTCCTTCCGAAATTTTATTTGGTCCCCCTTTTTCTCACTTGGCTCTGTATGTAGCCGGATCTAGACCTTATTATCCCTCATCTCCTCTTTTCCATCACAAATGTCACTGAGCCATATATCTGCTCAGTGTTTGTTTTCTGGCCCATCTTCTAGTGAATTTGAAAGTGCTGCGTCTTTTTTCCCAGAAGTGACACTCAGGCAGTGACTCTACAGCTCATGGGAGCAAAGGAGTGGATATGTAGCAGCCACTCATCCAGGCATGACAGAGCATGAAACAGCGGTGAGCAGATGCCACAATCGTCAGAAGCGCCACTCTTCAGATCACCTTTTCAGCATAGAGGTGGATTAAGTAATGATATTCACTAGCAAAGGCATTTCTTGGCAGAGTCTGGCTGTGCAAGCCAATAGAAACTAGAGCTCCCAAACCCATAGCCATTTATATCTGAAATGCTCTCTCTCTCTGTCAAGATACCAAAGGATCTTTTTACCAAGGCTTATTATCAAGCAAAAGTATGAAAAGACATGAAGGAGTAGGATATCGTTGCTGCTAAGATAAAGCACATACATGTCATAGCGTCAAAGGGTTTTTCTACAGCTCTGCTCACTGTCATCCTGCCCCAGTTCACCGTGGTCCTAAAGCACTGCAAGCAGGCAAGAGCAATGAAAAGTCCCATAGCCACAGAGAGTTGCGCTTAGGGCAAAACCAGTCCCAGAATCCACAAATTTAGCAGAGGAAATGGGAAAAAGCCCCATGAATTTAGTGTTTCGTGTATTTGAGATACTCATCCTCTTCTTGTCAGACAGCCTGAGTGCAGCTGGAGTGCTAGTTTGCCCCTGCATGAGATTGGTGCAACTCGCTGTACTCGGGAAAACCCCTGCAAATGTTTTAGGTGCTTCAGAGGAGGTTTTATAAGCTCTTTCCAAATGTGATCCTCTCTGAGGGATTAGACCTACTCATTTACTTGATGGATCTCTTGGCACACATCCAGGCACTGACTTTGACACTCGAGAGTCATAGGTGTCTTGGAAATGGTACCCCTGTGTTCCCAGAGAGCTCCCTGAGGTCAGTGCTAACATGCAGCATTGCAGCTCTGCCATTCAGAGCTGGGGCACTGGGAAAGGGCTTTTGCAGGAGAGGGCTCCTCTCGTGCTCTGATGAGGCTCTTTTGGGCTGGACTTTAAGGCAAGTCAAAAATGTCTGTATGTCAGACTTACGACAGGAGGAAAGTCTAAGCAATGTGATCCGCTGACGTTATTGTGGAGAACAGAAGGCATTTATTTTGGCTGGCATTTATTACCATGCTATTTTTGTTAGTGGAGATTGACTAATTTAATGGGTTTTAGAAATCATACTTCTAACTGAATATATATCTCTGTCAGCTAGAAAACAAATGCCTTTCCAGTGTTCCAGTAAGCTTGTTCCTTATGGAAACAATTTATTTCTGACTATCAGTGAGTCACGGTGATATAGGGAATGACAAATCACAGGGATGTACAAAACCCTGTTCAAGAAGTCCTCAATAGTCTGCCAAGGTTGATGAGAAAACAGGTAAAGATCACAGGTATTGAACAAGATCCTCATTAAAAGGCTATTGTAGCTTTGAAAGATGGGCTGAGGAGCCATATCAGAGCATTCCTTGAACTCATTAGCTAAGTCATTAACCAGAAGTGAGCAACGACCTGAAAACACAGGACAGGGAAGTCCCCTGAACTTCCATTGAGATGAAAAATATTACAAAGGGAAGAGCAGATACAGACTCCTGCTCAAAATAAATAGAGAAGAGAGGGACAGGGACCATCTCCTGCCTCTTCAAACCCTTTGGCTTGCCACCCTACCCTGCTGGCAGCCGAGCCACTCTCTTCTCTTTTCTTCTTTCCCTCTGCAGGTTTGGCCACAGACTCTGCTTCCTGGTCAAGATCCTCGTCAATGAAGTCTCGGGGTTCTCACAGCCTTTGCGCCGAGCTACACCTGGACAGTGATCTTCCATCTGATACAGGGAGTGCCCAGCAACATGGGAACATGGGCCGGCCGACAAGCTACGTCCTCAGTTAGGGCAGCTTGCAGTGACACCTTCTGGGCAGGAAGCCCCTGTTTAGCAGCAGGGCTGACCCACGCAGGTGTCATCTGATTTTTAAGGAACCATGTGTAACAAGAGAAGTCACCGTGCTGTTTACTGCCAAACTGCACCTCTTTGCTTAAATGCAAGTGTTTATGACCCAAATTTGCACCAGCTCATAGATGTAAATGGAATAATTGGGAGGTAGCTCTGAAAAATATGGAGTATTTTTACCTGGAGAGGCACAGGCCAAAATGAAGGACAAGGTCTAGAGATGAGAACTAATTGATAACACTGTGAAGACATATGACACTTTTCCGGGAAAGGCAGCAAGTGGTGCTGTGAGAGATAACACTTGTGTTTCACGACCTTGGTGTCAAAATGATTTTTGCTGTGCACCACATGCTTGGTGGGTAGGGAGGCTCCATTCCCAAACTGTACGGGAAGAAGGAGACGAAGACAAGCAAGTGCCAGCTGTCTATTTATTTTCCCATTTAGTTCTTAACTAGAAGACGTGGGAGGAAGAATGCAACCATTGCCCCGTGTTGACAGGTGAGGGTCTGACACCCTTGAAGGCAGGGCCAAAGTCTCCCGCTGACCAGCAGAGGAGGAAGGGTCAGGACTTGCCCTGTGATTTACACCAAGGACCCAGACCTGCTCTGCTTTCCCATCCAAACCCACACCTGCGCATGATAACGCAGCGGTACAGCAAAGGACAGGGGGTCTACATGGTTTAGCTGACAGGAGATACGTTCCCCAGGTTATCCAAACCAATGTCTTTTTGCTCCTACAACTCTTCTTTGCAGTTGCAGAATTTGTTGGCTCAAACTACCAGAGGGCAGTGAGCATCACTTACCAGCTTGCGTTCGGCTTTAGACTCCTTGTCCTCACTGCCCCAGCTTACGCACTTCCACACTGGAGGTGCCTCCAGCTCACAGTCACTGTGCCAAATTTCTTCTTCCTGCTCTATTACTGGTAAGTGCCCACTCGTACAGCTCCCAGCAGTGCTGAGCCACACTGATAAAACCAGGGGACTGTAGGTGAGAGTTAAAGTTTCTCTGTAGGGGTCAGCTGTAGTGCTAAACTTAGGATTTCCAAGACAACATCGGATGAGATCTGGCATTTTTTTGTTCCCTCTGCCCAAGAGTTTAGTCTCAATCACCTAAGAGCAAGGGACTGCCTGCAACCTGATCAGGTAACAGATTTGGAAGGGGTTTTTGTTTGGTCTTTTTTTGAAAGGTTATGTTTAACATGGAAGAGCTTAAGGATCAGGTCTACAGCCGTTCTTTTCTATATCCATGGACTACTAGCCATTTATAAAACACGGCAAGAGAATTTATCTCAGACTAATGTTTCCAAACCATAATAAACTAGTTTTATCCTTAAAAAAAAAAAAAAATCAGGCTATATTGTCATTTAAGTGAAGCACAAATCAGAGTGCAATCACTGACAGCCACAGCTACCACTGAGTTCAGTATGGCTCATGGATACCAATACACCGTAGGATCCTAGCCTAAGAAGCTCAGTTCCATTTTCATTTTCTGTGTACCAGTAATGTGCATTCTCCTTCCCCATAGCTGTCATGCTTATGTGTGTTGCAGGTGTCTGCCTAAGTCTCCCAGATGGCTAAAAGCTCAAAAGCAAAATGACAAAGCTATGGAAGTTATTAAGCACTTTGCCAAGGGAAATAACAAGCAGCTACCTCCCTCTTTCCAGGTGACTACACTGCATTTGCTCAGTATATGCAGACCTCACGGAAAATAATCTTATGAGTTTAGGATTGTTATAGGTTTAAAGCAGGGAGCAGCTTGGTGACGAAAAGTACTGCAGTTCCCTAAAACAAACACAAGTTTTCTTCTCTTTAACTGCTTAAGAACCTTGCAGAGCAATTTAGAATAAAAGGCTTGAAAAAACAGCCAGCAGACAAAAAAATTTCTGCCTGTAAGTAGTACCAACAAACAGTAAACTCACCAAATTTCATGACTGAATATTCGAGAACATCCTTTCTGATTATTTTTTTTTATATGCTGCTTCATGCCATGCAACAGTCTCATACACATGGCTGCACAGACATGAAGACTATCTATACACGCTTTCATGTTTCCTTTCCCCAAAACACTCTGGAGAAGTTATTTTGCCCTCAGTTACTTAACTGGCAAATGAAAACCCTCATCCTCCCATTAATCTAGAGAGAAATATTCATTGTAGTGCTCACCACCTTCTCCCTTGCCCACTGTAATCTGTTGTCCTGTCACTTGTGCTCCCAGAATCTCAACTCCGAAGATGAAAATGGAGAAAGCTTCACCTCTGGACCTGGCCAGCACACCTCAGATCAGAAAACACATGTTCATTTTGATGTACAGCTGGTAAGGGAAGGCTCTTGCAGCCCAGATGGAGGTGTGTGATTTCATGCCCTAAATCGCCATCATTGATTTAAGCCTGTTTTGCTCCTGACCAGCTGCAAATCTCATCTCTCTGCATAAACTCTCTCCCAAAGCATTTGCCTTCATTTGCACTCTGTTCTCTGCCCAGGTTCACAAGCTCTGTTCCCTACCAGGGGCTCATCACGCACATGGGAGTAGCCACTGGGAACATGTATCTGGATTTCCTGTAGTCTGTGCTTGTCGAGTTCCCAGTTGCCTTCATCCTCATACTAACACTGGATCGCATTGGCTGTCACTACACCCGGGTTGCGGCAAATGTCACGGTGGCTGGTGGTTCTTGCCTTGTTACAGTGTTAGTCCCAGAGAGTAAGTCATGAAACCTTCTCTGTCAGCGAATTCTCTCCGTCTCTTGGTTATTGCCCTGGAAAATGGAAAACAATCCTTGCTAAGCTGGCCCATGTCAGCATTGTGATGTAATGAAGACCAATATCATAAAAGTGAATGTATGTCCCACCATCAGCATTTATACCAGCTAATGAGAGGCTGGAGAAATGGGGTGAATTACTTTTCCAAAATGGCATCAAATCAGATGGTAAGTCTGCAGGTGCTAGATCACAAGTCATGCCATGTTAAATCCACAATTTTTGCCTGGCCTAAAAATTGGATTTGAATGCACAATCAGGGTGTTCATCCAAAAATCCCTGTGGTTTTTGTTTCTGAAAAGGAAAAATATATGGGCACGGGCACAGACTTAAACACCATCTGGGTACAGTAAGTGCTTTCTGCTATCTACCGTGCTGCTGCCTTGAATTGTAGGTTGTTGAGCAACCACGGTGACAGTCACTTGGCTTTTGTTTAGCTAACCATTTGCTGCAAGGCCATAGTCTGAAAGCAATGTGTCCCTTAGGGGCCACCGAATGAAACATCTTGCATTTTTCTTTATGGACTACAACTAGACTGAAACCACAGACATAACAGTGCCAGATAGCTCTCAATTCACAGGGGCACGAGGGCAAACCCACAAAACGTTATGGAAAAATGTCATAGGCAAGAACCCCAAAGAGTCCAGACAGTGGAAACTCATTCTAACAAGCAACTGGGGAGTGCAGGGGCTGTGCAAGGGACTGCCGAGTTTTGCTGGGAGAGCGCAGCCGTGGGAGTCCGGCTGCCCGGCAGCTGCTGCCTGTGCCAGGGCACGGGGAGCAGCAGAGCCCGGGTGAGCACCTTGCGCCGGGGACAGGCATGGCCAGTGGTGACGCTGCTGCCAGCCCAGCTCAGCCCAGGGTTTAAAGCCCCACCAGGCTTGCCAGCAGAGACCCTGGCCTTCCCCACTTGTCTGTGTCGGCACCACCAGCCTCAAGCTGAGCCGCCTTCAGAGCCTGTAGCCCGAAGTCCAAACCTCTAGAAAAGGGCTATTTTTCACCCAACCCAGCTCTGCAGGAGCGGCCGTGCTGGCAGAGCCCCAGCGGGGAGGCAGGGACGGCCCAGAACCCCCCCGGCCACAACTGCTGCCAGCCACATGTGGCAGAGGCTGGTGTCTTGGCTCTGGAGAGGCTCTGCCTCCACAGAGGCAGCTACGGGTCACCAGAACGCTGCCCAGGGCTTGATGCGTCCCTCAGCTGGCTGAACGAGGCAGAAACTCAATGCCTCGAGTGTGCTAATAGCTGTAACATCTGAAGCTACCATCCAAGGTCAGTCTGGGATCTAGAAGCCCACGTGGCATGCAGAGGTGTGCTGGACTGACTCTACGCACAGGGCTGGGATATTCACTTGTTTGCAGAAGACATCTGTAGCTCCAGGTGTGAAAGCAATTGCAGGGCACACACTGAGAGACAGCGAGGCAACACAGACTTGTCCCAGCCTGAAAGCCATCAGAAGCCTCTGTGCAGAAGTATGGAGTATCTTGCTGACAAGCAGACTTCAACTATCAAACAATGCAGCTGCCCCCTGTTCAGTTTTATCACAGGCAAGAAATGGTATCTTGCATAACCTTTTGGTTAATGCACTGGATAACCCAAACTACTTTGTATCATTGATTTTTCCTCTCTGTCACAGCAACCTAGCAAAGTCTCCAGGCGTTATTTCCTTGAATCACAAGACTACTTCATTATAAATCTTTTGTTAAGTGAAACAGAACACCATCTTGTGCGGTCCTCTTGGCCTTTCATGACAGCAAACTTACTGTTTCCTTAAATTAAATCTTTAACCTTGTTTTATGGCAAGAGCAGAAAAAAAACATAGTTTTGCATTCCAATCTTAATGTGCACAATGTCTTTCCAGCTCTTGGCTTAAAAACACCGCAGCTTGCTTGGGCAGGATGGGAATTACCATGTGCTACAAAATTATTTGCTTGGTAAATCCTGAGCTGTATCTAACACTTCTCAGGTAAGTGCCCCATCTCCTTTTAGCTGGTAACAGCCCTGGGTGTTTCTCCGGGAGTGACTGCGAGAGGCCGACTCCAGGCTGTGGGTGCAGCTGAGGAGCCTGTGCCTCGTGCACTGCCCTGGAAAAGGAGTTTGCATATATCAAATACCCCTTGAAAAGGTGGAGGAGAGCTACTGCGTGGTGCAGCAGAAACCCACCGCCTTCCCTGGCCAAAGCCCCTTCCCCGCTTTGGAGCCCAGCACTGAGGCAGCAGGTTTCTGAAGGGATGCACAAGAAACCTCCCCAGACGCCCTCCAGCTTCCCCTTCCAGTGCACTTCAGTCTGTCAGGTGCTTATTAACATCTCTCGTCCAATACAGGGCTAGCCTTAATGTCTCATCTTGCCTAACTCTTTTCTGCCTCACCCATTTCATCCTGTGGTATTTGTCCACAAGGGAATGCTCTGCCTGTTCTTTCTTTTGATTATGTTCACCACGATGGGTCCCAGGCCTTTCCAAGCCCCTTTCTAGGATGTTACCTGAGTTTTCCTCCCTGAGGCTTATGGCCCATCCCTGCTCCCATGAGCTGCAAATCCCCAGACAGAGTGTTGACCCCCTCATCCCACCCCGCTCCCAGATGCTGCCCGCAGCAGGGCTGGGCGAACCCCCGTGGGACTTGCCAGGGCGCTGGGGTGCAGAGCTGGATGAGGCATCCCCGGGCAGAGCCGGTGACACACGTGTGCGCATGTGTGTGCACGCCTGTGTGTGTGCACATGCTTTGCAGGAACCTGTGAGCTCTCATCTACTCACTCACATGCAGTCTCAATGGGACCATAACGCCGTGCCTTGTGTACAGACACAGCTTGAGCTGCCCCTGGTCGTCTTTGGTAAGAGAGCTGCGAGACGGGTCAGTTGGCCACAGCCTAGATGAATGAGTTTGGTGATCCATTTCCTGCCTTTAAAAACAAAAAATGTAGGAGATGTATATACACATGTGCACACATGTAAGATACAGCTTGCTAAGTCTGCTTCACCTGAGTGTTTGGAAGTTGTAGGTAAGTCACCCCTTAGCCCTTTCTGCAGCGAATGGGACCCTGCGGTTTTGCAACAACTCTTTCAAGCTTGGGCTTCCTCCTGCTGAGTTCTTGCCAAGGGAGGAATGTCTTTGGGTTCTGCCCCTCTCATCTGCAGCGGGGTTATGGGACCTGAGATCCCAGCAGGATAGCTTCTTGTCTCCCTACACAAAAGTCACATTCCGACTTTTGTGGGCACCTCAGAGGGCCCAGGCTGTCAAGGATCCCATGGCAATTTAGGATGACAAAGCAGCACGTCAGCTCTAATGTTAAGGCTGCTATTCTGAAAAAAAAAGGCTGCCTTGAATGTCTGCTGCTGCATGTATTCAAATCGGTGTGCCTGCACGCACCATCTGCCCTGAGTATGGTTACAGCAGGGTCTAAAACTAATCAAAGGTGAAACTGGCCGGTGGGCTAGTAGCAACCTTTTGTGCATGTCCTAATCTAGCCAAAAGTGGGGATGACAACTAGCCAGTGTTACCCCAGTCCCACGCCAGCTGGAGAACCAGAGCCAAAACCTGTTTCCTTTGCGTTATGTGGACAAAGCAAGGGAGCAAGACCACCTCTGGGTCCGCAGCCCAAGGTGGCTTTCCAGACCTCAGATACACCTCAGAAACACGATCAATGAGAATCACATAGAGAAAAAGCCAGCGTTATTATTGCTTTGAGGAGTCCTTACTCAATTGTCAGGGCAGCTCTGTCTCAATGCAAATTATTTGGTTATTTGGAATTAAACTCAGGTATGACCATTGCACTGCCTTTCTGATCCTTGTTCTGTATTTGCAGCTGCCATTCTTTTAATTGACAGTGGCTTGGTTTTGCTCCTACCTGAGATGAAGGGAAAGACTCTGTCTGAGACCACTGAAGATGCAGAAAATCTGCACAGGTATGGCATTAAGCATCTTCCTGGAGAGCAGAGCAACTCTCCTTTACATCTGCAAAATCTGTCAGAAAAAAACATTTATTGTACATCTCCAAGGATCTGTTGGGTATTGGTGTAGACTTACAAATACAGTGGATGGCTGGTGGGTAACTAATCTCCAGTAGCAACATCAGGCTCTGGGCTCTCCTGTATGATCTGACTAGAATCCACTAACACCTTACAGGAGAGCCAGGCAATAAGACAAGGCATGGAGGATGGTTTCACAGACCATCTGAAAAGCATCTGTTTGGTCTTGTCTCTCATTGGACAGTGAGTGCAGCTGCTCTGCCTCAAGAGGTGTCTGTCAGCACAGGGAAATGCATTCTCTCTGCCACAGCTGGCTGCTGCCAGCAGCCAAAGGTGGCTTTCAAGGTGGAGAACAGCTTGGCACAGCGGCAGGAGCTTTCAGCAGCTCGTTCAGCCATTCTATATGCCCAGGGAAGGTGAGGCAGAGGGCTGAAGGCACGGCTCCTTGCGGAAAGGCGAGCAGGTTGATGGCATAGAAACCCTACTCAATCAGGCTCTCGTACCTGTGCAAAGCAAAGCTGGGGAACACAACCCTCAGTCACACCATCCTCTTGAATACTTAGTGGTCCCATCTAAGAGTCTGTGGCAGACAGTTGTGCCCCACGTGTGCCCAAGGATGCTCACAGCCCTCTCTCCCATCTGCAGCTCTGCCAGTGAGGGGACCGCTGATGTTCCTGGAGAAGCTCACACCTGATGGAGACAAAACTGGTTGATGTGTGGTTTTAAATTTGGGGAGCAATGCAGGGAATGTGCTGTGGTTTCAGTGCTTTATCTTTCTGGCATGACTCGCACCTGCTGGAGCAGCTCCTAGGTGAGGGTAGGAGCTCCATGGGCACTGAAGGAGCCACTCAGATTTGCTGAAGTTGATGCAGAGCCAAAAGGCACTTGGACTGGTAAAAAATTGGGTGTGGAAGAAAAAGGACCCAGCCTGGCCGGAAAGGGATGGCAATGTAGCACCAGGTAGAGTATGGAAAGGCTGCCTCTAAGAAAAGTTAGGAAGTCCATAAGAACCACATACCCAGACACTACTTTAGAAATCCCCCAGAATAACAGTTTTTACAGCAGGAAATGCCAGAGTTAAAGTTGATAATGCTCCCAGTGTGACAGGATTTCCAGACAGCAGCACAGCTGCAACAAGGCCACAGAAAGTCTCCAATTTACTCCTTATTCTGCTGCTCTTCAAAATAATCTAACCTCATTTGAAACATTGCCAGTGATGAGACCCTTTAAGCCTGGTTTTCAGTGAACCTAAGCATATGGATTATTCGGTGGATCATGCTGTTAGCCACCAGGAGCATCATCTGCCTTTTCCTCTTTCCTTCTGCAGGCAAGAGAAAAGCAAGGAAAAAACGATTTATCTCTATGTTCTGACTTCTGAAGCTGCCCCCAAGTAAGGACCCATTTTGCCCTGGATCTGCCTTTGCAGGGGCAGGGAGGCAGAAAGGGCCAGCAGAGCAGTCGTAGCAAGCCCAGCCCTCCACCCCATGCACAGGGGACGAGCCAGGCCAAAGCGGTGATCTCTTCCCCATTGCACTCTCCCAGCTGCCAGCAGTCTATGGCTGTCTGCCCGCATTTCTGCTTCAGTCCCTCGTGGACTGTTCTTCCGCGAATTTTTCTGTTTAGCCTCTGAACACATTGATGCTTCTGGCATCCCAGGGCATCTGGGAGCAGCAACTCGTACGGCGTGAGTGGGAAATTCATGAAGGAACAGTTTCTTCCGCTTATTATAAAATTAAAAATCTCATAGGTCATTTCTGTAGCAAGTGGGAGTGCATCCATGAGCCCAGTTCACCTCCTCCAAGCTACACCTGATTCTGCATGAAAGCAAGCACGTAGACAGTAACTGATTTATGATTACAATTTCCCCAATACCCCTTAAGATCCCGGTACTGTTGGTCGGTCTCTGGCTCCCAAGACCCAGCAGGCCGGCATCCTGAGGCTGCTCCTGCTGCTCAGCAGCGAGCACTGCCACTGTCAAGCTTTCTTTGGGAGATCAGGGCATTCAGAGGCCCCTCTTTCCTCCCAGTTTACTCCTCTTCTTCCAGAGAAATAGGCACTAAAAATAAGAAACTTCTAAGCCCAGACTGGCTTTTAAGCTTTGGCATCCCAGACTTTGACTGGATATTAGGCAAGCTGGAAAACGAAAAGGAAGGCAAAGAGGAGTTGGCAGCAGCGAAGCCTCAGGAAGTGGGGGGCTGCGTGCAGCTACAACATCATTAGGGATCAGTGGCAAGGTGGGGGGAGAAAGCCCCATCGCAGACACCCACTGGGAGCAGCATGAAAAAGAACAGGACACCGTGCACTGCACATTAAAGTAAATTCTTGTTTGTGTTTATGCGTGATTGTTTTCCTAATGCCATGAGCTTGGTTTTTTGTATAGCCAGACTCCAAAACAGCTGTAAGGGATACGGACTGATGTAAGGGGGAAAGATGAGCCAAATAAAGGGTATGGGTTTCTAAGTACATCTCCTTCAATAACGTCCTGGAAAATCACTGCTCTAGTGCTTTTGAAGGTTGAAGGGTCCTCTCCACAGCCCTTGGGAAGCACTTAAAATGTGATTTGCGTCATATTTATCAACTTGGGTATATATTCTGCATTTCGGTTTGTCTCCTGACCAGTCCCAGTTCTGGGAAAAGGACAAACTTCTTCATACTTTAAAACATTTACAGAATATAGGATGACACAGTGCCATACAGTAGAGATGGGATTGGAGCAAGTTGCAAACAAAATCTAGCATTGTTTTGATCACACAATAAACAGAGGAGCTTGAAACCACACAAGCTTTGTACTGGCCTGTAGGATGTGATTTTCTGCCAATTCATGAAAACACACACACAAGAACACCTTCACAAAACAACCATATCAAAGTTACAGCTTGCAGACAATAAGCCTTAGTGAGTGTCTGATACACCACAGAGCTTTTGGGCTATTTGGTGGGATAAAATTAGCACTGGAGTCTCCAAATAGCAGCTATACTCCTGTGGTGGTGTTTGCATATTGATGCTGACAGGAACAGTGCTTAGAAAGTGCCACCCTGGACCACATCTGCAGCCAGGCTGTCCATCAAATGACACCTGGGAGAATGCCAGAAACTTCGTCAAAGTAAAGAGCAGTTCTTTCCAAAATACAGTTACTGAAGGTTGGAGGTATGCTGAAACTTGGAGTTTTTATGTTCTCTGTAGGCACAGTCCTTATACTGTGGTTTTAAGTAATTGGTTAGGGGACATGGTCTTCCTAAAAGGCCAGTCTCACTTTCATTAACCTGGACACAGCCATGTCCAGGTGCTCTCTGGTTTGCCTGAGCCAGCCAGCGGCTGGGCCCTGAAGTGCTCTTCCCAGGCTCCAGGGACAGCCCTGCCACTGAGCTGGTTATGCTCCAGCAGCTCCAGATAAGCTTCAGCTGCTGTTAATGGGAAGGGAAGCTGGCAAACTGTTGTTTTATCTGAGGCAGGATGTTAGACAGCTTGTCTCGTACCCTGGAGGAGATCCACTCCTACCACGCGCTCAGGACACAAAAGCTCTCTGCACTTTGAGACCAACCATGTGCAGCTGAACCAGATTTGACCTGTTTCATTGGCTTCCCAGCTCCAGGAAGCAACACATGAATTGACAAGGTCACCAGCAAGGAAATCGATGAAGCACATTTGCCCTCGTGCTCATTAAGGTGTCGCCAGAAGCAAATGCTGATGTAACATGTAGGTGACAGGGAAGCGAAGGCACAGCAGAGCTTGCCACCTCTGCAGCTCCTGCTGTTGCAGTACCAGTGCTTTTGGAAAAAAATGCCATCATGATGGGCAAGGGTCTTGAGAGTCAGCTTCTGTACTTACTCATTCATCCCAGTGTTTGCTTTGCTTGACTTCTTGCCTTCTCCCCCATTTTCTTTCTGCAGAGTTTTCAGCAGGTTTCGAATCAATGAACCACAGTAAAGACAGCTGTTCTGCCAGACTTCTTTTGTGGCAGAGCAGAGACTTCTCTGCAACCACAGCAGGACACCAGCTCTACAGGACACATAATTACATCCCCACCGTCCCTCTTGCCTGTCTTAGGACCAGATTGTTCCTCTCCGATTCTGAATTAAATATTAGTTTTGCAACTGCCTGGGACTAAGTCATGTCACTTCAGATCTGACCTTACCTTCTCAGAGCAACCTTATCAAGGCCTTGCTTCCCTGCACAACATGCCTCCCTGCCCTGGAGGGCCTCACAGCAACACTGAACGTTAACTGGGGCTCAGGCCAGTCGAAGTAAGGGCAAGATCACCGTACTGCCACACTGGGAAGCAATCCTGGGGGAATTTCACCCTGCCCACAGGAGTCCAGCACCACTTTGCTCAGCTGGAAGCTCTCTCCCTGCAGCTGACCATTAAAGGGCACCAGTATCTTGTGCCCTGCATACCACATCCTTATTGAAAACAAGCGCTCACCAACAGTGTTAGGGACCAGCAAGACAGAAACTATGAAGGGGAGACATAGTACCATTGTACCCATTTGTCATGGTTTTGCCACAAAAAACCCCACACAGTTACTCTCTCACTCCTTCCCCCTTCCCTGGTGGGATGGGGAAAAGAATACAAAGGAAAAATGGCAAAAACTCATGGGTTGGGATGAGAACAGTTTAACAGAATAACAAAGTGAGAAGAAAACAACAATCAATAATACGGATAAACGCATATACAACACACAGTGTTCTCACCACCCAATGCTCAGCTTGCTCCTGAGTAGCAAAACCCACTCGTTCAGCCAGCTCCTCACTGAAATACTGAGCTTGGCAACATATGGTATAGAATATCCCATTTGATTGGCTGTTTGGGTCAGCCCAGCCAGCTTGTTGTGAAAATTAACTATCCCAGCTGAACCCAGGACACCATTTTACTCTGCAACAGCAAGACTGTTATGGTTGCTAAGTGGAAAGGACTAGGAGGCAGACCCAGTGTTGCCCCAGTGCCCCCTGAGGCACTGGACCCCTGGCCAAATCCCAGCTCAGGCTTCTCCAGGTTGCTAAGCCTGAGCCCAGCCGACTCTAAAGGGGTGCCCCTGTAGGGCTGTCCCCTCCAGACACATAGAGACACAGCTCTGTCCTGGCCCCAGCCCTCTCCTAAGCCTCCAGTGGCTCCAGGGCTCTCAGTCCCCTGGCAGTTGTAATGCTTTTGCCAACACCTCCCCCCCGCCCCGACTGGAGTCTCAACATAACATTTTTAATAAAATTCTGCATGTCTATGCGTGCACACATTTATAATTCTATAGAGACGTAGGAAAATAGTTTCGTATCAAAAAAAAGTATAGATTATCCACTATGAAGATGATATGAAGACAAGCACGTTTAGTGGTTACGCATTAAAATGTGAGCAAGGCTATTGCTTTATGGAGGACTATGTGTCTTTCTTCTATGTACCCCTTTTCATACTCTGGAGTTTCAGCATGGCCATCTTTGTGAGTTTGAGGATAGCCAACAAAATCCCTGACAAACGCTACTGTACAAGCACACAGGCTCACATGAACATCAGAACACACAAGGGCTAGCAAAGAAAAAAAAATCTGTGCAAATCGTAGCTAGTCTTAAGAAGACAGTATGAGATTTGTGGTCATCTCTGTCTCACAACAGAAGTAAACCTCTGTTATATTATGCTGCCCCTTCATAAGACAAAACAACAAAGTCAGACTTCACCGAGGCTTATAAAGTTTTGTTGGGATGGACCCCACCATCCCCAAGTTAAGATTTGCCCCCATGTTGATGTCCACACAGCTGGTATTAGAAGTTTCTGGCTCTGAAACATATTTATATTATGGTGTCCAGAGAGAGAAACAGCTATACTGTAACAGGGACAATGCCATCAGAAACCCCTGAACATGGCAAATAAAGAACTGGCAGACAAAATAGGAGACAGTACAGGAGACAGTATTTATTCCAATTTGCTTTTCCATGCTAGTGCCTTAAAGCAGGCTGCCCAGAAAAAATTACACCTTCTTCAGTCATGTGGTACGTCTGATGTTTGGACGTGGAGATAGATCTTTTTGGCCTTTGGAGCACTTTGCCTGCAAGAATAACAAGACATGAGCAACAAACCAGGAGTGAAGGTGTTCAGTAAGCACCTAACTTCAAGTTCTTCACTTGCCCTGCCTCTTCTGCAGAGAAAATGAGCAGCTATTCCTCAAATCCCCTAGATTTGCTCTAGCTCCTCAGTAGATATTGGTGCTTCACTCACTGCATGAGTAGCTGCTATCAAGAACATCCTTTTTCTGTTGCAGAAGATCAGTTAGGGTTTTTAAGCACAAATAGCATTTATAACGGTATTGCAGCAGGTTTGAGAGACTATTGCAGCTATTCATTGGCCAGTAAAGGTCTATGCTGCTTGTTTTCAGATGCCTAGATACACAAGTGCTAAAAACAAAATCTCTCCAGCTAGAGTCTGGGAATTAACTAGTACCTTTTTGGAAGTATAGGAGGTAGCCATGTAACACCTGGGCTTTCTCTGGGAGCTCTGGGCAGGGACTTTGCACAATTTCAAGTGAAAGCTGCTAAGCGCTCATCATCCTGACTCACCTATGAAAGTTTTCAACATCTTCAACAGTCTCAGGCAAGACTCTTCCTTTAGTTTCAGGTAGAAGAAACACCAATCCACCCGCAATCAAACCAAGAACAGCTTCAAATCGAAGAGATGCACAAAGAGCTTGTAAGCATATACCAATTTCTAGCATAAACACTACTTTCTACGGCCTGGCACCGAGGACTCGTAAACGGCATTTTAATTTGTTCTTCATACAAGATGCACACTTCAAGGCTCTACATGCAAACTCGGCATGCCACCTCTGAAGGACATGGCAGCCATGTGGAGACAGCAATGAGCAAAGTTCAGTTGTGATTTATGCACTGAACTAGGGCATCTCAACCCAGACAGACAACTGTAAAGAGGAAAGAACCCTTACTACTCTAAGTGTATGCCAGGAAACAGATTCCATTTTTCTGCTACTTACATAACAAGATTTAGAAGATACACTTACAATGTATTATCTCCTACACAATGTGATTAACTTCTCCATTGATTATTTCTTTTACTCACTTTGTACATGTTTGGTGTCTATACTTTAAATCAACCAAGCACCCTCCTAAACAAGCTGTCTGTTAAAAACTGCATATTGCCATTCAAGACATTTTTCTATAAATACTGTGCTGACCTAAAGATTCACAAAAGTTTTGCAGACCCTGACCTGACGGTTCAGGTCATTAGTCTGCAAACAGTCATCTCGCTTTTTATTTACTAACGTCTTTCCAAATAGCTGGAGAAAAGCCAGTTAACAGACTGTTGGAAGAGCTGAAGTGTAACAGCCATGCTTGTACTCCATTAAATAGGCAATTACGCTAAATTCTAGGCTTTGGCTCTTAGACCGAGACAATACACCTCACAGAATTGCAGTAACTCCTCAGATTTGAATTCATCAAAATATTAATCTCATCAGAAAGTTAGAACGTTTCTCCGTTCTTTGCCTGCTGTCAAGTGTGTATTCACCTCTAGCTTCCTTTCAAATGCAAGGAACAGTAAGGGCAAAGGAGACATGAATGAATAAAGAAGCTCCAGGTTGTTATAAACAGAAGGCTATGGCTTTTGTAGACAGGAAGGGGCTTCTGCTGAATTTGGAGCAACTGCCTCAGCTGCTTTTCCCTCCCTTTGAAACGTGGGACTCGCTGCTGCACCCCAAAAGCAGCCAACAAGAAGGTAAGGCGGCACTTACTGAAGACTATCAGCGGCAGATCATGCCAGATTTCCACCAGTCTGTAGACAATGAATGGGACAACGACTCCACCAATATCACACAAGGAGGAGCAGACCATCACCCCAAGGTTCCTGGTTCAACAGCAAAGGGATCGTGTTAGTGTCAGAGTACTGCAGATGGAAGGGGACGGATCACAACTCTGACCCTTGCCCTAGGACAAATCCAAGCACTGCATGGGACTTCAGATCCCTCGTCCACCCTGGATGTTTCCCTTTATTTCAGTCACATGAGTTTTCACCTGCGTTAAAATACATTTGTTTTCTTTATTAAGCTACCTTTTGAAAGCATTTTAATTGTGCTGCACCTACTTTATGTTTAGCTGTACTTGTGTAATTCTGAAGCATTTGAGGATAACTTAATTTAGCATAAAATGTAACATACTCATCAGCCTCAACTATTTGTTTCCAGGCCAAATGGCCAACAGCAAGAAGAATGCACCTACCTGATGTATGTTGGATACAGTTCAGTGTTTACAAAGCAAACCATTTCAAAAGATATTGTGATTCCCAATCTCCCAATGCAAGCAGCAGTCAGCTTTAGCCAGTGTATGTCTGCAGAGAAAATGAATTCAACACTTTTAAAAGTATCCCAGTGATTTGGAAGGTGTCAGTTAATACACCGGTGTTTCTAGCATAACCATACATCATGGCTCTGTACGTTAGGGACTGCTTCAATAGCATAGATCTCGATGACTGTGATGACAAGGTCGAATGCTTATAGGTAAAGATGAGGGGGAAAGCCAACAAGGCAGACATGCTGCTGGGGGTCTGTTATAGACCACCCAACCAGGATGAAGAGGCAGATGAATTTTTCTATAAGAAGCTCGCAATTGCTAGCCCCTGTTCTCGTGGGGGACTTTAACTTCCCAGACATCTGCTGGAAATACAACACAGCAGAGAGAAAACAGTCTAGGAGGTTCCTGGAGTGTGTGGAAGATAACTTCCTGACGCAGCTGGTAAGTGAGCCTACAAGGCCAGGTGCCTTGCTAGACCTGCTGTTTACTAACAGAGAAGGACTCATGGGAAATGTGGTGGTCAGAGGCCGTCTTGGGCTTAGCAATCATGAAATGATAGAGTTCTCAGTTTGTGGTGAAGTTAAGAGGGGGGCCAGCAAAACCACCACCATGGACTTTTGGAGGGCAGACTTTGGCCTGTTCAGGATGCTGGTTGAGAGGGTCCCCTGGGAGAGAGTCCTGAAGGGCAAAAGGGTCCAGGAAGGCTGCACAGTCTTCAAGGAGGAAGTCTTACAGGCACAGGAGCAGGCTGTCCCCATGTGCTGCAAGACAAACCATCAGGGAAGACGACCAGCCTGGCTGAACAGGGAGTTCTTGCTGGGACTCAGGAAAAAAAGGAGGGTCTACCACCTGTGGAAGAAAGGGCAGGCGACTCAAGAGGAGTACAGGGGTCTCTCTAGGTCATGCAGAGAGGAAATTAGAAAGGCAAAAGCCCAGCTAGAACTCAGGCTGGCCACTACTTTAAGGGACAACAAAAATGTTTTTACAAATACATCAACAACAAAAAGAGGGCCAAGCAGAATCTCCATCCCTTATTGGATGTGGGGGAGACTGTTGCCAACAAGGATGAGGAAAAGGCTGAGGTACTTAATGCCTTCTTTGCCTCAGTCTTTAATAGTCAGACTGGTTATTCCCAGGATAGTCAGCCCCCAGTGAGGGAAGATAGGGAAGGAGAGCAGAACAAACCTCCCATAGTCCAGGAGGAAGCAGTTAAGGACCTGCTGTGCCACCTAGATGCTTACAAGTCTATGGGACCAGATGGGATCCACCCAAGAGTGCTGAGGGAACTGGCAGAGGAGCTGGCCAAGCCACTCTGCATCATCTATCAGCAGTCCTGGCTAACGGGGAGGTCCCAGATGACGGGAGGATCGCCAGTGCAACAACCATCTACAAGAAAGGGCCAGAAGGAGGATCCTGGGAACTACAGGCCTGTCAGCCTGACCTCGGTGCTAGGCAAGATTATGGAGCGATTCATCCTGAGTGCGCTCACTGGGCATGTGAAGGACAACCAGGGGATCAGGCCCAGCCAGCATGGGTTCATGAAAGGCAGGTCCTTCTTGACCAACCTGATCTCCTTCTATGAGCAGGTGATCCACCTAGTGGATGAGGGAAAGGCTGTGGATATCATCTACCTGGACTTCAGTAAGGCCTTTGACACTGTTCCCCACAGCATCCTCCTGGAGAAACTAGCTGCCCATGGTTTCGATGCATGTACTCTCAGCTGGATAAAGAAATGGCTGAATGGCAGAGTGCAGAGAGTGGTGGTGAATGGAGCTAAATCTATGTGGTGACCGGTCATGAGTGGTGTTCCCCAGGGCTCAGTTTTGGGTCTGGTCTTGTTTAATATCTTCATCAACAATCTGGATGAGGGGATTGAGTGCTCCCTCAGTAAGTTTGCAGATGACACCAAGCTGGGCGGGCGTGTCGATCTGCTTGAGGGTAGGAAGACTCTGCAGAAGGATCTGGACAGACTGGATCGATGGGCCGAGGCCAACTGGATAAGTTTCAGCAAGGCCAAATGCCGGGTCCTGCACTTGGGTCACAACAAGCCTACAGGCTTGGGGAGGAGTAGCTGGAAAGCTGCCTGGCGGAAAAGGACCTTGGGGTGTCGGTCGACAGCCGGCTGAATATGAGCCAGCAGTGTGCCCAGGTGGCAAAGAAGGTCAATGGCATCCTGGCTTGTATCAGGAATAGTGTGGCCAGCAGCAGCAGGGAGGTGATCGTGCCCCTGTACTCAGCACTGGTGAGGCCGCACCTGGAGTACTGTGTTCAGTTTTGGGCCCCTCACTACAAGAAAGACATTGAGGTGCTGGAGCGTGTCCAGAGAAGAGCAACGAGGCTGGTGAGGGGTCTAGAGAACAAGTCTTACAAGGAGCGGCTGAGGGAGCTGGGGCTGTTTAGTCTAGAGCAGAGAAGGCTGAGGGGGGACCTTCTTGCTCTCTACAACTACCTGAAAGGAGGTTGTAGTGAGGCAGGTGCTAGTCTCTTCTCCCAAGTAACTAGCAATAGGACAAGAGGCAATGGCCTCAAGTTGCGTCAGGGGAGGTTTAGACTGGATATTAGGAAAAATTTCTTTACTGAAAGAGTGGTCAGGCATTGGAACAGGCTGCCCAGGAAGGTGGTTGGATTACCATTCCTGGAAATGTTCAAAAAAATGTGTAGATGTGGCACTTCGGGATATGGTTTAGCAGGCGTGGTGGTGTTGGGTTGACAGTTGGACTTGATGATCTTAGAGCTCTTTTCCAACCTATGATTCTATGTTATTTTAGGGGGACCTCTGATCCCACTTCACTGGATGTTTTTAAGGGACCTTGTTTAACCTGTGTGAATGAGGGAATGGGAACAGTTAGCACCACATGACCTGTGGCACGGGAACTTCCCAGGTGTGGGGGACCCAGGTGTTTGATATTTATCATGGTCATTACCACAAATCCTCCTCATTTCACTCCTGCCGCATGAGGAGCGCTGCTAAACGTCAGGAAGGCAGCACCCAATGGCGTGACTGGGTGTGTGGACCTTTGGGGCTGGACCTCAGGGAAAAGCAGGGAGAGGTGGGTGCTGTACCAAGGGGGCAATGCCAGGGTGTGAAGCCACCACAGGGCCTCACCCAGGAAACTTACCCTCTGGGATCAGGGCTGTGACAAGGCAGGCAGCCCCAGCTACCAGGTTTGCTGCAGCCCAGGGGTAGCGCCGCCCAACACGGTCAATGGTTACAATGATGATGAAGGCAGCCGGGAACTCGACAAGTGCAGAATAGAGGAAATCCAGATACATGTTTCCACCGGCTACTCCCATGTGCATGATGAGCCCCTGGTAGAGGACAGCGCTCGTGAACCTAGGCAGAGAAGAGCACACTGGCTTTGTTAGTCAGCTGGAGGACTGAGGTCCGTGTCCTGCTGGAGTCTTCATAATCAGAGCTTCAAAATCATCTTTCCAATGCTACCTCCTTACCAGTTGTACATCAAAACGAGTGTGTTTTTTCTCATCTGTGGTGTCCTGACAAGGTCGATGAGTGAAGGACTCTGCTTTCTGTCAGCTTCCTCTTCAAGTTTAATATCCTGCAGAAGAGCCAGAACAAAGTACAGTAAGTTTCCACTGGGAGGAACTGATGGAAGGGACTATCATGATTAAGCAAACCCTGAGCTCACCTCAAAACAGGAAGGCATCTCTTTCCGATTTTTTTTAGCTATATCACTGACAATTTTCATAGCTTTGTCTTTTTTTCCTTGAGAGATCAGCCACCTGGGAGACTCTGGGACGCACCTGCAATGCAAGTGGATGCTATTGTATATCAAAACATAAAGCTCACATAGTGCTCCCATGTATGGCGACTGGAGAGAGGGCCTTGGTTGAATAGAGGCAGCTGAGTTTTTTGTTTGTTGTTTTTTTTTTCTGTTTTGTTTTTTTGTGTGTTCACCCCTCACCCCCTCAGGAAAAATAGTACATCCTGTTGCTGAAATGGGAAGAGGAGCAGTTGTGGTAGTGGTTTTAGTCAGAGATGAGTTTACTAAAAATAAGTAAGGGAAGGGCTTTGAGTGAGTGTAGTGCTATCATTTTATTTATGACTCTCTTAAGACGGGATCATAGTTACTAGCTGGGCTGAGCCGCAGATGTCACACCTCCTCGTGGTCCCGCTGGATGCCCTCCTGGGTAACCGAGTTGACCTCTGCCCCAGCGGGAGTTATGGTTACTTCCTCCCTATCGAACGGCCTCACCAACCGATCGATAGTAATTAAAACCGGTGAAACAAAATCCCGGCATCGACCGTGTTCGTTGCCTAGAGCCTCTGCCCACGAGTGGTTAGTTGGGTGCAACCAAATTTTGCTAGAGGGTGGTTTTATTTGGTATGACTATATCCTCAAACTCAAACTGATTGTGACAAAAAGGGCTGACCGTGTGGGTCATCTATGTATCGGTAGCCAAGCGAGATCTTGTGGCCATTGGTGCCACTGTGGCCATTGGTGCCACTGACTGTCGGTGAAAGAGGGAACGGAATGGAATTGAGTGGGTTGGAGTTTGCGAACTCGGGATTGCGAACTCGGGATTGTACGGTTTGATTGTTTGACTCTTTCGCTGCTGTCCCCAATGTTGTACCCCCCCCGCAAATACCAATAAAAGAGAAAAAGCGAAGTGATGATACAGTGGGAAACACCCCCACCCAACTCCACCTCCAGTCTCCGTGGTACGTAGGGGGACTCTATTGGGAACTCGAAATCATGACGCGTCACATACCAAATTGTGACAAATTTACCGGATTTGACACCAGGTGGACGGGCCACCTTTACTTAACTCGGAAAAGGGACATGTATCATGTATATATGTTCGATAACTAGCCTGTTCACCACAAACCGGCTCCTCTTCGGGAGTCATTTTCCAGTTGTCCCATCACAGGATAAGAAGAACTAAACAAGCTAGAACTGGCTTACCAATTCACAAATATAGAAAAAGGAAGACAATTAATCTCTTTCTACTGTTCTTAACCTCTCGACCCACCCAGACAGTTTCTCAAATCAAAGCACTCAAACTGAAAAGTATCAATCAAAAAGAGAGGAGAGAATCCAAAATAAAGGTGAACCCACATGTCTTCTTTTGGTTGGACCACAAAAAGCTACAACATTTTTCCTTACAAGAACACACAACCAACCTGTTACGTTAGCATTGAACAGTCTCTCAAGAGCAATCTCATCAGTGTAGGATCCACTAAGTTATGTTAAGGCATTTCTTTTCCTTTATGAAATGCTAGAGGAAGATAATATATGATATTAAACCAGTCTCCCCCAGTGTTTTTCAAAGAGGTCTTTCTTTTACACACAAGGCAAGTGTGGCACACAGGCTAAGACGCAATAAAGTCTCAGTTGGTGAGGGGTCCTGTTTCCCTCTCCTTATTGCTGTGTACCTCCTCTTTGCATTAAGAGGAGCACACAACCGAAAAGCAATGTAACATCTCCCTCAGTATCAAGCCTTGGGAGGCAGAAGGTGGGTTTTGGGTCATGGGCAGAGGTACAATGAAAGCCCATTTACCAGTAGTAGAGCAGGAGGAAGCAGCTTGGCAGGGTGACGGTGAGCTGCAGCCACCGCCAGTGAGAGATGGCGTAAGCAACGGCATCAAAGACCAGGAGCCCAACGGAGAAGGCCATCTGGTAGAGGATGCCCACCGTCCTCCGGTACTTCGGACCGACAACTTCCGTCACTGCAAACACACACAGACACAGGTGAGTGACAGCTCGGCCACGACTTTTCAGCACAGTGGTAACCTGCTCTGCGGGGACGCTGGAAGACAAATGCAGCCTTAGCACCCTGAAGAAACCATCTTGGTAACCCTGGGCTTCCTAGCATAACGCCTCCAAACAAAAATCCCCTGGTGTTTGCAGAGGAAGGTTTGCTTTTCTGTCACCCAAACTCTCAGCAGAGGAGAAAACACTGCTCCTGCTCTTAGGCTGGCCTAAGGCTTCCAGTACCTTCTTCTGTCGTGGCAGTCTCCGAGTAAATCAAACATTCCTCAAAGTAGACAGATGAATTTTGTTGTAAAACCTAATGCCAGCCTACATAATGTCTCCAACCCAATAACAAAGGGGAATACTTTGTTTTCTAAGTAAGTGCACCTTTTCAGCCTGCATCTCACTCCAAGTGTACAAGAAATGTTTTTCTACCACAGTCTGCAGCTTCCCAGTCAGCATGGCTGGCTTCACGAGACACCTGCACTCTGCAACTGCGCCTCACAAGGTTGCCCCACCGGTAAAGTCTTATTAATACAGAGCTAAAAGTAACTATTCCAGCAGGCAGGCACAAGCACACTCAAAATTTTGCATCTGGCGGTGTGATTTCAAGAAAGCAAACCGATTCAAAAAAGAGCAGCAAGCAGTTGTTTAGCAGCTGAAGGAAATGCTGTGTTTTGGAGCCATGAATTAGCTAACACTGCTTGACCAAAAGATGCACAAAGACATCTCCACGGGCTCTGCAGGACTGAGCCAAAAGCAGCTGAAGGGTAGACAAGTGTCCCAGGGAGCACAGTAACAAGGTTGCTCTGTCCTTGTACCCTTTCCTGAGCATTCAATATTGGCCACCTTATAGACAGGATACAAGTTTCAATAGGCTTTGAGGCTGATTCTGGGTTACTTCTCTCCCATGACAGAATTTCAAGGAGAATCCAGAATTAACAAGGTATAGTTGAGGGGAAAATACCGGGATAAGGTAAGTCATTGTTTTGAAAGGGATTTTATGCTCTATAATGGCATAAAGTTCCCCAGAAGAGGTGATGAAGATTTCCTCTCTGCCAGGAAAAGACTTAAGAGGCCAAGCAAGCATTCAGAATATGCACAGGGAGGAATAATCATGTCTTGACAGAAGACAATCTGAACTGCGGCCTAGATGTTTTTATTTTATTTATATCAAACATCTGGATAACTGCACTAACAAGATGCTCCCACTAAACAGTTTAGAGTGTTGATGTGTACATTTGTACCACCTTCTCAGTTAACTGGATCACTCGGAGCTATCTGGTAGAGGCACCTGCCATCCTAGTGCAGATAAGGCTCTATTGGGCAGCATTTAAATTTCTTACTTGTCACTTCAATGATTCCTTGGTGCTGGGTTTTTTGGTTTTTTGTTTTTTTTTTTTTTTTTTTGACAAGAACCTGAACTCCACACCAGAAATGTCAGAGAAATCCCAGGCATCTCAACAACGCACCCGAAAGTGGTCCTGAGCTGGCCCCAAGCCCTCTGCCATGCAGCCGTGCCTTGCTGCCGGACATGATCAGCGCTGGGAGAAGCATCAGCACAGCCCAGCTCCTCCTCACATTGCTTTGCAGTTCCCCGGGCTGGCCTCCACTCAGACAAGTGCGTAGATACCCAACAGCTTGTCTTTTTCTCCGCAAGCACATGCTATTCTTCGGTTATTTTTAGGCTGTAAAGCCTCTTTTTGCACTTTAATGCTCTTTGTGTCATAAAAATGCCTCCAATTTTCCCTACCCTCTGCTTCCTTCTTTAATGGCCTCCTCTGTCATCACCCTATCTGCAACTGGGCTGGAGAGGCTGCGGTCTGCCCGGGGCTGTCGCCTTTCCCAGTCGGTGCCCGAGGGCAGGCAGGGGACCCCAGGGGGTCAGATCTGCAAAGGGGAGATGCACCAAAGGGGAAAGCCTGTCTTGAGGTAACAGCCCTGATATACCACCGCTTGCTTGAGCTTCGAAGGCTACTGTTGCTTCTCCCTAATGACAGTGCTTCAAAAAATCCTGCGAAGTCAAAGAGGGAGAAAACTCCTTGATATCAGCTTGCAGATATGATTTTTGAAATACATGGGAAGTGTTTTTTAAATAGCTTTTGATCGAGGATATTTATTTTTCTTCGTCTTCTGATGCCAGCCTCACTCTTGGGAAAAAGGTCTGAACTCACCCAGGATGTAGCCTGCCATCCAGCAGCCCTTGCTGACCAGCCCTTGCAAGAAGCGGAGGATGACTATCCACAGGTAGGTGGGCACAAAGACCAGAAGGATTCCACAGACGATGTTTGCAAGAATTGTAGTTAAGAGGCAAAATTTACGGCCAAACCTGGATTGGAAGATAATACAAGTAAAGCAAAACGCTAGTCATGAAAGCACAGGCATTTTAAAGTAGCAAGAGCTTTGTGCATCTTTGGAAAAAAATCCAACTTTGCTCTACAAAGGATAGATGCATACTGACTTTTTTTCTTAGCGCATTAATCCCTTCTCTGCTTTTCAATTCCCTGAAAATATACTGTGCCAATTGCTCTGCAATTCTACAAAGGCTTTCAGGCTTCTCAGAGGAAAAGGAAAATTTCCCAAGTTAAAGAGCAGGAATAGCCCCATATTTACATATATTTGGGCTGTGACTGTTATTGCTGAATTTCACAGTAGGAAGCTTAGTAATTTGTTTTTCATAACGGAGTGAAAAATAAGTATGGGTTAATATTATGATTCTAATATGTCTGCATGCACTGGGGTAACAGATTTATATACCCCAATATTAAGGACCCAAAAATTTGTCTTGCTGTGAGTGGGCTACATTTTGCAGCCGGAGCAGCTCAGAGCCCGCTGTACTAACAGTCTCTGGGCAGGAGGGGAACAAGGGGAAAAAGGGGCTTTCAAACATCGGTATTTGTTTCTTTTTAACTCTGGCCACCTAGACAAGGGTGGCTGTCTCTGCTGGCTCTGAACAGGGGCCCTAAAGATGCCAGAACACAGGAATTTCTAAACCAGCGCTCCTGCTGTATCTGTCTGGCAATCTCTGCGGCTACCATTTCAAAGTTTCTCCAAAGGAAGCAGGATATTGCCAAGCTCCAAACCAGCGTTTCCTGGCCTTGGTTAACAACCCCAGGCTCTGGTGTGGCACAGGAGGGAGTTTGGGGCGTACAGTCCTAAAATAATCCTTGAGGGCTCTGCAGGGTCCACAGAGTAGGAGAGACTTGTGCAAACCACCAGATACGACCTAAGAGGTGGAGTACTTGCTCCTATGACTGTGACTGAACATCCAGGTGGTTGACCTGATTTTGAGAAGAGCAGAGATGATATCAGTTGCACAACATTTCTCTGCTTTTACCTAAGGTTAGCTGCTAAACACTGATAAGGGAGGTCAGAGTGTTTTACTGTTGGCCCACACATACCTGTCTGCTATGTAGCCAACATTTATGGATCCAATAAGAAACCCAGCATTCACAGAAGATTGAAACACGTCCAGCTTCCAGGAGTCCTCACACACCAGGTTAAACTAAAAGAGCAACCACAGTTCAAAGCAAGAGTGAAATGAGGAGCTGGCTCACATCCACAAGTTTCTTTTGCTTCAGTTAAAGATTTCATTTCCTTTCTGGGTCAATCACCATTGTATCAGCACCCAGAAACTCTATCGACTTAATTAAGAGTCCAACATTAAAAACAGGATCAAGCCCTTCAGCATTTTCATGGTATTTCCCACTCATGTCTCATCTCTCATTACTGGAAAGAACGTAATTCAGTTATTACCTGTCAAGACGGGGACCCTAATTTATGTTAGGCCTTGTTCATCAAATCAGCATGGGCCTGATGATCACTCTGGGCTACTCAGACAACTATTTTTGTGGTTAATGGTGAACATTTCTAAGCAGTTCTGGTTGCCTCCCACCCTCGCATGCCACAATAGACCCTGCAGACCCCGCAGGACTAATGGTGATGCCTTCTCCAAGGGCATCCTAGATGCTTGCAGAAGACTGCCTCATCCCGCTTGCTGTGGAGCACCAGCTCCCTGAAGGAAGGTGGGAGGAGGTATTTGCATCACCCCTGAGGCCACAGCATTTTCTCTCTGCTCTCGCTTTTTGCTCAGCTAAATTGTTCCACAGCCTAACATGTCTGGACACCAAGTACTTTGTATCCAGGGCCAAGTTCATACCACATGGGTATGCGCATATATTTGCCATCCAGCCTTGGTTCTCTTATCCTACTTAAGTAGAAATACATAACTTATTCTCCAGTAGCTTTTATTTCAAAAAGCTGTCCTAACATGACTGAGAATCCCTTCCCATCCATTGGTAGCTGGGTTTATGCAGAGCTATGCATCCTTAATCAACATAAAGCCAGACATTCTTCCTGATGCCCTGTGGGACTGCCCATGAAGATATTCTTCCATGTGCGTATTTTTTCTTCAAGCAAAGTAACAGGCTTCACTCAGTGCTATTCTTTCCCTTGCTTAGCTGCCAGAGCAGGGGACAGCATAACAGAGCCCAAGAGCCTTCACAGAAAAAGTCGCATCCAGAAGCAAAATGCACTGCCAAAACGCACGCAGAGGCATGTGACATTCCTGGTTATGCCGTGAAGGAAGCGGCCCGTAGGCCTCGCCTCGCACCCCCTTCAGAAGAAAAGCGAAGATGACCGATGTGAGACCATGACTGCACGAATCCACACAGGCTGCACGTTTTCACCTTCCCACAATCTGAAGAGATTGTGGTGGGGGCATCTGGACCACAGCATCTGCTCGAGCCTTTTGCAGTGAGATGAGCCCGCTGTGCTGCTGGGGTCACCCTCCGCTTGGGGTGCCTCACCTTCCTCACTTTAATACCACACAATCCATACTTGGTTGAAAGAAGTACACCTACAGTACACCACCTAAAATCTAGCTCCAACCACTTACAAAACGATAAATGCTGAAGTTGCTGGAGCACAGAATTTATGTGGGGGAAAGAATTCTGACTTCTGCCATCTCTAAAAATTTGGTGGAACTTTCTGTGACGAAATTGTTTCTCATCCCAGATACTGGCTTATTTTTAAATCTAAAGCACCTAAAACCCTAAAGTACTTTAAGTCACTTAAGGACCATTTTCAGTTTATTCACACCTCCCAGACACAAAACTGCTTTTCTGCAGTTTATTCCTGACTTACACCGTTTAACTGTGGGAAGAAATTACCTTTCCCCCCACCCCCCTTGCCATTCAATCACATTTTAAACCAACTTTAAAAGACTTTGTTCATTAAAAATGGGAAGAAGCCAAGACCTTTGTGTCTGGATGCATATCCCAGGAAGACCAGGAGGTCTGCACAGCATCCCCGCTTGGGGACCAGCTGCTTTTGTTCACAACGCTGCTGTTTACACACCGCCGCCAATCACACCTCTCATGTGACGGCAGTTCCATACTGAACAGGACTTTATCTGGCTAGGAGTTTATTTGCTGAAATATGCTTTGCTCCCCAGCTGGAGATATAAGCCTCCTGAGCAGCCAAGGCAATGCTTCATAGCAAGGACAGAGGGAAGACGGGTTGCAAAGCACCCGGCGCAAGTTCGTGTTGAGAGAGGATCCCTCTCCCAGGTAAGCAGGCATCTTCCTAACACAGCCAAGGCTACGCCAACCCTCTCCCACATCCCTCAGCTTGTCTGCAACAGAGAGGACATTTGTTTTTACCTCAGTCACGAGAGAGGTCCGAGGGGAGTCGTAGACCCAGCCATCCTGACAGGTACCAAGGGGGATGTTGCTCTGGTTGCTCACGAGGCTGCCGAGGGGGTCGGTGCAGCTGACGCCTGTCGCGTTCCAGTCCACCTCGTACCTCCTGCAGCGGCTACCAAAACCAGCCCCATGGCCACCCCACTCGGGAACGGTGTGATTCAGCTGCTCCTCCAGGCTCCAGCCACAGCGCTGGCTCAGCTCGGCCACCCCGGGGCTGAAGCAGCGGTGCTCGGGGGTGAACCCGAAGAAGACGACACCCACGTAGACTGGGGTGAAGGCAGCAGAAAGCAAACACAGGACAAAGAAGGTTTGCTTCTGGAACTTGTCAAATTCTCCAACATCCTCCAAAATGTCATCTAGGGTTAGCATTTTGTCATCAAAGCCACCCCAAAAACCTCATCTAGTTCTTCTCTGCAGCACTGATATACTTAGTTGGCAGCAAAGCTATTTAAGTAACAAAGACATTTGACCAAAAGTCAAGACTAACTTCATAAATTATTAAACTACATGTTGCAAGCTTTATTTTTTCAGGTTTCATTTGAAATCAGACCTTAATTCACCCAGGGAGAATTTGCATTTAATCCCTAACCAGAGCACATGTTCCTTTTCTCCAGAAGAGCCGTTAAGAGCCACAGCACTTCAGTGTGTTGTGTTTTTTTTTTTTGTTAGCCAAACCAGGTCTTCAAAGAAGAGGCATTTTAAGGAGCAAGGGTAGATAGAAAATTCCACCAACATGCAGGCAAATTAAATGTTTACTGTAGCAGCTGCCAGGCTCTGCATTTGAACAAGGCTTATCAGCTGGGTTCTCTAAAGAGTAGGTAAGTACACAGTGGAACAGAAGTGTCCCTACATCGAGCCACGTAATGGTAACGGAACTGCTTTCCCACAAAATCCAGTATCGTCTATGTCTCACCCCTGCAGCCACCCTCACTTTCCACACTCCTCCATTTCCAAGGAAAACCGCTCCCACCTAAATAAGGCAACACCAGTTTTCACTTGACCATATTTTTGCAGTGATACAAAAGATAAAAAGCATTCACTAAGGAATTACGCACTGGGTATAGCTTTAGGAAGCCATAACATAAAATACTTATGGCCAAACCATCTATTTCTTACTGTAGAAGACCTGTAAGACTTTAGGTAGAATTCACTGCGGGGCACCCACACAAAAATCCAGTCGTATCACGCTCCAGTGATCGTAGAATTATTAAGGTTAGAAAAGACCTCTAAGATCATTAAGTCCAACCATCCGCCCATCACCACCAGGCCTGCTAAACCATGTCCCAAAGTGCCACATCTACACACTTTTTGAACACCTCCAGGGATGGTGGTTCAACCACCTTCCTGGGCAGCCTGTTCCAATGCCTGACCACTCTTTCAGTAAAGAAATTTTTCCTAATATCCAATCTAAACCTCCCCAGATGCAACTTGAGGTCATTGCCTCTCGTCCTATCACTAGTTACTTGGGAGAAGAGACCAACACCCGCCTCACTACAACCTCCTTTCAGGTAGTTGTAGAGAGCAAGAAGGTCCCCCCTCAGTCTCCTCTGCTCCAGACTAAACAGCCCCAGCTCCCTCAGCCGCTCCTTGTAAGACTTGTTCTCCAGACCCCTCACCAGCCTCGTTGCTCTTCTCTGGACACGCTCCAGCACCTCATTGTCCTTCTTGGAGGGAGGTGCCCAAAGCTGAACACAGTACTCGAGGTGTGGCCTCACCAGTGCCGAGTACAGGGGCACGATCACCTCCCTGCTCCTGCTGGCCACACTGTTCCTGATACAAGCCAGGATGCCATTGGCCGCCTTGGCACACTGCTGGCTCATGTTCAGCCGGCTGTCGACCAGCACCCCAGGGTCCTTTTCCGCATGATACTTCACACTGTCTAAAGACAGACACTTGCTACTCCCAACACCTTTTGCTGACAACAGCTGCTTTCATGACAAAGAAAAGCATAAGTGAAGGTAACATTTTAAAGACAGAAAAAGTAGAAAAATGGTCTGGAAAGTGACTTGTACTGTTTAGGCAACCAGGCAAAAAAATTCAAGACCTCCTCACAATACACTCCAGCTTAGAAGGCCACTCTGGCCCCGGGACAGAAACCAAACCAGTTCTTCACCACGTGTCACTGCCCAATTCAGTTAGTGGCCTAACCAGCCATGAAAGCTGCTTCATGGACCAGCGCTCAGATTACTCCCTGCATCATCTAGATGCAGCCCCCTCCCCTCCGAAGGCGGGCACAGCTGGAGCAAGGCAAGAAGAACTCTCCTGCAGCCACTTCCATCCCACACCAGACCAGACCCTCACCTCCCTGGCTGCAGGGGCCCCATGCGGAGCTGGGGAGGGGGATAGGGACACAGGAGGGCACTGCAGCCACCATGCTCTCAGCCGGCCCCTGCAGCCTCCCTCAGCAGGAGGACGCAAGCAGCCAGCTGAGCCCAAGGGAACTGAAATCAAAGCCTGCCTGGGAAGCGAGCGAGACATAAAGCATTAGTCTGTATCTTAAAAACACATCCAAATACGATCACATTCTGTCCCAGGGGTTTTGTTTAACCAGTTGGTAACGATGCGTGTAAGTTCCACACAAACTGAAAATGTTAAATGCAGACTGGACCTTTCCCCCCTCCGATTTCCCAGCCCCTCTCCACCGTCCAGACAGGGGTTGGGTGGCACTGTGCCATGTGGGTGGGTGTCTTAGAGGCTCACTTCCCAGGGAGTCGTGCTGTTGACTGGCAGCGTTTCTGCTCCTGGCCCAGCCATTTGCAGGTACTCATCTGGTCCCTGTTGTTCTCGAAACACCTCCCTCTCCGTGGTTAAGCAGGGTATTCTACTGGAAGATTAGTCTGGTGAAGCAAGCCACACATCCAGTTCTGAACAAGGTAAGATTCAGTCAGCCTACCTACAAGTGCCTAGATAAAAAGCGGCCAATAGTTCCAAGACTAGGCACTGGTGTCACTCACCACTGTTAGAAATATATCATTGATATTGCTCAGATAAGCAGCCCCAGGCAGAGGACCTCTGTTCTACCTAAGCCTTGTTACGCACAGTCACCATGAAGAGGCCATGCGGTGTTACGCCTTAACCCACGGGAAGTCACTCCATGCAGCGGTTCACGGACCAAACAACTCCAAGACGCCAGCCTTGAAGACTTCAGGAAGGGAAGCAGCATTCTTCAACATCCCTTGAGAGAACTGCTGCAATTCAAAACAAACTGTCAGGCCCCTCATTCCTACAAATTAACCTAATGCTAAATATGAAAAATGCTGCTTTTAAGTATGACAAGATGCAGCTTTAGCCAAACTGATTTACAGCTTCACTGGTAACAATACAAGAGGAAGAAAACCCACGTCTGATAAAAGAAAGAACACACCACTGGGGCTTACCTACATATTCTCATCTTTGTCATCAAACACCAGTTCTCATTTTGAGTGATGCAATTAAGATATTAGCTATCACAGCTACGAAGGGCACCACCAGGCTGATGAGCAGCATTACAGACTAGTGTAAGAAAGATCCCAGACTTGAGATGTGGGATTTGGAATACCCACTTCATATCTTTTATTGAAATTGCTGAATACTTTATATTACACTATTTTGATTCAAAATGGAATTTTTATAAAAAGAAACCATTGTTGAAACTGAGTAAGCCAGCCAAAAGGAACAATGAAAAGTTTCAAAAAATTCTGACCAACGCATGTACTAGTACGATGCTTTGAACCCTATCATTGCACATAATTTAATTTAGGAAACACCTGGAGGAGAGCAAAACTTCTAGAGGAAATTTGACTCACGTTCATTGCCAGCAACATTTCAAATCAATGACCATGGCCAGGACCATAGCACAAGAGCTAGAACTTGGGCTGTCAGAAAACATTGTCCCAAACTTTTTTTCTTGTAATTAATATCAGAGAGAGGTACTGTGCCAACTAGGGCTCCTCTAGTTGTTGAGCTTTTCTTGGTGATGACAAACTGGGCAGTGCAGATTGCATTAGAGCAATTCTGCCCCTATGTCCTTGAAAACACTGGTTCTCTGTGTAGTCAGCTTAGTCCAGCCATAATCTAGGAAGAAAAAATTCTTTGGGTGCATGTCAGCTGCTTAGGCAAATACTGATGAAGTCAGTCATACGACCAATACCAAAAAAAAAATATCATGCAAAGAACAGCAACCATTTCAGGCTAAAGCTATACAGAGTTGTACCTTTCAGTCAATACCTTTGAACCAATGATCTGTTTAAATTAGAATGGATATTCAAATTTACAGGATAAATTAGACCAGTTCCAAAATTTACAGCAGATCATCCCAACACACAAAAATTATATTTTTCCTTGTTTTACAATGGGTGAACCCATAGAATAATACCCTGCCGGCAGGAAGAACATGTTTCTATTAAGCAAACCTGAGTAGCGAGGATCAATAAATACAAGGAGTTAAAATGCTAGTAGTCAGATAACTTGAGTCTCAGGAGCCAGGGACTTCATTCAGCCTTAATCCTTTCCTTTCAAAGGTTTCTCTTTTCTAAGCACACATTTAACATCTATGCTGAAGCTTAAAATAAAGTGTCCTGGCTAGAGAGAGTCAACATAACTCAGCCAACTGGATGTCAGAAATCCAGTCATTACTGAACAGATCATTGTAAACAACCAAGAAATCTTTCTCTTCTTCCCTTTTCAATGGTTTCGTGTTAAAGGCAAAATTCAGAAAAAAACTTTCAGGCTGAAGTCCTCATATTTGGTTGGAAATGTTGTTCTGTTATATATAATCTCTCTCTATATATTTGATTAGGCACAAGAGGGGTTATTAAACATTCAACAAGTCCTCATCACTATCATCATGAAACGATACTCTATTTGTAGAGTTCTGTGCATGCTGCTGGCTTGGCTTGGCTTTTGCTTTCCTTTCCTTTCCCCCATTCAGCAAATAAGCTTTGTCATCACTTCCAAGACCGGGTGGCTTCTTTTGTGGGTGCTTGCTCTTGTCTAGTCCTCTTCCTGTCTGAATCTTTACATCTGGAATGGTTAACACTTCATCTTCACTGTCCAGGTCATCCACATGGAGAGAGGTAAAGGCTTCAGACGTAACAGACTTGGTAGTAATGTGACCATTTTCCTGCCCTCCTTTTGCTGCTCTTTGATGTGGTGCTGCGACTTCCTCCATAAGCCATTCTGTTTCATTCTCATTAGCTTCTTCCTCACTGTTTATCTGCAAGAAAACAAAAAAGCAAGGGGAGACTGCATATACCACTCTAGACTCTGCCACACACTGATCTATCTCCCCAGCTGTCAGACCCCGCACCACACATGGCCTTGAGTTTAACTTGGTCGTAAGATAGTAATACTGCAATAGCATGCTGTTACTACTGCTTTTCACTATACTTGAAACAGACTACTTTCTCTTCCTGTACATTTGTACGCTATTTGGCTATTTATGGACTGCTTTTCGTTTACTCAACTCTATCTTCCTTACCCATTTCACAACATAAATGTAGATATTTCAGCTATGTGGCTTTCCTGAAGTCACATAGTACGGTTCCCACGCACTGAAGGAATTAAGGGGGTTTATTTATTTCTGAATAAAAGCCTCATATTAAGAAAACCTGACAAAAAACAAAACCTTCGATTTTGCCACTGTATTACCTTTGTGTATTTGTAGGAAACACCGGATGTTCTTCTGCAGCAGCTTGTTATCTTGTTTATTACAATTTCCCTAAAGAAGGGGAAGAATACTGCATTAGGGAGATTGTACCCCCCTTATTAGCCCTCGCTTTTCTTCACTGGATTTTCACCATCAACATAAAGCATTTCACCAAGCAAGCTGCAAGCTATCGCATAGTGACACTTGACCCTGAACCACTCTACCAATATTCAGTCCACGATGATGTACATCTTCCCCCGTACCACAGCTTCAGGATGACTGTTCTGAAACACCCCTGGCCTTTATTTCTAAGTGAAAAAACCCCAAACTTGTCTGGAAAGCAGGCAATCAGCAGGACTTGCACTTGTTCCTTGTTGCTGTTGTATGGTTCCAGCTTGACACGATGAAAGGAGAGGGATATCAAATACTAACAATATTATCATGTTGTTTTATCCTCCTTAATTAGCAGTTGTCAACAACAGAGACTAGCCCAATTCAATTGTGTACTCCAGCCCTCTTTACATGGAACTTCAGACAGTAATGGGGAATTTAAAAAAATACAGCGGTTTGAACTTAAAAAAAGTCTTTAAAGTTCACGACTTCCCTTTACTGAGGAAACCAAGTCCTACCAACAAAACTTCTAAAGCCTCCCAACCAGTTCTTACCTCCTCTCTTTTTTGTAGAACAGCAAGATTATTAGGCACGCAGTGAGAACAACCAGGAGGACACTCAGCACAGCACCAACAGCCTGACTTCTCCTTGAAAGGCCTTTATGTACTTGGGCCTCCTGATCAGTCTGGTGCTCATTGTTTGATCTAACAACATAAATTGGGAAGAACAGGATGAGTAAGATCTATTGCCCAGTTGCATCAAACTGGATTAGAAACAGCAGATTCAAAGAAACTAAACACGCCATACCATCCTCTCAGTCCTACCTAACAGCTATATGGAACTGAGTTTTGGGGGATTTCATTCTAAGTAAAAGTCACTGAAAAAATACGTGTGTGTACTGTGCCTGCATCCTGGTAGGCTTTCAAACAGTTCATAAAACTGATTACAGTCAAGTCTGCAGGGCATGATTAGGCACTCTAGAGCTTACACAGCAGCAGCAGCTATCCACACAAAGCCGCAATTTCAGAACCAATCCTGCACCTGAGCAAGCTGCAAAAGCCACAGCAATTATTTACCTTCCAGTTGACTACAGTACTACATAGACCAAACTCCTTCAACAGCTAATTGCTTGCTTAAACCAGAAGAAACAGTTTTCCTATTTTCAAGCTAGCAGACAGAAAGTGAACAATCCTAGAAGCAGTCACTCCACTGTTTGCAGTGAGGCTGCCTACATGCCAAGAATGCCAGTAAGCACTTAGATACAGCCACTCTGCTTTTAACGCTGTCACCTCATTACTCCTTTTTGGATCTACAGAATAAGCTGATCTCAAGTTCATTACAGAAATACCTCATTATTTCTAAGACCTGTAATGATTTTCATTCCAGCCTAAAGAAGTGGGCAGATAGAGAGGAAGGCCAGTCTTTGCTGTGGCTTTAAAGTTTTCCAGACAGTAAGGCAAGGAGGACCCAAATACTGAGTCATGTTACTCCTCTCAGTAACATTAAACTGCATGCTCTGTCAGCTTCAGTAGCTTTTACTTAGTGAGACGAATATAAATTCCACCATGCCTCTCCATTTCCCATGCAAACAAGCAGCTTTAGGTCCAGATCAACTAGACAACCTTTTATTTAGTGGTCATGTGCCACACGTTACATACAGGAACACCAATTCCATCTATCCATGAGCCTACTGCTTTTTTAGCTTTGCCTTTTCTCAAACCACTGTGATGAACAAGAAAGCCTTTAGCAGAGAAGCGCTGACAAGAGCCGCTTTCAGAAAATGGTTAACTACTCACATTAATGGACACACAGCAGAAGTGTACCAGGTAAATAAATACTGGCAATCTGCTGTCTCATGAAGGAATTCAGGGATGCCTTCCTTTACTTGTGGACTGCAGTGGAAGAATACAGTTGAAGACACAAACTTTGATTTATCTTTACCACATCTGGATTCTGATGAAAATATGACATCCAAGTCATCATCTAGAATGAGAAGAAAATCTTACCATTTACTACTTCCTTGAGAACAATGTATTAACCCTAGACCCTGTAAAGTTATGTATGTGTTCTGCAGTAACAGCTTACACTTTGCAGTATCTACACAGGTGAGCTTATAGCTGATCCCATCAGTTGCTACAGAACAGGGGGCTAAGCTCTTCACAAGAAAAAGCAGCTAGATAAAGGAGATCATTGTTCATGCAGCACAGACACAGAGGAAAACAGGAGACCAAGTCTTTAATCTTGCATCATTTCTGCCAAAGTCTTTCAAAAGTGTCAAGCCCAAATCCTATTCAAGCTACACTTGCAACTGAGCTTATACAATAAGAAAAAAGCAACCTAATTTCTTCTAGACAGACTCTGGATACGTTTACAGAAATGGATTAGCACAGATGTCGTGAAACAAGAACCATTTTCTGATGAAGCAATTCACACTGAGTATCAAGCAATTCAGACTAGTAAGCAAGTACTTACCCTCAACATAATATTTAGCTTTTCTGGCAGAACCAATTCTCCGAAAGCGACGTTCATTAGTTTTAACCTGGCAGATGTTTGCTCCAGAGCATTCTGGGAAACTTGAGTTTCTTATACCAGAAAGCTGAATTTCATATACATATTTATCACCATTTGTCCGTATGTCACCAGAAGCCGTGTACAACCTGAGGAAACAGAGTGCAGGTCTATCCTTAAGTCTAAACTCACAGATTTAGGTTATTCCCAAGACGTGAGACTGGCAACAGTGGTAGTTGCTACCACTTGTTGATTCCAGAGCAAGTTGGAGTGACTGATTCAGCAACCACAGAAGATGCAGGACTGAGGTTTCCTTCCCACACATTACAAATGAAGATTATATTTAGCATAAATACAGTCTAAGAAAGCACAGAAACCAAACTTTTCTAGTTATACTGCCCTCAATGTGTGTATGAACACGCAAGTACCTCCAAAGGATTAAAATAAACTGGAGACAAAAGCATGATTCAGCAGCTCACACACAAGCTAGCTTACTGAACCATATTGTGTGCTCTGTGGCTATGATAAATAGCATAGCTTAGTTGTTTTCTCCAGAAGGGTAACTAGTTCTACCATACACGTTACCCAAGTACTGATTACAACTGCATGGTTTCACACTGCTGGTCAGAATGAGAATGCTCTGAGATTCACAGCTATTTGTTAGAGCCACTTGCTTGAAGGCTGAGCTTGCTCAAATATGACTTGCTTTTAATCTCACATTACATCAAGTTTTCAATTTTGTCCTGTCTTCCTCTCCTCCCACATGCAGGCCTGTTTTTTCTCTGATTTTTGTTTTTTCTCTATGCTTGTAATGCTATCGCCACTTTTGTGCAGCAGGTTTATTCACAGTATTTTTGCTCAGTTACTCCAATCCTGCACACTAATGGCTTGTGCCCTGCAAGCAGGGTTTATTCTTCCCGTAACACTAGTATGGGCAGATTTCCTTCCATAACACATATAACTGACGTTAAATATAATAGTTTATAAGAGATTCTGGAACAGAGCTATGTGCAATGTATAGTACAGTCAGCATTAACTGTTGGTCTTCCCCTGTCTCTCCTGAGTTCAGCCATGCTTGACCATTCCTCCAGAGCTGTAATTCCTCACTTCTACGGCTTTTGAAGCATGGGTTCCTACTTCCATATGGATCACCTGAGCAGGAAAAAAGGTGCTATGTAAAAATCTAAGGAGTATTCTAGGTGAAAAATATCAAGTTCTCTGGCACTGAACTAATGTCTACATGCTATGGAAGAGAGCAATAACCCACAATACAGAGATCTAACATCAAGGTGAGTATGTGCAGGCTTTAGACTAGTCTTGAGTATACCTGGACATGCTCAAAACTACAAGCCCAGCTGTGAGCCACATTATTGATCAAGGCCTTTAAGTCAGTCACTGATACAAGGCGAATTCAGGGCTACTGCCACTTGACAGTCAAGAACTGTTAAGGCAACACAGATTATTCACACCAACCTCTCTTTTCTTGAAGTACAACTCTACAGGACTAAGGTGCTGCGGTTTTTGGTTGTTGCTGGGGTTCTGTTTGCATTTTTTACTTACTTGTAATAAACATCCCCTAAAGAGAAGTTTTTCCCATTTGCAGGATTAATGACTGTTCCGTTCACCACTTCCACCTCCTGCTGCTTCACAGCACAAGCCGCCCGTGTGTCCCAAGTGATGTAGTAAGCACAGTTTACTTCATCAATCCTACCAAATAACAAACACAACTGAGGATTCCAGGAAACAGTAACAAGCACTTAGTATCTTCAGAAAGGAGAGACACACAGCTGCTAACCCATGTGTGGGAATGTCCTGCCTAAACACCATGCTGAGAGTAAGTTAAAACAGTAAAGTAGCACTCAAAAAAAGTTACTCGAAGAGCTGCACTGCACTTTTCTGCAGTTCCAAGATCTAAAAAGACCTAGTTGCACTTAAACTTCCTCCTTCAAAAATTCCAGAAGTCACACAGGGCATCAGAAGGTTTTATTGAAATATTTTAGCTAACAACATGTCAGAATCACAGAATGGTAGGGGTTGGAAGGGACCTCTGTGGGTCATCTAGTCCAACCCCCTGCCCAAGCAGGGTCACCTACAGCAGCCTGCACAGGACCTTGTCCAGGCAGTCTTGAATATCCCCAGAGGAGGAGACTCCACAACCTCCCTGGGCAGCCTGTTCCAGGGCTCCGTCACCCTCAGAGGGAAGAAGTTCTTCCTCATGTTCAGACAGAACTTCCTATGCTTCAGTTTGTGTCCATGGCCCCTTGTCCTGTTGCTGGGCACCACTGAAAAGAGTCTGGCCCCATCCTCCTGACACCCACCCTTCAGATATTTATAAGCATTTATAAGGTCCCCTCTCAGCCTTCTCTTCTTCAGGCTGAACAAGCCCAGCTCCCTCAGCCTTTCCTCATAGGACAGATGCTCCAGGCTGCTCTCAGCAGGTTTAACGTGCTGCATGTTATTTAACTAGGACAAGGAGTATATGCTAGTCAGATTTTGCTGCCTAGTTCTTTGACTCCTGCAGAGCATCTTGCTCAATTTCTGAATTCTATGAACAATATACAATCAATCAAAATCAGTCTGATCAAAAAGCCATCAAGCTTCCTTACTATTTCTGATCATGCATATATACCTCACTTTGGACAGCTTCTAGTTAAATAATCTGTACTGAAACAACAAACCATGTTTTCTTAGCTCAAACACTTACCTACAGTAAGTGTTTTCTACTAAACAGACTTTGAGCAAAGTTAAGAGTGGCTGTACTACAACCGATATTGAAAAAAACAGCATCGCAGCCATTGTCAGATCTAATCTGGAAGTAGAATGCTTAAATTTTTGCTCAGAAATTTTAAGATAAATAGAAAATACAATTGTATATGGAAGTGAACATGTGCACAAGCTCCAGAAGATCCATGTCTTTAAAGCGCAGACCAAGGATTACTTTAGGGACTGTCCAACATAACAGACAGTCACTGTCCTGAGACTTACAGTTTACTAGAGAGGTACAGAGGAATAAACCATGAAGATCACCGGCATGTTAATTTGGTACTCACCTCTGCAGCACAGGCATGCCAACTGTTTTTGCACACTTCAGTTCTATAATTGTTGTTACTTTCTTGTTTTTCCTACATTCCTGCCCACTGGAATAACTAATATATACTGTATCACCTAGAAGAGAACAATGGTGACACTCAAGATTTTTGTAAGCAACTGCCAAATTCCCTTTGCTCATTCTCCAGACTTCATTACTTCAGATTAACTTTCAGGATTTTCTTTCCCCCCTGCACAGACCATATATCAGTTACAGCACTTCAGTAATCTGAGGCCTTCACACTAACGATAATTTAAAAATCACTCCTCAAACACCTTTGTATTTTCGTTGTACCTTGTGTTCAGGTCACCAGTATAGCCATAACGAATGTTTACAACTAAGATATCTTTTTTTAAACATAAGAGTAAATGAAGATATCCATTATAAATGAACACAGGCAATAAACACATGCAATACATCCCATTGTTTTTGTTGCTGGATGGAAGATTTCCCTCAATTTCACAAACTCAGCAGCAATTTAAAAAAATGTTCTTACAACTGAAAACTTGGGTAAAGCTGAGATTTTTTTATTCCTTTTAAGAATGAAGCCCCTTAGTCATCTTTCACACGCTGCTTTAATTGAAGAAGTTAGTAGACATTGAACAAGTCTTTCAAAATAGGATGAACAAAAATAATTCTCCCTCCCACAATTACAGAATCACAGACTGGTTGAGGTTGGAAGGGACATCTGGAGGTCCCTTGCTCAAGAAGGGCCACTGAGAACCAGCTGCCCAGGACCAGGTCAAGACAGCTTTTGAATATCTCTAAGATAGGAGACTCCATAACCTCTCTGGGCAGCCTGTGCCAGCGCTTGGTCACCCTCACCGTAAAAAAGTGTTTCTTGATGTTCAGATGGACAATTCACTTCTTGCAGCTTTAATGACAACACTGTTTATTTGCTTCAACGTTTTCTCATGGCTTCAACATTACTTCTGAGTAGTAGCATTTACTGGTTTTGGTTTTAAACAGAAGATTCGCTGGTAAAGATATTTTGTGGAGATATTTAAAAATAAAGGCTTCACCGTAATTTAAGAACCACTATAGCTAGGCTGCAAGATTTAACTATCTGTAGCTCTACAGGAACAAAAGTAACTCTACCTGTCACATTCAGCTTCTGTGTATGAACAAGTCCGAGAACTTGAACGTCTCCATTGTTGCTTTTCCTGCAAATACTGGCTCTTTCAGGGCAGCCTGTGGGTCCCTCATGTACCCTCTGACAGAGATTCACATAGTACCTACAGAGAACAGGGTAGACAAAAACTTCTTTAAAATTAATTTAGGCTAAACTTGGAAAAAGTGACACATAAGCTTTAGAATCCTCATGAGAAACTAGCCAGGTTGAAAAAAATTAGATACTTGAATTAGCTGACAGAGTAACGCACGTACTAAGATTTAGCAGATTACATCTAACTATCATTTTCAAGTAAATGACTTGATAATTGATCAATCTGGTAAACTGATCATTTACCAGATTAGTTCACTAGTTAATTTTGAACTACGTCAAAACTAGAGATGAACTGAGTCAAGAAATGCCTAGAAGTTTTTTCAGCTATATAGGTTATAGTACCATCTTCAATTCAGCATGTTTTCAGAGCTATACCAGTTAAGTTTTACTAGAACAGAGGAACTAGTAGCAAGGCATTAAAAACTGTTTTGTTACCCCACAGTTCATCATAAGTTTAGAATTAGATGCTCTCATCCTTGCCAGTTCATTTCTATTTGCTAACTGGAGGGGGAAGGCTAGGGAGGTTGATGACTTCCTGCCATTCGTATCTTCCTCTAAGCTGATACTTAGAGGAATGGGGGGGAAAAAGCCCTACTTGAACTTTAGAGAAAAAGTTACACACTCAAGTCCAAAGACAGCAACTGAGTCATCAAGATTTTTGTCCAACGGGACTAAGAAATCAAAAAATTGCATTAAAACTACAAAATAACTTTAAGATAGCAGTTTAAATAGAAAGCCTTTACAAAGCCTTTAGTTTAGACTTGTTCATCCTTTAAAAAGGGTTACCAATAGCGGGAGGGGCGAGGATGAAGACAGTAATTATTCATCCTCTTCAGATAAAATGGGTTATTTTCTGGTTTTTTGTCTATACACAGTGTTAAGCACTGACCATTTTAACACACTGTCAGCAATTTAAACAGACTCTGAACAGGAATTGAACAGAAGTACTACGCCACATTACAGCTTCAACTGTATTGAGGAGCAAGCTGCTCTCTGGGAGTTGCTCACTACTCACGAGTTCCCATTGTGGAAAAAGATCCATGATCCCGTCAGGGAAGAGAGCATTCTCAAGTCATAAGTTCTGTGTTTTTGGACAAACTTGCACTCCATCTTCTTGGGAGGACAAACAGCCTGAGTCTGCCATTCAAATGTGACAGCACAGCCAAGTGTCTCACTCAGAAGCTGTGGTCTCCCAACACCAGCATTTTCATCACATGTGAAGATTATGGTAGATTCCCTTCTTGCAGTTGCTATAATGGGGAAGATGGAGGGGGGGAAATAAAAAAGGAAAAAAGTACTTTGCAAGAGTCTTTCAGGCATGTATGGATGTTAGTATAGCAATTTTGTGGTAGCAACAAAAATTGTAATCAGGTACTGTTTCATATAGCAAAGGGGCACAAATGCTTTGCCTAGCAGTTTTATTCCCTAGGTTAGCTTTCATGCATTTTAGAAAGCAGTGCTCCTTCCAAAAGGACTGATCTCTGTCAAAGTAAAGTCATCACTTATGACTTAACCACTCATTTATCTAAAGGCATAAACTTTTTATTTCAAAAGTATTTTGCTCACTCGAGTAAAGTCAGGTTTGTCCCATAGATTCCTTCTCTTGCCCACTCCTACCTCTTTACTTCCATTGTATTGCACCTGACATCTTATGCCCAGCCTGATGATGGCAAACTCCCTGTGTCAGCTCAGATCCTTGCAAATGAAGTATACGAAGTTCTTACCGTTACCACAAAATCCCCATTTTCCATCTCCCTGGTAGTTTTCAGTTGTAGCACACCATGGCCTATTCTTTTCTTCTGTAATACATTCCTCATAGGTCTTCCCCTTGTACTTGAAGGGGAAAACACAAAGCTCTCCCTTTTCAGTCACTAAGAAAGAAAGGTACATCCTTTTAATAACATGCAGTAGTACAGCAGGCATACCAATATTCAGGACCATATCCAAAGCCTGTACTTCAACACTACTCATGAAAAGTCATAGCCAGAGGCAGACAACAGAAATACTGAAACATTAAGTCTAAACCAAATGAGAAAACTAAGATGTAGTGTACAATTAGCTACAATTGTCCCCACAGAAAAGTTGCAGACTCTTCTAGGAGATACGTGTTGAGGTTGCACATTAGTATGGTGCACGTGATTTAACAAAAGTACATGTTTCTATTAACACATGCAAAATCCATGCTGCTACCCTCCTATCGCAACAAAACCTTACATTTTAAGGGTAAAAAAAGCTGACAAGTTTTTACATAGAGAATGCATCTGCTTCAATCTCACCTGGAGGGCAGTGATCACCTCCCGTATACTGCAAGATGACAGTTTCATCCTGGTGGCTATAGTCCACTTTCATTTCCTTTATGTTTCCAAAAGATGACACACCACTTTCAGATGTCAGACACACTGCCCCATCTTTGCATGTTCCCTGGGGCAAGTCTGTTGCCTTACTGCATACACCAACATGGTAACTGCCGGATCCAGAGAATACCTGTGGAGACATCCAGACGCATTATAAACAAGGCTGCCTCAGAGCCTAGGGTCAATACTTACAAAGAACCACCCAAGAGCTTTATAAACCAAGTCCCATGCAGCACTTGCATAACACAGGAGGAAAATCAGACAACTAATATTGCAAGTCTGGCCTTCCTTAATATGACAAAACTTCAGATAAAGTAAACCCACAGGGCCAAGGATATAGTCTGCTCAGCAGACTTGTTTTCACATTCGGGATTCTGCCACAGGTGAAGATTTCTCATTCCTTTCCTCATGAGTATATTCACATCTCAAGAACATTAAAAACCTAATGTTATTCCCTGTGATATTATTCCCTCTGTCAGAGGCCAAACAAATACCAACACTGACCACAGCTCCAGCATGTGATTCAGTCTCCTCTAACACCCCAGGATGCTTAAAAGAAATCTCTGCTTCAGTTTTAAAATGTTGACAGCGATGAGCAATTACAAATAAAGAGAAAAAAGAGGGGAAAAAAAAAAAAAAAAAAAATCCCACCACCAGATGGCATTACCTCGAATGATCTTCCAGAAAGGCTGGTCAGGTTAAAAGTATAGTGTAGCTGTTCATCAGTCACAGAGCAGCCTAAAGTTTTCACTTTATCAGGGCACACAACCGGAGTTTCCCACTCAAACACAAAACTGCAGTCAAGTTTCCTTATCATCTTTGGCTTGCCCTGTTACCAAAGAACACAGCAAGATACATTCGGTTTAATTTTTGCAGAGTTTGTTGCTCTTTCTGCATTCCCTGCCCCCCCCCAACAGTTAACCTCAGTTATTACTGATGCTAGACCTTACTGACTCTAAGACAAACACCATGCCTTCATATTACAACTGGTATCAAAAAAGCTACATGTGAAGTCCATTCTACCTAGCTCCAGAAAACAACCAAAGCAGTAGTTCAAGTACACAGGCTTTCTTATTATTTAGGGTCAAGATTTTGATGTTCAGCTTAGTTGCAAGCAGGAACAACAGTGAGACAGAACTGTGTTTCTCCATGGTAGAGAACATTAAGAAAGTTCACCAAATTAAGGTTTAGAAGGAATGTCATTTCCTTTGTCATATTTTAAATAATAATACGAGCATGGCCTGTGTAACATTCAGAGCTGCACAGAGTTTCAGCTCATGCCCTATGTTGATGGAAAATGGTTCCACCGTGTATCTTGATGGAGCTCTAATTTGTCAAATATCATACTTAAGTGCTTCTCTACAGTTTGTTAAAGCATTGAAAAAATTCAAGTAGTGTTAAATTCATACCACTATGCAACCTCAATTTAGTCTTCAGGCGTCCACACAAAATAAAAACATAAACACCTAAATGCAAATTTTTAAAGCTGTGTATGATTACGGAATGGGTTACAACATAGAGGAAACATTTCACGGTAATAGGTTTACAAACAGTTACAGTAGTTCTTGTGTTAGTTTGTGGTACAAGTACAAGCTTTTGGACCTCGACAAGGTGCAATACAGCATTAAGTTTAACACCAGCAATAAGGTATTGTTACATTATTTCAGTGGAATCTGATCCTTGACACCATCAGAACCTGCCGTGCACTATATGAAATTCTGCCCAGTTAAGAATGCAAATAGTATGTATATTCCTGGTTGAAACAAGTCCATCCTTATATGCCAGAAACAAATCCCTGATATAGTTTTAAACAAAGCTAACACTGGTTACTACCTGCTTCCCATTGCATTCCAATATCAACATAAGTTTATTAGATGTCTTACCAGACTAGTTCCTTGGCTGCAGTGAAATACAATAAGAGAAGTATAGTTCAATTTGTTGTTTATCTGACAAGGAGTAGTGCTGTTGTAAGTGATGTAAACTTCATTTACTGCCTCATTTAACTTAGGAGGTTCAGTAACACGACCGATATCCTACACAAGCAAAAATATGTATTAAGAGACATATGGAACACACCTAGATCTCAGATCAGCCCAGAGATTCAGATCAATTCAGATTCATCTGTTTGGCTTACACTGGAGCACAACTACTGCACTTTTGAAAACTGCATTCTATACTCAAAGAACAGTTGTTGTATTTCAATTCAAACATAACACAAGTTGGGCAGCTCAAAACATTCTTTGACTAAGCCTGACAAAACCCAGGGAGCTTCTGCATCTTATAGGTAGATTGTTTTTTAAATCATTGTGCCAAAGTACCAACTATCACTTAAAACCAGCATAGTCTTAACAATGGAGTAAGGTCCCTACATCAATGTGGAAGTCCATGGAAAACAATATCAACTTTTTATGTGCACCTTCTACAGCTCACAAACAAGACCTCGAACAGCAAGAGCTTTCATCTCTCAAAGTAATAACATAGACAAGTTAACCAACATTCTGTCACAGGCTTGCTGTTCATGAAGCCGTGAAGTTCTCACATGAAAGTACTAAATGCATTTTGGAGCATGCTAGGACATATGCTGTTTCATATTGCAACAGGCTATCATGGGATCAAGCACGCCACTTCTGTGCCACAGAATGGCAGATTAAGAGGTGTTCTGCTTCCCAGGCTCTGTACTTGGCACACAGCACTACACGAAAAATTTCTCTGTTGTAATTTTTCACATTTATCACAGAACGGAATCTTCTGGCACCCCAAAAAAATCGCTGGAGTTCAGGATAGGAAAATACTTGTTCGCAGAGAAGCGATGAAAGGCAATTTTGCAGGGTAGATTTTAAATTTGTATTCCATTTCTTCAACCCATTGTCAAGCCTCTGGTTCAAAGCAGGTCTCTAGCCAGGGATACTGTTTCAAACTAGCAGGGAAATGCATGTTTCAATGATTCCAGGCATAGTACTCACTATTGGCGATTCATTAACAGGAACCATGCACACAGCTGCTCCAGGTGGGCAACTGACATCTTTGATCGGATTGAGAGGCTCACAAATGTTGATGTAGAAGTCTGGAGAAACATCTGTTATATCTTCATCCACAAATGCCTCATAATATCCAGTGCGATGGATCAGAGGAGACAGGTCAATAACAGAACTGCCATTCAATACTGAGCAGTTCACCTACAAGAAAGCACATTTCACTGCTCTTATTCTTTTATTACTTGCTTTGATTTATTGACAAACATCCTGTCCTTCATAAGGCCAGAAGTGCAACTACATTTTAAAAGTTTCAAATTCAACTTAAGTAAAGCAGTACTTGTTACAATTTTTGTTTGCCTATAGATACTAAGCACCTATTAGCTGCATATGAAAAACCTCAGTGATTTAAACATTCTTACAGAATGGAGTCCATATCAGAGCGACACCAAGACGTAAAGCTCCGGCATGCATACTCCAGCATATACAGTCACTATGTCTTCATAAGATCAGTAGATCCTACAATTGCTTCCTCTCCCCACCTCTCAACACAACATTGGACCATTGGTTTACAACAAGCTGGTTATAACAATGTAAAGTTACTGTATTGCAAGTTGACAGCTTGAGCACTGCGTTTCCTCACCATCTATTTCACACATTCTTAAAGCTTACTGACAGCCTACCCGGAATTTGGGAAGTCTATTCTTGTTTAGGTATCAGATAAGGAGCAAGTAACAAAACTACCATTTAATTTCAGGGCAAATAATCATCATTGCTATGTAGCTATCACCACACTGTGGATACACTGTGAAAAGTGATTAGAAATGCACAAACGATCACTGAACAGAGTTGATAGGCTAGAAAACACAATGTTTTTAGGCACTGTTGATTTGTATTGCGGTATGGTACGTACTGCTGAAGAGGAAACCAGAGCTGTGTGTAGCAGAACTCTTACAAAAGGAGGGGATGTGTAACAGCTCCTGTCAGGGAAAGGAAAACTAAAAAACATTTTTCCTAAATGGAAGCGAGAGTGGTAGTGGCAATTTGATAGTACTGAGACAGTGATTATGAGGAAAAACAACTTGTCACGGAGAATGATGGTCACGCTAGAAGTAATCAAGGCAGCAAGAAGAATGATTAAGCAGATTCACAAAAGGTAATGTTCAGGTGTTAAGAAGAGATCTGAATCCACCCTATAGCTCATTTAGCCTTCTATTCCTATTGCTGGCTTTTACTCTGTGCACCCACTACTGGCAACAACTTAACTAGCTAAAATTAACTAAAGTAAGACTAGCTCACAGTATTGTCTGGAACACCAGTTCTTCTACAGTTGACCAAGTCATGTTATTACACCATGTGTTACACAGCAGAGGCAGATGCTAAATTCACGCCATCAAGGTTTATCAGTTTTTGCACTGAGCAAACTGATCATACACTTGCCTGGCCTCTAGTCATTTGCTTAGAAACAAAGACTATCCCCATGCACAGAGATACTATCCATCCTCAACTCAACCTAAGCTCTGTTGGCCTGTTGCATTGGAGGATCTTAACCATCAGTTCCCAAGAAGATGCCCTATGGCTTCCATTTGAGCTGTACAGAAAAGCAGTTAAGTATGTTCCACAGAGGAGTTATTCTGCAGTGCTCAAGTTTTAACTTTGCTCGCCATGCGGACCAGAAGTTTGCCACGTACTGTTCATCCCTGCTCAGAGTCAGTAAGAAAAGTATTTGAGAACTCCTATAGGAACCTGGGTTCTGTGCTACAGGAAAAGACTTTTCCCTCAAGGAATATGAAGCATACACTGCTATATGCCTAACTTCCCCCCTGAAATTAAGTCCCGCAAGTGTTTTCCGTCGAAGTAATTCTTACCTCTTCCTCACAAGCCAAGGAAGTATGCCAAGAGAAGTAACTAGTGCATGTCTGCTCGTCAAAAGACAGAAAAACAGGCCAGCTGTCACCTCCAACATCAGATTTGCATACAAAGCTAAAATAGCTTTTATGCTTCAGTTCCGGGTCTGCAGAGCAAGGATCTCCATCTTCATAGACAAGCTTTAACACTTGATCTTCGTAAGTTAGCGTTTTACTCGGTTTTCCGGCATTAATTGGCTTTGGACCACCAGTGATGCAGACAGCTACAGTAAAAAAGACAAATGAACAAAACTGATCAAGTCTGATGTAACTGCCCTTCAAAATTGCACCTTACAACACAAACAGCAGGAAACTTAAGACTTTAGTCTCACTTTAATTTTCCTAAGAAAAATAGGATTTTTCACACCATCCAGAATTGCCATTAAAATGAGCTGAACTACATCGAAACAAAGACCAAATATTGCCTTTAATACTGCATTAACCAGCAGAATGTACTGCATCTACACATGTTTAAGCAATCACAGAGCACAGTGTTTGGTTACCACTTCTCTGAAAACCAGAAAATTAACACAAAACATCAGACAGATTATATGTAATTTTAAGATGCCTTTTAGAAATCAAATCAATCTAATATTTTCTCCTAACTACACAAAAATAATTTTTAATTCACAAGCAATACTCCTATTTTAGTACTTAAGATGCTTAAATGTTGTCTTATGTTCAGTTTGACAAAAGAGTTAGCAATTGAACCTGCTCGTAAGCAGCTTAAAATACAAGTTAATTTCTACTGATGTTTCAGAAGCATCCAAAACAGAACAGAAAGCTGGAAAGAGTGTTGGTTATGGTTTGAAGTGCGGACACAAGGCTCAGTGCAGATGCATTACAGCAATACATCACCATAGAGCAATTATTGTGCTCAGTCCACTCTAGCTGGAAGCTCATAACTTCTTCCTTTTCACAACAGCCAAGAGGCACAGCAGAAACATCTACACTCCTGCCCTCACGTCCGGAAGCATACCCACCCATTCAGACCTAAAGAGATTGGACTAGAAGTGAGCCCATATAAATTTAGGAATGGAGTTTGAGATGAATACATCGCTTTCATTTCACACAGCTGTTCACGCCTTCCACATTTGCAGTAAAACCCACACCTTGCATTTTACTGTAAACTTGAGCTAAATGTTTCCTTTGGGTACTCTACAGTTAGTGATTACAGTATCACAGAGCACAAGATGCTTACCAGCTCCATTAGCACATGAACTTTTAGCTTCAGCGCAAACATTCAATTCAATTTTTCTGTTATGTGAATCATTGATGGTATAGCCAGACTCTCGCTTTAGTGATGTCAGATCAAAGAGGTGGCCTGTAGGCAGATCAGGGAATAATTTTAGTCTTTTTTTTCAGATTCAAAATCAAGATATTTCTTTGTATTAAAAGCTTTCAGTAACTTAATTTAGTAGGAAGGTCAACCAGCCTCTAATTGCCTGCTAGCTTAGAAAGGCAAACAATTACTAATTCATATCAATAATTGCGGGTAACACTAGTTTCAGAACTATAGACTAGTTATGTTCCAAGGGACATTGCCTTACAAGGTATTTCTACCCACCAATAAGCTTGTTAGTCACTATCCAGAATACGTGCCACACTGCCCTTTTCTAATGAAATTCCTCAAGAACACAAACGCAGTAGTGCCGCTTCCAGCGGACTCTTCCACATACCAAATCCTGAGGTCTCCTCCTTACCTGTTGCAGGACTGGTTACCCGGCAGTCATTTTGCACGTTGCTTTTAAGAGGACATGCAGCAGCAGTGAACCATAAGAAGGTATATTCACAGTCTTCAATGGCCATTATAAGTTCTGGCTTCGACTCCTAAACATGAAAACAGTGGAGGGAGCAACATCTCTACAGAGTGATGCTGTAAGATTTCATGCCACAGGGTTATCCCTGAAGCCTATAGCTGAGCTCAATTCGAGTGCCAGTCCTAGGACTTAACAGACCATTGTGGTCCAATGAATTAATCCAAGGACAGAGCATTAACTGTGACTATTTCAAATATTCAACCATACAGAACCATTATCAGGAGCAATAAAATTGATCAGAGAGGTAAAGGCAGCCTAGCTGGGCAACAGAAAAGCCGGAAGGTGAGAGTAAGACATCTCACCAAACAGAAGAATACTTAACGGCAAGGCATACAGACGTGCAAGAGTTAAGAACTACACAGCCAATAGCATTATTTACTACTTGAAACACTTCCCAACCTGCAATACATTTATCTTCAAGACAAACACAGACAATTTGAAGCTATTACAGATGATAAAAATCTCTGCTAGCAGATTGTACAAAAAGATCTCTTAAAAACTGTTCAGCATCTAAATCTCAAGTTCTTTCCAGCCAGTCTGCTTACAAGACTGGCTCCCATCCAACCACAGACGACTAGAGAAGGGATAAGAATGGACCGCCATTCTCCACAAACAGTGGTATGAACAACTCATGAAAACACCACCAGAAGAAGCCCACTTACAATTTTGCTTTCATCACACTTGAGGCGCAACATTGTTGTTTTCTTGCGAATTTTATCTGGACACTGGTCCCCATTAATATATTTCAGAACAGAAACGCCATTTTCCCACCGGGGACCATCAGCCACTTCCCCCAGACTTGTACATTTTGCTCCCTCCATGAGGGAGGCAGCAGCATCAGAAGGACAGGAACCTGTAACATATGAACAAAAACTGTCTTATTACTCCTAAGTGTTATTAAGGCTTACTTGCCTGGAACAAAACTCCACTCTACTTTCAGGTATGTCATAGCTAATCTACCTCCAAGCAACAGTCCAAATCATAGTCACTGGGGTGTTTTATTCCCCCCAAAAACACAAGTAGCAGCAACTGCCTCACTTCACTCAAGGTCATGCAGAAAGTAGTGGCAGCTACTAGTGGGGAAGCGGACTACTACAGAGTGAAACGCTAGAGTCTGTTACGTGGTCTTCCACAAAGTGTGGCGTGCGTCAGAAGATGCCATAGAGAAAATTCTGAAGGTAACACCTTGTGCCAAAAGACTGTTTTATTCCTTAAGAGCCATAGCAGACTTTGGACAACAATGGAAGAGCTAGAGATGAAGTCATCAAGGCAAGGTAAGAGCTGCTAGGGAATCTCATCTGCCAAGCAGATGGAAATCAGGCTCACAATCTACCCGTCCCTCTGGTGCCAAAACTACACCAATGTCTTCATGTAGTTTGCTTTGCGATTTTTTTTCACCCTGAGCAACAGCCAGCAGTACTGTCCTACCACTTGCCTCCATTAGCTACAGCAAGAATATATTTTTATTTTGGTCTTACGTGCTGCGCCATATGGTACTAAGTGCTTGCAGACATTAATATAGTATTTCTGCGCAGAAGCAGATAGAGTAATGGCCTCCCAATTCTCTCTATGTCGTGTCAGAGATGAAAAGTCATAGAAGTTTCCCTCTTCATCCCTGTGAGAAACACAAAGGATTGAAATTAAGAGGCATTTAGAAAAAAACCAAGTAATTGTAAGCTACAATTCTTCAGTTACTACAATAACTTTCAACTTAACAACTCTATAAGAAGAGTATCATGCTGGAAAAGAAACCTGCACCAGACTCACTGCTCCCTACAAACCTCAAATACAGTACAGAGACTGATCACTGCACCAGCCATCCCCCACAGTAACTGTCCACATACACACAGCCCTCAGCCAATACAAGCGTAATTCTGACTTTTCATTGAAACACGCAGGTTTTCAGTGCATGGCAAGCACAAATGCATAGTTGCAGTGGATTGTTTTACCTTAGGGTAGAAAGCTATGATGATGCCAGATGTTAAAACTCTGGGGCAATTACTAGCCACGTTCGACCCCACTTATCAAACTGTAATTAGCTAATACTTGGTTGTGACAGAACTAGGTGACATTTTTCCTGAAGCTTTGTTTGATGGAAGTTCCAGACAGACAGCAGCTGTACTCTTGTTTAAATCAGCTATAGCTGAATAACAACTAGACGCTTGTAACAACCTAATGTACTTAGAGTTCCACCATCAATAAATGCATACCTAACAGTTCACTTTTCTTTGACCTTCTTCTGGGGAATAAGCTTAGTATCAAGCATTTTTCTTCAGTGATATTAGTTTTAGAAAGTACAAATTGCAAAAGTTACTTAAAATAGATTGCACTGCCATAGAATGCCACATTAGCTGGTTTCTGACTAAGTCAAAACACAATAGCTAAACTGGCAGTATTGCACTGAGTTCCAGTAAGGCTGTATTTGTTTCCGTCATCATGCAACTCCATTTTAAGTTTGTGGAACCAACTTACTTGTAGGAGCACTCAGTAGATTTAACAGGTGGGCAAGCGTACTGCGTATGCCATTCAAACATGTAGGTGCAATCTGGCGTTTCCTTCAAAAATACAGGCTGAAAGAACAAAATACAAAAGGAATTTACTTTCTCATTTAGACACACTGAAGCTACCAAAGTGTCTCAGCCTTGCTTCAGGAAGATCCAGGAACTTGTATTTACATATAATCTTAGAGCCTCTGACCAGCTAAAAGTATGGCTTCTCCCAAACCTGAGTTTATCCACATGCACACTTCTGACAAAGGGGCAGCCATTAGGAGCTTCTGCCTCCTCCATGAAATAAGAGGAAAAGCAAAAGAAATTCTAGGCACTGTTGTTTAAGAACCAAAAGGAAAGCTCAAGTACAGAGAGAGATACTAAAAGCAAGTAACCATCTTATTTTGGTCTGGCCACGTAACCAATACGTACTTTCCTGCAGATTCAGTCTCCTAGCTTTTATTTCTTACAAAGAAACAGCTGTTATTTCCAGAAGAGCATCCCTTCCCAACATCTCCAATAGCTTTGCTCATGGCAGGCATCCCTTAAAGGAACAGCATGCCCTGACTTTCCTGGAGCCTGATGAAAGGTACCTTCCTTATACAGGAAATTCAAAACACTCCTCATTTTTTATTACCTCAACAGGACCTTTCAATCTCCTGCCTAACCCATAAACAATTAAGCAGTCCTTGAAGGAAGCTAGGTCATATTCTTCACCTTACCCTCCCACACATCAAGAAGAGGGCAACTCGAATACAGTATACACAGGAAGCATGTTTTGCAACTAACCTCTGATGTAGTCTTGTCACAATAGAATAATACGGCAGTTGATCGTTCGTATATTTTATGACATTTTTCTCCACTGGTGTAATTAATCATTATCAAGCCATTTTTGAAAGTCAGTTTTTCTGTAAGCAAGCCTAGAAGCAGAGTTGAGAAAAGTAAACAGCTAATCCAGTAAATACAGAACTGCAGTAGTGGCTGTGGCAACAGGGTTGCATAGACAGCAATAACTCACACAATAAAATAGATAGAAAGACCTCAAACTTCCTCTAAAACTTGTGACCTTGTTATTAAACGAGTACTGCTCCAGTACAGTAGCGCTGAGCTCATTCATAACTGTGTGTCAAGATAACTATAAACATGACATTTTATTCGCACATGAAGCAAAAGGGGTAGGGTGCTTTATCTCGTAAGATGTACAAGATTAGCAAGAACCCCTCTTTCATCACATAGCAGCTTCAATTACACCTTCCCATTCTCTAAGTTCCTTGCAATCAAGTGCTATACCTGCCACTTTTCTGAAAGTACTGTCCCTCTTCTTTACTTGACACGATGACACAGTGCGAGCCTCTGGTTTGCAAGGTTCTGTTATTTCTCCACAAACTCTGAAGTAGTAGTCATATTCATCTGTACTCACTTTTATGTCTTTATTGGAAAGTGGCTTCAGGTTATAAACATGACCATACCTTGGATCTTTCACCTGGCAATCCTCTCCTTTAAAGAGAAATCAAGAATTTTAAAATATAATTTCATATCTACGAGCCATGCCAAATAGACTTAAAACAATTTAGGTTTACTGGCACAAAAAAAGGCCACAAAAATGAGTAGCTGGCACTTTCGGGCAATGACACTGAAGGACAATTTTAGTCCATCCAAGTAGCTCGTTTCAGGATGTCACCAATCTCTAGAACTATGAGACTAAGCTACAAATGGAACATTTCTTTTGTAACTGCCACTAATGCAAGATGTAGAAGTCACACTTTACAAAAGCTACCTCAAAGTGGCCTCACAGGTTCTTCCCTCAGCCATGATGAAGATTAAGTAGAGAACCAGAGATACTAAGTCCAGGACTTGCTTAATTATCTGGAAAGAACCGAGGTCACAAGGCCGAAGAAAAAGTTGTCCTAGATTTCAGACTTGCATCTTCTTTTCGCAGCTATGAAGATCGCCGAGTTTGGAAATAATTGATCATAGGAAACGTTAGCTACACCTTACAGGTCTACCAAGATGTACACAGAAAAGGTTTCGGAAAATTCTAGTTTCTTGAGTCTAATCAGCTGATATACATCAGTATCTTTGCTGCTGATCAAGTCCTCAGTTTTAAAGTGACACTTTGCTCGGTATTCTGAAGCTCTTAAAAAGACATCAGACTGTATTGCACGATTATTATGCTCCCCTCAATCATCCAACAAGTTGGTACTAAGTTAGAGACATCAGTTTCCCTCCCTTCTGAACCACAGATCTTGTCACCAGCATCAATAATTGTGCGCTACAGAGCAGAAGCTTGTAAACATTCCTCTTACACCACATGAGATCACTGACAGTTTTAATAATATCTAGGACTGTTGCGACAGATCCTTTACAGGAAGTCTGGATGTTTTACAAGGCATAATCTACAAGTTACAAAAACAAAGCCTGCAAGGGCAGAGAAGATACCTGCACATTCAGATTCCCATCTAAGACCCAGACGAGTACCCAGAGCTAGAACCCACGATTCTTTCTTGCATGTCCTGGAGTCAACCATAAACTCTGCTATTCTCCCACTGGTATCTCCCCCATTGTCTAACAATGGTCAAGATTACAGTATAACTTCCAGTCTTCAGTGGGGGACAGGGAATGACTTGCCAGGCATAGAATCAACTGCGTTCTCATGAAACTTTATGCTTTCAGATTTACAAGACACTAGCAAGTCTGCCTGTGATTTAACATGGTAGCACTACGATTTGTCAGCATTATTACTTTATCTTCTTTCCCTAGACAGGGAAGTACATTTGCCTGTCATCATAAATTGTACTTTTTAATGTTAGATTGGCTAATCTTAGTTGGCTCAAAGCTCGGAAGAGACATCCCTCCACTAGCCAGCACCTTTTACAGAAAGATTCATGGGGCAAAAAACAAACATAGCTTCACTAAGTATTTACTTCTTGTACAGATCTGTTTGATATTTTAAAGCTCAAGTGACTACACTTACCTTCTGCTTTGTCAACAGGACATGCTGCCAAGGTTCTCCAAACAAATACAAATTCACAGTCATCCTCTTGCTCAAATACTGGCGATCCCTACAGGAAAGAACCATATGAAGGAGGCCTACTAAGAACTACATTGCAAGTTTCAAAACATATATTCAGAATCATTTTTCATTGCAGTTGCACAGTCCAAGATCTCTATTATCAAATTTCAGTACTCATTTTCAGCAAAGTGTTGCTCTTAGTGGCTCACAGCATTCCACGACAGAGTTCACCGTTGAGTTGTACAGGTTCAGGAAAGCAGTTGTAAGGAGAGACAAGGGAAAAACTTGTATACAAGATATTACTTTTTAGAACCAGCCTCTCCATTCCAAGAGGAAAAAACACTGTCTGTTTTGCTATAGTAAGTCCAAGCTCTAAAATCCTCATCAATAGCAATTGGCACAGAAAATTACCATTGTTTGATCACACTGGAAGATTATACGTGTAGAATAGCGTTGCTTATCTTTGCACGTGTCACCATTCAAGTAAATAATGCTTAATGACCCATCAGTAGCAGCCTGTGGGCTCATCTGAATGACCCCAAGGTTCTTGCTTTTATCAGTGTATTTCACACAAGATCCTATGGCACCACCTAGAGGCAAAAGAAAAAGCCTGTATTTCAGTTCAAAGCTTTGACAACTAGAGTTAACTTTACTGTAAAACAACATGTTGGAATAGCTTGAAGAGCGCTTTCAGAATTAAAGCAGGCTGCCTCAAAATCTTTAAGCAGAACACAACAGAAATGTTTTCATAAACACTTTTAGAGATATTGTGTGCCTAAAGCCTTTGAGGAATAGAACAAGTTACTGTCCTACAATCAGTGAAATCTTTCAAATTGCACTAACTTCTCTGCTCCCACAGACTGACAGAAGACTACAGCAACAGGTTAAATAAGTCAAACTGGCTAGAAGTGCAGTAAGACATGGCATAAGCTGCTCTTTCTGGCCTCATTCAATTAGGAGGTTTCAACATTTAACTTTCCTTCCTTCTTTGAAAAAAGTAAACTAAGTAACATCAAGGATACTGGCAAATACTGCCCTCCAGGCATTATTCCCACACATCTCAATGCAAGAATCTTCATGAGCATTAAGACTGCTCTCACTTTGACAAATTCTGTTTATTATACCCTTGACATAGCTCACCCAGGTCTATGCGAATTCAGTGATTCAGAGGGCAGGATTCAAGAAATCTTACTAAAATAACCAGAAATGTCATTCTGTGTATAAGGTCTTCCATCAGAAGTCACAAGCTAGTAAGATTTTGCCACTTGGCTTACCAGGGCATCCAGGCACATAGGCCAAAGGCTTGCAGACATTCAAGAAAAATGTTCGATTCTTTCCGTCCTTTGAAGTGTCTATAGCAACCCATGGTTCACCCTCTTTGCTCAAGTCACTTAAGTCATACTCATTGCCCGCAGCATCTGAAAGATGTGGTACATACAGTAAGCTGAAATATGACCTATTAGATACTTGCAGCAGCATTGGGTTTGAAATGATACAAGTTTCATCGATAAATACACGTAATTCAAAGTAATTTTCAGAATCACATTAGATATCCATTAAGAGACAGTACTGTTTCCATAAAAAAATGTCACAACACCAGATGTAGAACAGAATTCCTTTGACAGTTACTTCCCACAGGTAGCTACTCCACAATTCATAGGTGCATTTTTCCAGAGGCCAATAATAATTTAACCCACTTCCTTCCAAGCTGGGCTGAAGCAGCACCCGGTCATGATACGGATTAAAGGCTTTCAAAGTACTTATCAGCTCTCTTGCGTATACCACTATGTTCCACATTAGCTTCTTGCCTGTCTTCATAAGTTAAGCCTGTTTCAAACAACTTACCTCCTCTCCTCCTCTACAACTTCTATGAAGGCTTCAAGTCTTAAACATGTCTTCACAACAGGTATTCTTACAACTTTCCTCCTCCAAGGTTTCCTGTTCAATTAACCCTTCTAACATTTGTTGGATGAAAGCTACCCAAATTCCAGGTACTCACCTGTAACCTGGCAGTCTACAGGAGCAGGAGCACAGGCCAGAGCTGTGTGAAACTCAAAAAATGTATCATGGATGTTCAGCACACTGTTTATCTCTTCACGCACAAACTTCAGCTCTCCAGGATACGAATCGTTACAAATGAAAGTCACCGTGAACGTGTCTGATGTTCCTGCAAAACAAACACTTCTCTGCTGCCGGTTCACTCGAGAATATTTGAATTTAAGTTCAAGCTAACACTTGACTTCAAAATTTTCTAACAGTTTCTTACTGCTAATTGCTTCAAGGAAAGCACTACCTTAGTGTTTACAGTTTAACTGTAAATACACAAGCCCTGTTTAAAGACCTGTGGCTAGCAGCCACAACTGTCTCTCCAAATGGGAGACCAGAATGCCTTGACATATTTCAAGAGCATAATTACCTCCACTGAACTGTGCTTCCTAGGTCTTTGACATGATATATTTGAAGAAACAGAAAACCCACAAAACATCAAGCAAGCTGTACCAGCAACCACTAAATTACATCACACACAAAGTTTTGGGTTTGTGGGGTTTTTTTGTTTGTAAGAAGTTCAGTGTAATGACTGCAGAACAAATAATACTGATGCTATTTAAGTAGTGTATGTTAAGTTCTGTTTAGTCGTCCCTTCCACACCCCACAAGAAATCGTAGAATTCTGGGGGCAGAGTAGTATTTGTCATCAGTGTATCAAAATGACAGAGGCTCTCAAAGCAAAACACATGAGAGCTCAATCATATTAGGTATGAAAGCATCATGACTGGGAAAATATCTGAGATATCAACATAGCAATTTGTACAGAGAATGACCATTCAGGGGCATTTGAGGCTCCTGAATCCAAAATCCTATTTTCCTAAAAACCTTTTGTTGCTGAGGTGCTGTATGCCTTTCTATGGAAACTCAGTTTCAGTACAATTGGGCAGCATGTAAAATTCAAAAGTTATATACACATTTTTCATTAGTCTTACCTGCAAAACGGACTGAAATTCATGAATTAGGTGTACATGAGGTACTAGAGCACTTCTTCAAGAAACTGTTTAAGAGAGTATAAGCTTACTCAAAAATGACCTTTCAGATATTAAACAACTTGAGACCATTATTCATGAAACTGAATTTTAAAGCAATGACTTCACTTAGAAAAGATACAGAGTTAGGTTTGCTTGTTTTCCCAATTTGACAATCCATTTCTCCAAGCAAGGAGCACTAATCTTCTCAGTAAGGAAGAAAAAAAAAAAATCTTGTACTATATTTGGTTTGTCTCCAGGAGTTCTGAAATACACACGTATTACTGAAAACTGAGCCATTACCATTCTGTGTGATTTTAATTTCTTCCCAAAATTTTCACATGGACTAGCTTGTTTAAGTGACGAACACCAAGGCCAGCCCAGCAGGTTTTAGTACATGAACAAAGGCAGGAATGAAGACCGCTCACAGGCAGTTTGTATAAGACCAGCATCCGTCTCCACTGCATATTTCCTGAACTCACCTGACTGCACACGAAGAGGACCTCTGTAGGTAAGAGTTAGAAACCCTTCACCAGACAGATACAAAGTCTTGTCCAATTCCACCAGCCTCACTGATGTCAGGTCTTCTGCTTCACATCCAGCAGCTGTCTTGCCATTGATTTCACCACAATTTGGCATGGGTCCACAAATGTTTAACTAGAAGTTTTGAAGATATGTGGGTGCACACAGTATTAACTGCATCAGAAAAATTAGGTCCCAATAGCCGTTTCTACATCAGAAGAACTCACTTGTCAACAACCATTTCAAACAGCATGAGAAGTCTGTCATTTCTCAACTGCAAGATCACCAACTATAATAATGGAACAATATCCTCAATCTTCAGCTTACAGGGTCCACAAATTCTCCCCACTAGAAGTACAGGATGCGGTTTAGCAAGTTTATTCTTAGACTTAAAAACACTATGGTAGTATCCGTGGACAGCCTAGGACTACTGATACATGCAGATCGCATTAAGCATGCTGATAGGGACAGATTGAATCCCTTTCTAGCCTTCCACTGTCCATTTCTTCGGCACCAGCAGATAAACTGGTATTACACAACAGAGTCCATAACTGGAAAGGCATGCATAGCCTCAAAAGCGTGGCTACCTTATGTTTGGCAAGAAACAGAAGTTTGACGCTTTGAATACCATCCGATATGAATCAAATTATCTTCCAATCCTCCCCTCAAGCACACTACTTTCCTACCAACTCAAATTTCAGGAGAACTGAGTCAAAGCTTCACTTGCTCACTAAGCGAGACTGGAAAAATGCAACAACAGCATCCATAAGCAACAGATTGCACAGTCAGAATCCTTACCAAAAACTTCTTCCCAATGCCAGTAGCCATATAGCCTTTTTCAGAAGCTAATGGCTGCAGATTGAACAGAAAGCCAGTGTTTGGATCTCGCACAGAGCAGGACTGAAAAAAAACCAATTACAACAGCATTATTTTCTCCTTCCGCATTTCTTCTGTTTATGTTTTACCTCTAACTTGTTTAAGGAGCCAAAGTAGTGATTTACACATATTCCTAGCCTGTGTACCGATCAGCAACTTAATTTGGACAACCCAAATACAGCTCTGGCAGTAGCAACACTTCATTCAATTCTTTTACACAGTTGTCCATTGACATCAGCCACATACCAACATATCAGAGTGGAATTTAACAGATGACATCTCTCAGGTTAGCTAAGAGCAATAAAGTTTTAACTGAGGGTTGTTTTCACACTAGTGTGTTCATGTTACAACCTGTAAAATAGAAGCAACTATTTCACTCAGTGAAATCATCACCCCAATTGATGATTTGTACACAAACAAGGACAACATATATCCTTACATATAAACTAAGTTTTACTAGCAACCTTATAAAGGATTTCATTTCCACAGCAAGTAAGTTGTTCTTGAGAGAACACCTGAATAATTTGGTCAGAAGGTCTGCATTTCAGGAACACTTCAAGAAAGTAATAAGATAGCACAAGACTCCATCATGATCAGCTTCAGACTTCACTGTAGTTAGTTCTCTCCAAGAGTCATTTAAACACAGCAATCAGGGGTGTTAGAAAAAAAACAGTATGTTGAGACTATGAATACAATTCCCATCCCCTTTCTCACCTGAGAAGCATCTTTTGTTTCCTTGATTGGACAAGCAGCCTCAGTTTCCCATAAGAACGTGGCCACACATTCCTGAATAGCTATAAACCGAGGGCTGCTACTCTGGAAACACGTTGCAGAGAGAAGATCAGAATAAGTGTAACAGCCAACACCTTCTCATGTTTGAGATTCCACTTTATGAGAAACAGTCAGGTTCTTCTAAAAGACTTCACTACAAATGCACACAATTCCCACCCCGCTTCCCTCTCCCGTATTTATTTTAAATGTCACCGCTGAGAAGCTAAACATTTAGCATGTGTCCGGGTTTTGGCTGGAATAGAGTTATTTTCCTTCCAGAAGCTGCTGTGTTTTGGATTTAGTATGAGAAGAATGTTGATAATACACTGATGTTTTTAGTTGTTGCTAAGAAATCAAGGACTTTTTCCAGTCCCCCATGTTCACCTGATGAGCAGGTGTGCAGGAGCTGGGAGGGAGCACAGTCAGTCAGCTAGCACAAGCTCGCCAATGGAAATATTCCATACCACACACGTCATGCTCAGTTTATAAATGGGGGTTGGCTGGAGGGCAGGAGCCAACTTCCATGAGTTTGAATTTTTTTGTGAGTTCCACGAAATGTGCAAGTTCCGTATTCTGCGATCGCTTAGGGATTGGCTGTGCAATCGATCACTGGGTGGTGAGAAATACTGCATTTTATATAGGTTGTTTGGTATATTCTTTATTATTGTTATTGTTATTAATATTTCCTTTGTTGTCTTACTAAGCTGTCTTTATCTCAACCCACGAGTTTTACTTTTTCCCCTATTCTCCTCCCATGCCACTGGGGTAGCAGAGGGAGAGTGAATGAGCAGTTGCATGGTCCTAGTTCCTGGTTGCCAGGTTAAACCACAACGGCATGTCGTTAAGCTTTCGCAAAGAACTGAATCTGACATCCAAATACTCAGATTACAGTACTCTGTCTAGACATGCATAACCAGACCTTGCCTCAGTCTAAGCTTTGAAGAGTTTTGGGGCACAGCCCACTACAAAAAAAAAAGTAAAAATCTAGCCACACAAAACTCTGTTGGCTGAGATGACAAGGTAACAGGAGTATTAGTTATAGACGTCTCATTTCACTGTTTTCAGGCAAAAGCAAAGCAGTTCATAACTGCTCCAAGACATCGAATTTCAGCATACCTTTTGGGCTGAGTATCATGTGAGTGAGCAGAGTAAGACCTGCAGACTCATAAAAGAGCAAGAACAAGTCTAGGCAAGCTTTAGTGTAATGCTCCCCTCAATCTAAACTTCAGTACTTGGAGTTGTATCAGCAAAAGCCCTATAGATTCAAGAACTCTTCTAGAAAAAACAAGCTTCAGAGGATGCAGAACCTAAGCCTGAAGATGTACTTTATTATATTCTTCCTCTTAAGAAAGTCTACAATATTTGCATGTATAACATCTATCTTAAGTCCTCATGTATTTTTCATGCTAATTAGACTAGACTGAAATATCACTGTCCACTGAGGCTGTTAGTTTTTAACTAGTTCTTGCTTATGACAAAATACTCAGTCTGAGACACACACTTCTCTAGCATCTAAGCCAGCTTTGCTTTTACCTCTCTATTTTAAGTCCTCAACAAGCTTCCCTTGTCATGAGTCTCCTATACACTATACATCTTCACGTAACTTCGTATTATATGATGGAAAACCTACTACGATGAAGAAACAACTGAAACATCATTTGTCCTTACAAGAGTGCCCCTGGAACAGATGAAGTGGATGGTGGTGGTATAAGTAGTTTTCTTTCCATCAGCATCAACGCACACAGAGCCATTTGCATAGGTTAGAAAAATGTGTCCAGGTCTTTCAACTACTAGTTCTTTACTGGCAACACCAAGATTACTAATAGAGGTGACTTCAGAGTAAGAAACCTAGAAATAAAGAAAAGCATGTCAGTAATTCTAAACTCAATTGAGGCGTTCTAGACACAATCAAAAAGAAGAAAATACCTACCACAAACTCGTATGCAAAAGGCTATCTTGAGAGTTCTGAAGATAACAAAGGTGTAGCGGTCCCTCTACACTTCTCCTCTGCTCTGTACTTAAGTTTCACATATGTAGCAGACAAGGTCCACAAGCAGGCGGAGTGTGTTTTTTTGTTGTTTTTATTTCTAGTACAGTAAGGTACCCGTAGTGCCTCACAACAGCCATCCTCATCTCACCAGCTACACAGCCTACGAATTTAGGGAGGCCTATGCCTCATGCGCAGCAAGTAGGATTTAATTTGTACAGCTATTTAAAACACAGTATGTGGAAGCCTCCAGGCATTCTTAGAACTGACCTTAGGGATCTGTCATGCTTAGCAAAGCCTAAAAAGCATTAGCAAGAAACTGAGCATTAGAACAACAGTAGATGCTACTACCAAGGTCTAAATTAACCTTCAGATAGCTAGTGTTTCCTATTTTTAGAAAACTGTTTTAAGTTAGCAACAAAAAGAAGAATACACCTCCAAAGCAGCCATCTACAAAGACTACTGCCTTTTTTTTTTAAACAACTCTGCATTCAGGTTGACCCATTGTGCTCACTTTTACTCCAGTGTCTTCAGCACTGAAATAACGAGGCCCTAATGCATCTCCACATGTAAAGTAAGTAGTCTTACACAACAAGGACTAATGCAAACACAGGGAACTACTAATATTTAGCTCAAGTGCCATGATGGTGATGTACAGATTCAGTCATTCAGACATCCTCTTCAACAGGATGGAGGGAAGGTGTTCTCCATTTTACAGAAGGAATCAGGACAGGCTGGTGAGCCTCTAGTTCAGCTTTCCCTACAGCTTTCAGTTGCACTGAAGCCAGGCCTTGGGCAAAGCATCCATCCAGCCCGTCAGCACAAACAGTCCCGTCACAAATTGTTACACTTCAGGGACATATAGAAGTAGAAACCCATAACCACCTTTTTTTTTTTTTTTTTTGCTTGGCAACTTCTGCCTTATTTACCCCTCAAAGCCAGAAAGAGCTCAGAGGGGGGTGACAAAAAAATCTTTGAACACACTTCTTCCGCAGATCAATCTAAAACTAGCCAGAAGCAAGACACAATGCCCAGGAAAGCAAACTGCTCCTAAAGCAATGCTGGCAGTCCCTCACACAGCAGCAGTTTACACAGAAGAGATACAGTTTATCTGCCTCTGCAACACAGGACAAAGAACCACACGCATCAAACACGACACTGGTACACCTGTAAAAATTAAAGCTTTGGTCTTTGAAGAGGTGGACAGGAGGTATACTATTCTGCAGTGATTATGCCAACATTACAGATACACACCATACCACTGTATTTTGCACAAAGAAGCCAGAATTCATGTGCCTATCTTGCATACCCCTTAATCTCACTCGGCAAACCAGCTCTGAGCTGGCATGAAAAGGCTACTCACATGATCATGCCGATACTCCATCTGACAGACAGATGCGCGCCGGTCGCATCCTGGGACAGCAATTAGAGGTCGACAGACATTTATGTAGTACTTCTTGCGCTCACTGGGTCTTGAATTATCCATGGCGTACCAGTTTTCACCTCTCTTCTCAGATTTTGCTAAGCTAAGCAAGAAGAGAAAGTTCTACGCTAAGAACACACATTCTTCATAGACTCTCTCCAGCTTTCTCTGCCAGTCTCAAGAAACAGAGCAATCGAAACGCATTTCAGAGTAACTTTTCCCCCTCATTATTAAGTGTTACAATGAAAAAGAGTACTCCTAGAAAGCAGAGCACAGCTGACAAAGTAGTAAGTTTTTATTAAGCAAAACCAACCCAAAAAGTCAACTTACATCTTAGGAGGCAAGTCAATATACTAGAGGGAAAGATTGTCACAACAGATGAAGCTTCTGGTGTTGCCTACAAATGAAGCCAACTTCAGCCAGTGCTAACCTATCAGCCAGAACACTAAACTAGAACAGCCAAGTTATATTGCATATGTTACTTTCCTACCTTGACAAGTCATATTGGTCCATGCTGTTGGGATCTGTCACAACACATTCCAGCGGCATTTCAGGACAGGCATGTTCAGTGTACCACCTGAAGTTGTACGTGTAGTTATCTTCTATCTAAAACCCAGCAGAACAGGTCAGTGAGGCTTTCCACACAGAATACTTTGTGACTCACAGCTACTCCTTTGTATGTTGAGCTTGTTATTTCCCCTTGGCTTTGGGATATAGCTCCTCAGCCTGATTTGTGTAGGTCTATTTTATTATAGATCTTGTCATTTCCTGTGTCACCAAAAATACTCTTTCCAAAAAGAACAAAAATAGAGCAACTAGAGCAATGTAACTGCTGTGTGCTGTGTTACAGGACACTCAGTCCTACCACTTGCTACTTCTCAGCCAGTTTGGGTTTTTTTCAGCTAGAAATACAAGATGATCAAAAGCACCAGTGATTACATGGCCCAGAGACTAGAGAAGAGTGAAGTAAGAACCCAGATCCAGGTGAATAGCTTACTGTTCAGTGGCCAAGACAAGCTTTATGGCTGCAACAAGAGGCAGATATACCAAGAGATATAACTATTTCTCTTAGTCTGCTTTATAGATACTGCGTATTTCCATCCGTAAATCTCTGCTTGCACTAGCCTAGCAGCAAATCTTGTCAGGATTTTGGGAAGGAGATCCTTCCCTTCTTCATACAGAACTTCTTACCTGATATTCAGGCTGACCTATTCCAGCCTGATGGTCACACAGGAAAGTTATAAGTGTAGATCGCTGTGTCTTCTTCTCATCATTGTATGCTGTACCATTTTTGTAGGTCAACTGAATCAGACCATCATAATACGAAAGTCTGGAACTGGGCAGTCCAAGACTCCAAGTCTGATCCTTACTAGAAAAGAAAAAGCAGGCTTTGAGACTGAACAGAATGCAAAATTCTCTCTAAGAATTACAAGTGCTTACAAGTAATAAGCACACAGGTAAATTTATAGAAGAAACCATAATAAGACAAAAGAATTAAATAAGGTTGACTAGACATAAAGTGAGCTAGGATGAACAGAATGCTGCCAAAAGCAAACTTAAAACATGACCAGGTGTCCTTCTTTGGAAAGGAAAGGAAGTTGTACCTTGCTTAAATAACTAGAAAACTTTAACGCTCTCTTCACTGGAAGAGTGATAGAAATATCATGTTCCCATTCTCCAGAGCAGAATTCAAAGTGCAGACTCCCTAATGCTGAGCTCAAACTGATTCCATGCAAATACACGTGGACAGTGAAGACTAGCACTGCACAACAGCAGGTCTTTTCACTCGGGGAAGAAACCTGCCTTCACATGCTCTTAGCTCAGGACCAGCTTTGGTTCAGGAGCGTTTCTTTACTTTGACTTAACACTGGCTCTATCAGAACTAGCCTGACTGCCTTCCCCCAAAGAAGGTTTTTAGCGTCTCCAGTGAACTCTCCTTGGAGAGTAACTCAGAGCCAGTTCAAGTACAGCTGCATGTGTTTGCACCATACCACACCTCTGGCAACAGGCTGACCTGGAACCCGAAAGTGTACAGATGCCATCTCAGACATAGCTTGCAGAAGATAACAGCAATGATGCTGTCAGAGTAGGAGTACACACTGTGACTGTGCTTGCGCAACACTTCGTGATGGAAATACAATGCAACACCCAAGCTCTGGGCTCCACCTCTGCACAAGGCAGCCACTAGTCATCTCATCTGCAGCGGTGCTTCTTTAGGCCAGATCTTGAAATCCAGCTGACCCTGAATCAAAACTGTGGGTTGGCTTAATACAGCTGCAGCAGTTAATCTACAGCTTATAGTCCCTATGGAAAACATAAGGTAGAGCAATGGACACACTCATTCCATCTCAAAAGCTAGCTGTAAGCAAGGTTTCGTATGTGTGCACTTTGCTTGAAACAGCTGGCAGCATGACTACTGCACTACCAAATACTGTTTTACATGCAAATTACTTGAATGTATTACAGGCAGCATTATTAATTATTTTACATGGAAGTTGTTCACTGTTACACACAGACAAACACATCATGCAACAAGAGATCTTCTATTACAGACCACAGAACTGCAGTTACTCACCTTCGTGTTACTTGGCATGCTGCTGATTTTGTGTGACACAATTCATCTGGCACACTGCCACAGATGTTTATGTAAAACAAGTATTCAGTCGTATTAACTATATACTGCCCGTTTTTCTTGGTCAGAGGTGACAAATCAAAAGAGAAACCTAATCGGGAAGGAAAAAACTTTATCAGTTTAATTTTTAACTGCCATCTCTCACAGATTTTGATTCTACCAGTCTCACAGCTACTTCACCTTCCTTCCAATAGTCTCCTTCCTTGTAATTACTGTTCCAGAAACAATGTAGACCTACTAAACACATGTTTTCTTATACAGAGATATCTACTACAGTAAAAGACACATTACACCTATTTTCCTCCACACACACTAGGGGAATATTCAGCTCCTGCTGTTCTAATCTTCTACAGCCACGTGCTTAAAACTGCTGAGCTCTGATGCTGTGGGTGCTTAGACTTAGTCTGAACTCGCTTTGTTCTTGTGCATCAAGAGGACTCAGTGTTGTGACAGAAGTTCTATCCCTCATGGCCTTTCAATCTGCTGAACATAAATACATACCTGCCTGAGGATCAGAGACTTGACAGTTATCTCCTTCAGTTTTAGACAGGACACACGCAGCGGCAGTATACCACTCAAATGCATATGAACATACACCCTCAGACATCAAGATCGGAGCACTTTCTAGATCACCTGGTATCACAAGAACAATGTGTTACACATACAGACAGTCAGGCTGCCAAAATGAACTAGGAATTTAAGCCCAGGAACACTAACTCCTCCCCAACAGCAGACCAAGATTAACTGTTAACGTATCTCTCCTCTGAAAATAAGGACTAAATAGAACCAAAAATTCCTTGCACAAATTCTTTGCATACTGCTCCCCAGAACAGAATTCTGGCCCAGAAACAAAGATGCACTGCTCAGTCTGTTCCTGAGTACTATCACGCTCTTCAAAAAAAATTTGCTTTGATACACAAACCTGGTGTCTTGCTACAAAGCAACAGCTTTACTAGGAAGTAGTGCATAACCTCACCCTAGCAGCCAGCACACTTGGAGGGTTCAGCTTCCTTAGGCTGAGGCAGAGGAATACAGGTTTTCTATTTCTTTGGGAGATAGTTAAACTAGTGTGCTATTACAGGGAGACGAACAACATGCACAACTTCTGCAAATGCTTCTGCTTTTCACAACCTGCGAGCAGTTTAGACACAAAACTTACTTATTGGGAAAGGTTAAAGTATCTGATCTCAGTTCAGAACCAGTCTTTCCCATCAAGACAATCTAGGGATAGAAAGTGTTTTTTATAGCTTCCAGGTATTTGTGGAGCTTTAAGCACTTAAACATGCTTCCGTCACGTTTGGGAGAATCTTAGTTCAAGAGACTTACTCCAAAGTCTTGAAAGAGTACTTGTATAAAAGGTAAACAGAGCTAAATACCTGCAATTACACCGTTATCCTCCTAGTAAACAAACTACGATGCTTCAGCTTTTGTATAGAAGCAAATAAAAGACTAAATATAGCACATGCTAATATTTAGCACTCATGTTTGGGCATATTAAATGACCTCCAGTTTTTAACTGGATCATAGAACAGGGCACGGATATTCTCACCTGGTCTGCACACCAGAGTGATGACAGTTTTGATTTTTTTGTTGACACCACAGCTGTCTCCATTTGAATAGGTAAGCTGAATATTTTCTCCAACCTTTTTCGGAGAAGATACAAATGTTCCAAGATTCTTACTGTTGTTTTGTTTATCTGTAAAGACAGTAAATACATCACTTTTGTTTCCCTGGAAAGAAGTGAAGTTTACACTATTCAGATAACATTAACTAGCCAAATGGAAAGTCTTGAGAAAGCTATAACTTGGAGTTTCTTTTTACCTCATTAAAACCACCTACAAAGCCTGGAGTTCTTTAGTTAGAAAAGGCTACTTGCATCATTTCTTCTAGGGTCTTTGGGAGCACAAGAGAAACATGCTCCTAACTTCTGTTTCCTCAAATAACTGAAGGCACTCAGGCCAGCCAACTCCATTTGCAGAGGAAGCGCCAAGCCTTCAGAGCCTTAAAAACAAAACAAAACAAAACCCCCACCAAACAACCAAACACACAGAGACAAAAAAGACTCACCTACAGAGCAAACAGCAGCAGCATCTGGACAGCTGGAAGCTCCTCCTCTCTTCCACACTTTATGGCAGACATTGATGTAATAATGCTTCCTCTCTACCTCCGAAAAGCTACTGTCCACAGCTTCCCAGTTTTGGGCTAACTCTGAAATAGAGGAGGTCATTAAGAAAGACTCATGTGGCTTAATTGATCTAGCCTCTCCATGCCAAAATGCCTTTTATCACAAAAAAGGACCAATGTTTAAAATTAATTACAATTACAGCAACCAAGGCAGTCATGGATACAGCTACTTTATCATAAAGCACTCACTCCTTTTTGGATGAGGGAAGTGAACACAAGTACCCCAGAAATTCATTAACAAAAGCAAAGTACCCTAGAAATTCTTTAACAAAAGCTGATTAATGTTCAGCCAAAGAATTGCACTAGAGATGGCACGTAAACTCCAGACAAAAGTAACTGAAAGCTAGTTTTCGTTGCCATACCTGAACTGCGGATCAGAGGTGACAAATCATAGTGCTTTCTCTTATCAGCAACTCTGCAAAGGAGATCTTCTTTCTCTTTAACACAGGCATATTTTGTATCCCAAGTAAAAAAATAGGTGCAGTCTACTTCACCAGTAAACACTGGAGTTCCTCTACCATCGTTACCTTAACATTGAAGATGGACAAACAGATGTCAGGTTTCCAGTGGGAGAAGAGGAGAAAAGCAAGGAGTCTTGAGGACTAGCAATAAGCAAGGAAGATAAAAATCCTTTTGCTGCACAGGACTTACTTTTGTAGTTTGTTGGGGATTTTTTTTTTTGGTTGGGGTTTGTTGTGGGTTTTTTGTTTTTTGGTTTTTTTTTTTTGTTTGTGTTTTTTGGTTTTGGTTGGTTTTTTTTTACACTGTTGACTAACAAATGATCTTCAGTGTAAATTTAGAATATCAGTGCTACTACACAGCACAAAACAATCCTGCCAGCCATAGAAATTAGTGCTTATGCTAACAATATTTACTGCTTGTGTTAGCTGTGGCTCAAAGCATGCATTCCTTTGAACATAAGGTCTACTCGCAAGCTCAGAAGTCAAACCCTGAGCACAGTCATCACAGCTTGTTAAACTCACCTGCTGTTTCATTGCACTCAAAGTTTATGACAGTCATTCTCTGAAAGCCAGAACTACATGCATCCCCATTCGGATAAATTAAAGTGAGATCCCCATCAGAGTACCTGAGTAAGAAGTCAGTTTTAGATAGAAACATGGGATCAGATACAGTCACACGGTGTTCTTCACATAACAGAGGCCACACCTTGTTTATTTATTGTCTCACTCAGAGAAAAAGCAATGCTTGTTCAACATTTAATACCGACACTTCTACTGCAACAAAAGCTTGCATCCACCAATTTTTTTTGGTTACTTTTCATGAATTTGTACAGAGTTTAAAGAATGCTCTAAAGCTATTCTAGCTGTGGTGGAATATCTGTTCCCATTAGTTTATTGCATGGCTATTTTTGCAGGTGGAGGAAGTCATACTTCCTGGAAGATCACTCCGACAAGTCTGTCACATGCTTACAGACAGAATGGAACATCACCTGTATGTGAATAATCTCTGCTTTGCAATCTTGTGCAAACTATTGTCCCATTTGGGAATCCTGAAGTTCTTAAAAAAACACAAAAGCTAACCAAAAAAACAAACCCACAAAATCCTGAACCTCAGTAGTCTTGGATACGATTAACGCATGTTCTTGCAAAGAAAGCAGAGATGCCCTCTTGTTTAGGACAGCTTCTAAAATATTCAATGCTGATGACACTTTACATGAAAAACTCAAGGAGGGCAAGAGGCAGCACAGCACAACTGACAATTCTGACTAAGTCAGTGAGTGTCTTCCCTGCCTAGGCAATGGCCTCTGCCAATCTCATCTGCTCCTTCATTCGCTAATGCTATCCTGGCATACTGTTACAAGTTTTTCTATAAAAAACTCAGCAAAAATACCTCTATTTTGTATCAAATATTGCTTACATAACAAATAAGGGCATCAAAGTATGAAAAAAAGATCAGACTAGTTAGCAGGCCTAAAAAGCCATTACACACCTTAGGGTTTGGTTCTCAAATCTTCCTGCCACTTTTTGCTGGTTATTCAAAGGTTTTACTTGGCAAGATGAAACGTATCCTGTGGTGTCCATGCAGTTACCTGCAGTGGTTTTCCCACATATATTCAAGTAATAGTAATACTCCTCTTTGTCATCTTTGGCTAAATATGGCGTGACATAATCTGTAGAATAACAAAAGGAAAAGTGTTCCAACACACAGCAGAACAGATGTAAAAACCTAAATATCTAGCGTGGACATTTTCCCTGTCTCCAAACACGGAACTGGAAAACTGACTAGTAATAACACAAAACCAAAAGAAAAATAGTGAACTTACCTGCAAATTGAGTAAGTGGTCTTAAATCAATGGAGATATCATGTTGCTCACTAGTCAGAAGACAGTTCTTACTCTCCAGGTAATCCCTGTGACAGGCATACTCAGTAACCCACTCAATCTCATACCGGCAATTTGTTTTTGCTGTGAGTTTGGGACCTGCACTCTGATACAGAAGTGAACAGAATTTAAATTACAAGTAGAGACTTATCTGAAATTTAATCTTTAAAGCAACAGTATCACATTCCTTTACGGTCAGTAATGACTAACTTCACCTGTAAATTACTTAAGAGGTGCAAATACTGTCTCTGGCCCCTGAGAAACAGGTATGAGAGGAATTAAAACAGCTCTTATTAATGACATGGCAAACTATTAGAAGTCTAAACAGGGGTAAAGTATCAGGCATTAGTAGAAGGACAGCAAAAGCAACCGTACTTTAAAAAGCACTTTTCCTTAATGCGTTGGCAAAAGCAGAGATATGTGAGCCCAAATTGCTAAGCACAGCTTGGACTGTGTTTGCCTCAGAGGAGTCCTCAAAGAGCAGGGCACAGATCAAGTGTTCTCTGAAGGCAAAGCAGCCTCTTAGACACTTTTTCAACTTTGACTACCTCAGTCCAAATTAAGACCGAGAGACATTTGAGAATTCTTTAGCCAATACTTCCGTCAGATGTTTTTTCTCTAATAATCTGAAATATTTTTGCACCTCTGGGAGAAGGGGTGGTCTTGGTTTTCCTCACTTTAAATGAAACATTTAGAAATTCACTTTGCTTTGTATATCTGTGTTTCTGCCATCCACCAAAACAACAGGCAGATATACAGGTAAGTATCAGACAAGTTACAGGCACAAGTAACATTAGTAGTACTACTCATACTGCAAGTATGCATAGCTGCAGTGATGTATTACAAAGTGTCAGTAGAGAAAGGCCTATGGTTTGTTTCTGCAGCAATGAGCATGAAGTATGGTACCCATCTAGGTCAGACGAGGGACAAAACATCAAACCAGAAGTTAGCCATATAAGTTCCTCCTTCACTAACCTGCAACCAAAAGCATCACAATATGAAATGGCAGAGCATTAGCAATAGCCACTCTAGCCCAGTTCAGGGAGAGTGGGCTGTTGATATGACCTAGCATCACAAAGTGATTATCATACTGAACTGAAGCTAGGCTAAAACTGCATCCTGCAAAGACTGAGTTGCTGATTAACTCTAAAGATTTTACTCTAAGTTAAAAGGAGTTCAGGAGCCTGCTTAGTAAGTGACAGACTTTTGCCATGCAGTAACACTTGCTAGCTACTTTTTTCCTGAGGGAGATCAGATTAATAAAGAAACGAGTTACAGACGCCACCTATAAGCATGCACAGCCTGATGATGGAAGAGCACACATTAGCAAGCAAAGATCTATGCCAAGGATTAACACTGTACTAACTCCATCCTATTCTCAGAGGAAAGCTTTGTACCTTGAAAAAGACAACCAAATTCACCAAGACAAGAAAGAACACACCCCTGGGGAAATTTTATTAAAGTACTTGTTTATTTCTTAAGTTCTAGAAGACTTTTGGAAGAGTACATTTAGGGTCTCAACTCCTCACAGCAGCAAACCAGAAGAATTTCTGTTCTCTTCAGCCCTGAATAAAAGTGAAAGATAATGGACACAAAAGTTAAAGACCAACCACTTAACACAAACTAAAATAAGCAAAATTACCTCTTCTCCCCTCTTTGAAGGACAAACAAAAGTGATTGTCACTGCTGGGTTATGACCTAGGCAGAAGTCTGGCTTTTCTTCATCACTATATATTCTCTCATAACTCAGTATCAGCCTAGAAACAGAAAATGGCAAACCAAAAATACAATTAAGACACTGTGCACCATATAGAAGACGGACATCCTTGAAAGAACATTCACTCTTTTGCTAGATACCCAGGCAGAATACACCAAAGTAGCCCTGCTCCTGAAAGCGACTGCTCTGGAGGTCTATTTCTTTAATCTTACAGTTAACCAAAATAAAGGTTAAGACTGTGCCAGCAAAATTACTTAACAGCATCGTCTTGCACCCCAGTTAAGACTATGCTCAATGCCTTGTAACCCATATTGTAGCAAGAACTTGGCTGACAGTCACAAGAACACTCTAGAGCTTTACTCTCAAACTGCTGCAGAGCACATGTGATAAACACTCTTGCAACTTTTGGAAGTAATAACCGCTCATGTTTTACCACATTCCTACACTTTACCACCTCTGTATGTATAATCTCCTTCCATTCTGCCTCTAGAATTAAGAGCAAGATGAACTCATTAGCAAATTGACAGGAGCAATGCAACTGGCACAGACCAGACAAGGCAGGAGTAGGAGAATGAAACTCGGTTACTATCCGACAGGAAAAGACAAATGGCAAGATGACTTGGATGAGAGAACAAGCTCCACACAACGTCCCAACTGAGCACTGCTGTATTATGCAGTCTAACAGGTAGAAGACAACAGCTCACAGAAGGGCGACAGTCTGCCTCCAGGTTAGCCACGCCTCTAACTGACCTCTCTATACCTTAGGACACACATACACAATCATCTCATTCCCTTCTCAGGTCATTCACCCCAGTCTGATTGAGCACATACAATGAATTTTCCTCAAGCAATGAAGAACTCTTCAATCCTACCAGGGATAAGATAAAGCTTTCTTGTCAATAACTTTATATTATAGAGTACTAGTTGCACTTTAATATGAGAACAAGCTTGTGCTTCCTCAGATGGAAGCTTCTGCCTTGGTACAGAACACCTCAGCCACTTGAGGGAAAAGCCCTGACAGGAAGGACTAACAATTTCACTTGTAAACCAAAAGAAAACCTACAACCCTGTCAACAAAATAACCCTGTTATTAACCTGGTTTATTCTGCTTGTTTTCTTCAGCTTGCATCAGAGATAAAAAGAATACTGTAGAAGTCAACAGGGAACTACTGACCCTACAGACAAGGTAAGCAGGCTCAAAGAGCTGAAGCTCAGAAAGAACAGCACGTTAAGCAAGTCCCCTGAGTCACATTGGTTTGTTTGGGTTGGTTTTGTCTTTTGTTTTCATGGTTTTAGGGAGGTTTCATTTTGGTTTGTTTTGTTGTTTTGTTTCTTTCAAGCTACACTTCCAGCACAAAAGGCAGCAACCAGAGACAGCATGAAGGAAACAGTTTCTCCGAGTTCCAGCTCTGCCAACACCAGGAACAAGAAGCCTTGCATTGCTTACTTATCTCGTCTATGAAGAACTCTTTAATACAAAAATACAGAAAGGCAACACCTGGCCCTATTCTCAACTTCTGAAGTACTCCTGGGCAGTAGAGTTCAGCAAATACAGTGAGTAAACCCACTGAAAGACAAGGGCGTTTACCCTGTGGATGCCCAGTCAGTATGTAGATGAGGTCAAATCTCACTCTTCTGCTTGCTGGCAGAGAGCAGATATCATCCCTCACTTCCAAGAGTTTTGCAACTCTGTAAAAAGGAGTCTCTCACAATGAAGAAGAAAATATGATCTGTTATGGTAGTACAACAGGATGCCTAAAAAAGACTCTGCCCTGCCAGTATTTGGAGAATTTTTTTCTGACGATGCTTCAGAATTGAAGTGGTATTGATGATAAGTTTTAGAAGACTCATCTGTTACCAAGACTGCTTTTTCCAGCCCAGACAACTGAGAAATGTTCACAGTAGTATCACCACAAAAATTACATACCTGTCTTTGCCATGAAGTTTCAGCTGTTCCTGTGGAAGGCCAACATCATACACTTGACCTTCATGTAACAAGCAAGCAGCACTGCCAGCTGGGCAGTTTCTGGTCTCTCCACTTGAACTTCCTGTCACAGAATACAGAAAATAGAATGGAAGAGTCAGTTTCTAAGCCCTGCTCTCCCTGAAGTATCTTGCCATTTTATCTGTGGGCTTGCTCACCATTCACTATTTTACCCCTTTCTAAAAATACCTTTAAAACGGATTACATTAAAATGTGAAACTGGCAATACAAAACCTGAAGTGCTTGTGATATACAGGGGGAAGTTCATACTGCCCTGTTTTTGGACAACAATTCATTCTTCCGCCAAAGTAGCCGCAGCTAGTTTCCAGTTGCTAGTACAGCTGCTGGATGCATATGGCTTTAAGAACTTCTAGAAGTGTGCCAAGTATTTATTTTTCTTTTTCCCACAACACCAAAATGATACCAAGTAATGGGTAACCCCTTTTTTCCCCCTCCTTTGTTTCTTATAAACCATCTTATTCAAAGCCGTCAACAAAAAGCTTCAGACTAATGCAACTTCTAAAAGAATAGACCTGCCACTAAAACTAGAAGTATTAAATCCTTAATGGGGGCATAAAACATGTATTTAACCTCAGTGTAAAAAACACACTGGAAGTACACAGCTAAACTAGCCCTTTCAGCAAGTTTCAAATGAGTGATTTTGCTGGTTTAATTCCTTACATATATAGCTCCCAACTGACATGAAAGTGCTCGCTATGCACCATTACCTACTCAAGCACCTGAGCGCTATTCTAGATGCATCTCAGGACATTCACTTGAAACTGGAGCCCAGAGTAATAGAGTGCATGAAGTGCTATGAGCCATCTTGGTCCCGTCTGGCAGCAAACAAAAGCAGCTACAAGACAAGGTGAGCTCTTCCACTCAGTCCTGCTTAAGTCAACTTTTCTAACAGCACTTGCTCATCCAAACAGGGCGTATCTTTGAACACCTCAATAGCTGGAGACGAAGACCTGCCTTCACAGAAAGTAGCCTTCAAATGATGCAAAGCAGCTTGAAACAACAACGCAAGTCCTAAAATACTGATCTTTGGTCATAGGACAACCCCAATTGAGGCACTGGAAAAGAACCACACCACTAGAAATTCAAACACCAACAGGTGACAGGTGTTCACACCTAAGTCCCTGCAGATGTTTATGAACAAGGAATCATCATCAGAATCATCCACCAAGTAGTGTCCTGAAACTTGGATGAGAGGATTCAAGTCATGTTTCTTCAAATCTTCATCAAACACATAGCAAGGGACCTAGAACAACAACAAAACATTACATGCCATCCATGCTAGACAAGTAAGGAGAAGTTATGAACAGGCATATATCGAGCCAAGTTAATACATGGAAAAGATTTTTACTCTGGAAGCTCAAATACTTACAGCTAGACTTGAAGCTAGATATACTGACTAAAATGAGGCATCCAAAACTAGACTGTTCCGCTCTAGCTTTTAGAAGAGTTTTACTATACAAAACCACCCAGATCACAAAAAATGTTGAAGAGTTATTTAAAATTCTCAGCTCCACCAACTTTCAACAGATGCTTTATGTGTCTATGAAAATGTTAGGTCTATGGAGGTGGTTGGGATTTGTTTGGGGCTGCCAGATGTGTGAAGAGTAACTTCTGCATGGCTAGCACATAGATTACCTCTTTCACAGGTTTAAACAAGTCTTTCTTGCAAGCCACAAAGGTCCTCCATTCAAAATAGTGCACACACTCTGTTGCTGTTACAAATTCAGGGGTACCCTGTTTAAAGGAGAAAAAATAATTCTTTGAAAACCAGACTTCAGTTTTATTTCACATCCGTAGACAGCAAGAAGTTCTTTCAAGAGATTAAGAAAAACAGAACACAGCATGTCACAGAGCAATGGCATACAGTTTCTTAATAGCACTTGTTAACAGCAAGTTTGTTATTTAACAGCTTTGTTAGTAAACTCAGGAAGATGCAGGGTGCCAAATCCTTCTCGGTTTACATACGCACCAATTCTCAAGTTAACACGCACCAGTCCTAACATGCAGTAATTGTACTGTATCTTTTAGAATTGCTCACTATGCCAATTGATATTGGCAGAAGCACCAGTCACATCTAGTTACTAGAAAGCGAAATACAAATACAAATGTATATAAACAGATGAACAGCAAGGCAATGCATGGTCTAGCAGTTCCATGTCTTCTGTCCTACAAAGATGACTGATCAGCAATCTCTTCTGCTACACAGAAAGAACACCTCTGATCTCAGCTACTTATTTTATAGGCTCATGTTATACACATTTGCACCTATTTCAAGATGGGGGTTCTACCTCAGTTCAGGGCTGGATGCTCAACTGCATGTCTCTACTTCAAGAAAAATAACCATCACATTTTTTGATTCTCCCTCCACCACCTCAGCTAGAAGCACTCAGCATTTTTAAGCTGATTCCCTCCATTTCTAACCCCTCCATAAAATTGTTGCAAACAAGTTGTTCCAGATACTAGCACAAAATCTTTTTACTAGGTCACATGAAGAACGGGTGTTACAACTATGCTAACTAGAAGTTTGAAGATTGTTATGATCTGGTGTTACAGCTGGAGCTTAGCAATAATTTTTAGTTTAATTTAGAGACACATCTACTGAAACAGAACAGGAAGCATTTAAGTCCCTCTGCTGCACTGACACTTCGTTTGAATTGGCTAGATTTCCAAGAGGGGGTGTGCAACAGCATCATCAGCACCAACAGCAGCACTACTAATTCCTTGTCTCCAATACACAAATATGTAAACTGATATCTTCTGTCTGTACAGAAGATCAAGCTGTGGTATCAGTTAAGTGTGTGGAAGGCATAACTCCAAAAGCATGTGAACTGCATACACACATGCCCCTAGGAACTTTTCAGGAATTTCCATTCACACTTTAAGCAGATTTTCATGAAAAACTACTCCCCCAGAAGCCCTGCTGGACACGTGAGCACTGCTAGTTCAACTATGTGCAGACAAAACCTAACACTTACTGTTGTCAGCTACACTGGCCCACAACAGAGGTCAGTCATTTTCTTCAATGCTGTTCTATTAAACAGACATGCTAGGTCCACAGCTTGGGCACAGCCAGCATTTAAACAATAGCTCTCATTGTTCCAGCACCCTGTACACTGTTGACTCATTGCTCCATACTACGCTATTAAAATACTCCAGTGCAATCCCCATAAAAACATTAAAGACCCAGAAGAGCCCATGACCAAAGCTAAGCTGCAGATCTGCAATTATTTTCTACCAGGACTGAATTTTGAAAGCCACAGTAGATCATGAGCTTCATTTGGTACTAAAACATAACTGGCACTTCCTTAAGCTATGAAGCTCAGTAAGTAGTACATCCACGAGTACAGCAAGTCTCCTTAAAAAGCAAGTTAGAAGTACATGCCATTTCTATTGAAGACAAGAACATGTGATTTAGACTTACCAGTGTTTTCCCACATAGGAAGTTAAAGTTGCTTTGAATTTGGTGCCAACTGCCTTGCTGCAAGCAGTTCTGTGTAGTGTTGAGTTCCAGAAGAGTTTTAGAAACTGTTTGTAAGCCTACATCACCTAGGGGTTAAAAAAAAAGAAAAGAAAAGGAGGGGTTATCACAATACAGCACCTTCACTGAAGCTCACCAGACAGGCTCTAATTTCAAGCACTGAGCAGCACAAGACATACCGGTCCACTTGAAGACAGTCTTTGAACAGAGTACAACCGAAGACCTTCCTTGAGGTTCTTGCAATTTGGAAGACTAAATTGAAGGTAAGATAGTCTTTGATATCTCTAATCACACTTCCACTTCCTCAAAGGTTTTTAGCAAACACTCAGAATGTTAAGAAGCCCAACAGCAGGTGCCACTACAAACTAGTCACTGCCTCAGGAACAAGGGTCTCCACTAGAAAACCGTAACCAAATACTTTCAAGTACCACAATTCTCTCCCTTCTCCCACCAGCTTCTTTTTATCAGCTTTTTAGCCTTTATGTCATTTATACAAATAACATCAGCACAATATGATGGAATGGTTTGGCCTGAAAGGGACCTTTAAAGGCTATCTAGTCCAATCGCCCTGCAATGAGCAGGGACATCTTCCACTACATCACGTTGCTCAGAGCCCCGTCCAACCTGACCTTGAATGTTTCCAGGGATGGGGCATCTACCACCTCTCTGGGCAACCTGTGCCAGTCACTCACCACACTTACTTTCTTCCTTTTATCTAATCTAAATCTATCCTCCTTTAGTTCAAACCTTTACCCCTTGTCCTATCGCTACAGGCCCTACAGGTCTCTCTCACCACCTTTCTCGTAGGCCCCCTTCACGTACTGGAAGGCTGCTGTAAGGTCTCTCTGGAGCCTTCTCTTCTCCAGGCTGAACAGCCCCAACTCTCTCAGCCTGTCCTCATAGCAGAGGTGCTCCAGCCCTCTGATCACTTTTGTGGCCCTCCTCTGGACCCGCTCCAACAGGTCCATGTCTTTCCTGTGCTGAGAGCTCCAAAGCTGGACACAGTACTCCGGGTGAGGTCTCACCAAAGCAGAGGGACAGAATCACCTCCCTCGACCTGCTGGCTGCTCTTCTCTTGATGCAGCCCAGGATATGGCTGGTCTTCTGGGCTGCGAGCGCACATTGCCGGCTCTACATACATCTTAATCTTAAGCCTACTTAATGAAGAACCCATTGGTGCCTGGGCACAGCCACTGTACCGGCGCTGCCTCCAGACAAACCCAACACAGATCCACTGTCTCAGTACATGTTCCCCTGCATGTCCCATCTCCTTCAGCACAGCTTGCATGCTTGTATGAAGGCTGTGGTAGTGCTGCATCACCGTGCATCCCTCTCCTCCCCAGCACCTGACACGAAGAGGAAAGGTGCAGCACATTTCAAGTCATGACAAGCACCAGCTCAGGCCACCGAAATGTTCCTGCTCAAACCTATTTTGGTTAGCATTAAGCACCAAGCCCTTTTAGCTCTAGCATGCTAACTCCACCCTGTCCATTTTTGATAGGTAGGTTTTAATTCTGTGAAGAGTTTGGGTTGAACTATAGAGAATGCTATAAAATTCGAGTATTGACTGGCTTCCCACTTTCCATTTTTGTTGTGTCTACACTAGTCAAAAGCAAGTCAAACTTGTAATCACTGCAGACAGCAGCTTTGCACCTTAGGCCAGATGTTGCTTCATCTTAAAAACACACTCACTGGAACTTTGCCCAGCCTGTTATCTTTTCACTCCAGACAAGCAAAACTACACTTTACCCAAGCAATATAGTCTTGAGAGCAAAAGAAGTAAGCGAACTAGGCAGGAAGAAGGCACAAGAACCTCAGAAATAAAGTCAAGGCAACATTCTGCAGAAACACCATCGCAGGCACCCGTACTCAAGGCTATTACCAGCTGCCAATGTTTCTCCTAGTGATGGCCACTGTTTGGCATCTTGACAAAAAGTTCCCCAGCACTGTTTTTCAATCCAGTCCTGCAAAAGAACTGGGAAGTGATCCACTTGTGACTGCTTGATCACCAGTTGCATTGAACTGTAGCAGAAAGAGACTACAGCCACCAAACTTGCAGGTAAAGCTGAAACAGTGGCAGTCAGAACGGAAACATGGCATCCCCTCAGCAGCTCAGGGCTCTTTTATTCATGCTGCATATGCTTCCACTAACTGCTTTACAGGAAGGCACGTTCAGATGCTCATACCTAAGCAGCCATTCACAGTACCCTCTGTATAACCAGGGTGACAAGTATTACAGATCATTGAATAATCCTCTGCTTTCTCCAGGGAAGGTAAGAGTGGAGACGTGTTAACCCAGAACAGCAGCGCAGACTAAACCTGTACATGCTTGCATGTGCACAGGCTGAGAACCTGCCACAGTGGAGCACGTTACCACTACTGCAGTTTAGTGCCACCTTCCAAGCACCTGGACGCTGTCAGTGGTTCATGCCTTTTATATTTCCTGGCACTTTTGTTATCAAAAGGCTGTCCTCAGGTTTTAAGACTTACAGCTCTGATGCTGACAAAGGTGCTGTGCAGCCCTTTTAAACCTAAGAGCTACATGCTGCTCTAAGAGCAAGATTTCTACTGATAAGTAGAAATCATCACTGCTCAGATGCTGGCTAAGTGTCCTCTTCCCTTGATTAGCAGAAGGAAGCCAATACAACTTTCTAGTCAAGAGAGCTGTGCATAGTAACAATACGTACACACGATTAAAAACTCTCTGGTTACAAACATACAGTTTCAAGCCACAACTTCGCAGAGAACTTATGACAGCACCGAGGACTTACCTCAATGCTCTGTAAGCATGAGTTTTCTCTCAACTCTGAGCACACACTACATTGCTCTAAAGGCCTTGTGAGCTGACTACTTCCCTCAGTAAAATCAAGCTAAGCCAGTACACCCTGTTTACAATAGGGCAATATGCATGCTCTCCTCTCCCCCTGCATGCTTAAAACTAGTTTGGGAACTTGCTAATAGTTTTAGCAAGAATCTCTTTGGTGTCACATGACTCCTCCCATCGCTGCTCACAGAGCAAGCAGTCTCATGAACCACCCTCTCACCCCATCTGCTCCTCATGAGCTTCCTTCCAGAGCACCAGTTCTACAACCATCCCTTCCATAACATCAAGCTCTCTTCAATGATCACTCATGTTTCTTCATGACTTTAAAGATGCATTCCTTCCACAAAGTAACACACTAAAATCGGCTAGCACAGCTCACAAAAATTAGCACCAGATACTTCATATTATGCAGTTGTACTAAATCAGTATCAAAGGCGCTGTCCACAAAACCTTTTGACTTTTGAAGTCCACATTGACTTCTTCATCTGTTCAGCTGTTTGGAAGGAGAAAGGCAATCACGGAAGACATCCAATCAGTTGTCCAGAAGAAGAGGGCATTCAGATGGCAGCTATCATTTCATGTCCACTCCTTCTATGCAGCTGGACAAAGCGCACATTTCACCACTCAGGTTAACAAACAGTTACGGTAATATTTCCACTTATAATTTTAGTAATAGTCCAGCTAAATGGCACACAAGTCACTAGGTGTCACACTAAGTTAAATAAGTACCACGCCACTTCCATCCTCAGTGACGTTCAAGAAATGAGCATTTGCCTACACTATGAAAACTTCTAAGGTTAATCAATGAAGCTGAAGAGCTTTGCCTGGGAGAGGCCTTTGGGGTCTCCAGACCAACACTGGTACATCACACTGAACACACAATTAATGTTAGCCACAAGGCTTCCCTTGGATACAGACTAATCAGTCACTGAGCATACGGCCTTACCCCTATCAAAGCTGGGATTCACAAACAGAACTGTAACTGTTACCCCTTGCATAGCTGGTATTCAAAAGCAAAACTACTGTATGCAGTGAAAGCTTCTTTCTGAAAGAATGAAGATCTTACTAAGCCCATATTTGAAGAAATCTTACAACTTAGCAAAGTTTATCAGCTGGGAAATTGCCCTTCTTCCCCCAAATCAAAGTCCTTCAGCTGCACTCACCTTTGGCTACAAGTAATCTCACACCAGATGAGTTGCTTGAAGACAGGTATGCAGCTTAGCTTCCAGGTAATTGGAATCTACACTGGGAGTCTACACCTGCCTAGATGTGGATTAAGGAGATTCCTCTTTCCTCAGTAAGAGTGGGGGCTTTGTTTAATTTTTGTTTTGGTCTCACTTCCCTGGGGAGAACAGGCTTCCTCACTCAACCTGCCACACTCCAGTCTCTCTCAAAAAAGCATGTTAAAATAGACGCCCAGATGCTGCTTCCTTTTGTAATCCACAGGCAACTGAAGACTCAACCACATACAAGTTGAGATCCACATCAGCAGGAAACAAAACTCTTGCTGTACATTTTGGGAATGAAACATGTTAACAGCATCAAGCAGTCTACTGAGATGTCACACTCCTCAGAGCAGAAGATGCTACTACATGCAACCGCAGCTTGAACTCACACGCACCTAACCAGTCACCCCAGAAAACTCTGGAGCTTGGATATACTGCACTACATAAAAAGATCCATGCAGCCACAAATTCAGATATACTTTTATTCATGTACCCAGTGATTTTGTAAGCGTGGATCGCAACGCTAGTACTTTGTTTGAAAATTGCTGATTGACCAGAGCCTGAAACCAAAGTATCTCTACAGTTCATGGAGGGGGGTGGAGAGAATGGCGGCTAACTAGCTGCTGTACATCTGCATACAGGCAAGAATCATCTTCCTCCTCACCATCTTCCAGCAGTTCAAGATCAATTACTTTTACTGAAGACTCACAGCTTCTCATAAGAGCTGTCTGCCAATGCAAGGCAAGACTGGCAAGCATGTTAAATTCAGATCTCAGATCTGCAGCTACTAAGAGTCAGTCTGAACAGAGATTACTCTTCAGAAAGCTATTGCTTTATTCTATTACATGCAACAGTCAACTATCAGAAAACCTCTTCATCACTATTCAGTATTATTGTTTCATTAGCTGAAGCACAGAAGCAACCTTGAAAGCAACAAGCACCCACGAAAACAAGCACATAAATACTGTTCAGAGCACAAGCTGCTTCTGATTGATGAAATCATGTGCAAGCCTATGTATAGGAATATGCCAGTTTCATATTTAGATCAGCATGCAGAAGTTCACAACTCCTCAGAATACCAAGCATATCCATGAACTACTGAAGCAGCCACCAGATTTGACAAGTGTAACTGAAAACAGAGGAGTGCATGCAATAGATTTCCTTTCTGTGCGTAACAACTTAAAGACGACGTCCCAGAAGCTTAGCAATACTCCAAGACTGCATTACATAGAGTAAGCTGACTCTGAACAAAGAGCTGATGTTACACCAGGCTAGGCTGTGGTACAGTTTAGAGCTCTAACTCTAGCTTTATCCTGTGTTAAACAAGCATCAAACAAGGCTGTGCACCGTGCATATCCCACCACAGGTAGATGCACTTATTTCTGCTTGCATAGTTTCACACTAGAGTACAGTTAACTAGACCATAACTTTCACTGTCCTGTGAAGTGACTGTCTGCAATCAGATCATGTTTTCCCAAATCTCCTCAGCAAATCTACAACAGAACAAAGTTTTACACTGTTCTGAGAAGGAAAAAAAAAAAATCCTTGCTAACATGTCAAAGTTTGCAATAGTTATAAGATTTTCCATTAACATGACCCTGAACTACTTTTGAGGAAGGACAGTTTTTTACTTACCTACAGACAGATAAGCCTTCTTATTGATGTCATATGCACAGACTGCACTTGATCTTCCACACTCTTCAATACCAAAACAGAAGTTTATTTTATAAAGCACCTGTCTGTCTGTATCAATTGCTTCCCATGTGTAACTGAAAAGGAAAAAAAAAAAGCCCATCAGTTGGTATTCATATTGTCTGCACAGCCATCCTCTAGACACCAGTTCCCGAATTCATCAAGTTACGGAGCTAAGAGCATCACTAACTCAAGTTTCATATTCATGTTCTAGATCTGTAAATACCAGAAATAATCATTGTTGTGTCAGGGCCAAGAACAGATTTAACCATACGAGGAGCATATATTGGGTCCATGTTCCCCTTTCTTGAACATCCAACCACCCGTTCTTCCCCATCAAATCTCCGTGAAGGCCACTCTGAGTAGGCATATCACAGGTGGTGAACGTTTTTCCTCCAGAGGTCAATAAACTTCTCGAGCACCTTTGGCAGGCTGCACATTACTGCACAGTATCAATACCCAGCAGCAGTGGCAGAAGCGCTAAGTCGAAGTGGAACAGAGCAGCCAGCCACCTGCCCCTGTCTGCCAGCAGCAGAGCCACCTAGCTCCTCCGTCAAAATTATCCCAGCACTCCGATCAAAAGGTGCAAATAAAGCTTATTAGGGCCCAGCTGCAACTTTACACGTTTTATCCAGACATCTACTTCAATATTGAAAGGACAGCTTCTGATGGGTGATGCCAGAAGCTGGCAAGCAAGCAAGCAGAGCTATCCACAGGAGACTCGGCGAAAGGTCATGCTAGCTAGCTACAGCCATATCAGAAAGCAAGCTGCCTAAAAACTGATAAAGGAACATGAAGCTCTCTGGTTAAATACAATGGGGAATACATCAGAGTAACAGAAGTGAAAAAAATGAAACGCCGCGTAGTTCGGAGGTAGAGCAAGGACTCGTGTCCCAGGCAGCAAGTGCAAGGCAGCTGCCAGAGACGCGGCCGGCCGGCCGCACAACCCATGTCCCCCAGCCCAGGGGCAGGCCCGGCTCGGCTCAGCTGGACCCCGGGCCTCTGCCAGCCAGCCGGGCTCACTGGCACGGCGTGCGGCCGAGCTCTGTTCAAAAGGCACGGCTCAGCAAACATTTGCTGTCTGCTCAGCGCAGCTATAGCCTTCGTGGCGCTGGCAGCAGCCAGCATCCTCTGGACAGTATCCATTTTTGCAATGTGAGAGATTCCCCAGCTCACCTTCTGTTCCAAGTGGAAACTTCAGTACGATTTAATATGGAGTCACCACATCACAAAACTGAGGAGAGCACAGTGACTTACTAGGTATTCCCGCTATTTACAGCCCACACAAGGTTTAATGCATCTATCTGACCCATAGAAGCATTTGTCTTAATCTACAGATTAGTAGCAAATTTGGCGAGGGAGCTCAACTCCCCCCTTTCAGCTACCAAGAAATTACAAGTTGACCAGAAGCTTCACCCATAAGGTTTGTCTGCCTTAAGCTCTAGCTCATGGGTGTTGCACCACTTGACATTATCATGCCCCAGATCCCTCCAGAAGGAGAACCCATTCCTGTTCTGCTCTGAAGCCCAATCCTTGGGTGAGAAAGGGGCAACAGGGTTCAGCTACTTTACCCTAGATTTTGAATCCTCCAAGAACTCCTCTCAAATCCAGCGCACCCCATCTCTAATCAAAGAGACAGCAGTAAGATACCACATACTTTTCCATTTAATTACTGACTACAGGGTTTTTGGCTTCCCTGTACTACAGCAGCCTTATTAATTTCAGTCTGCTAATAACTGAAACAAGCTAGGGACAACTACAAGAGAGTTCTCTCTGCGAACTGAAAAACAAAAATCTTTATATCCTAATTATATTGGGCTCAAATATAATAATATAGGGCTCAAAAAATAACTTAACAGGTACTGAGTCATACTTAAAACACCTATAAAATTATTGTAATCAGATTCAAGGACTGTGTCTCAATCCTAGACAAATACTTGCCATTATTCTTTCCTCATAAGCAGGCAGAGCTGACATTTTACAATTTTACTGATTAGTGCTCTGAGCCAGTTTCTTGCATTTCTGTAGTGGATAAAGACTATCCCAATGGGGGATGATGATGATAATTCAGCTACATTACAGAATACCCAAAGTTCAAGAATGGAAGAAAGCTTGACAACACACAATCACACATACAAAAAAAAAAAATTAGAAGAACGTGACTCTACTTTCAAGGGTTCTGAAAACAACAAGAGATCAAGACTAAAGCCATTTTTAACTCCAGGAGAAAAAGCATTTCAATGAAAATATAATTTCTTTACAATGAAGCCCCAGAAAGTTAACATTTCACTGAAGCATTCCCAAGGGCTCCAGTAGTCTTTTTCGACTGGTTTGGGAAGACGACAAAAAGGTAACATATAATAGTAAGGCAAAAAGTCTTTGATCCAGGTAGAGTGTTCTTCAGTGTGGAGTTTTTTTAGTAGAACTTGCAAACTTAAATCTGTTTGTGAACCGAAAGAGAATCCAAGTCCTTTGCACAACAGAATTATCACTCTATGACAGATTGAAGGGTTTTGTTTTCCCAGTTCCATGTTATGAAACAGAGTAAATTAACATCTTTAAACCACATGCCAGAAACCAAAGAGAAACAAAAAGAGCAGGTTACAGATCAGAAGCCAGCCTTTCTCTCCAACCTTTCACAGGCCCCTGGACAGGGAAGGCTGGGCAGTCCTTCAAAACAGTTCACAGAAAGGAAGTAAGAAATCCCAGGTTTAGTCATGTTCCAAACCACAACTTCAATGGCACACAAAAATGAAAATCTAACACAGTTTCAGAGTAGTATTACTTTCATGGAAGTTCGAGAGACTTTTGTTTTTTTAGACGGGTGGGAGGAGCAGGGCAGGGTTTATTCACTGGGAGTAGCAGCAGGCTAGATGTAGCCCAAGCAGCTGTTCTCATCAGAGATGCAAAATACACTTTCACAGTAAAAGCAAGAATGATTTCTCTCACAAGTAAGTCTCCTGGAGTTCAAACCAGTGCCTGGGAATAGTTTCAAGTTGCATGTGCTCTACTTTCCAATAAGATACAAGCTGACCTCTCTGCTGCATCCCATAACAGAAACAATCTGTTGGCAATCACGTTGTTGCCCATCCTGACAGTGGCTGAGGCACACAGACTGGTTTCCTCCCACTGCTTGGCACTCACCTCTGGCAGCAGCGATGCCTCGTGTAGTCACCCCCTCACCGGGGCCAAAGTTATCTTGTTTGAAGGGCTTAAGACATCCCGGATTTGCTGCAGCTGAACTAGTTTAGGGAGCTGTTACACCAACAACTTTAAGCAGCACGGGGCCGGGTGCAATGCACCCTCCATTCAGGGGGCTCACACAGCTGCTGCCTCGCAGATGGCACCACTCGAGCAGCCACTGCCGGTGCGGTTCAAGATCTGGGCTCAAAAAGGGCATCTGCCTTGATTAAAACCATCAACAGTTATTTTTGCTGAAATCACAACCTGATGCCTGTTTTCAGATAAACCCAGCCGTGGACTATCCCACAGTTGTAGGCCTGAAACATACGCTCACATCAGACTGCCAGGGCATGCTCTCCTCCTCCTCTCCCTCCCCTCCTCCTCCCCCTCCCCTCCTCCTCCTCAGCGCCAGACTCCAGCTGGAGCCAGGGATTGCCCTCTCAAAATTAACTCAGCAAAAACAGCAGCTGTGTGCACATGTGTGTGGAGAGGAGACTGAGCCCGGCCAGCTCCTGGGCTGGCTCACAGGGATTCTGGGCACAGACCAGTGGGTGCAGGCAGGGAGGGCCAACACTGTCGAAAGCAGTTGTGCAAGCCAAGGTCCAAATGAGTTACTGGGGAATAACCTTGCCTGCAGGTCCGCCTTTCCAGCTACCTAGCTTTTTTTTTTTTTTTTTTTTTAAGACACTGAAGTGACAGCATGAAAAAGAAAACTAAACTAGTTTTCAGCAAGTCATGAGATCAAAAGAGAGATCTGCATTTTTTTGACAAAGCAAAGAAGCAACTCATGGAAACAAATGACATGAGACAGGTAAAAGGGGTATGAGCACTAGTGAGCCTAGTATACCCTGCGGATCAGTAGCTGGGGCACTGAAGTCAGACAAGGTGCAGGTGGCTAACAGCTGTCACAGCACACGCGTCCCCATGCCACAGCCACTCGGGGGGGGTCTAAGCACTAGCGAACCCCTTCAAACGCAACAGAGCACCAGAAAGACTATCGCTGCCATTCTCATAACCACACTCAAGTGTTTAGTTCTCAAACTCTTACCCAAGGGATAACAGCTAGGAAGAAGAGTACACCCTGCTCCAAACAGCTGTGAAGCGTAGTTAGAAAGAAACACGTGTTTGTTCTCTGGGGAACGCACTGAAGCAGCTCATTTTGCTGAAGAGGTGTTACGCAAACAACCCGGCACAGCGACAACGCAACCTACAGCCAGAGCTGGAAAGCAGATCCACATGAGATTGCGCATCCACACAATTTTGTGCCCAGCAGCTCCTCAGCTATCAGAACACTGCAGAGATTAAACTAGTATCTGAAGCTCTTTATGAGCAGGTTCTACCACTGTGATCACAGGGAGACAAGCTCAGGAACAATCTCCAGACTGACCACTTCAAATTTTAAGCTAGCAGCTCAGACCCACCGCTTGCCACAGAAATCACTATTGGATGTGGCTCACATTTTAGTATGGTAAGGAAACTTCTATGTCAAAACAAGTTCTCCTTAAAAAAAATGAGAGCTTGAATGGCACAAGGTACAGAGCTATCGCTATGCTTCAAGAGCTTCTCAATGCAATCCCTAGCCATGCTCAGCTCTAGCTTGCCTGTCACCTCTTCCAACCATCACGCACACTGCATGTCTTCAGGCAAGTTCTCTTGCACATGCATCATGCCTAACAGCCTTACGGTTACACAAGCTGTTCAGCTTTCTCCATCCCAAAGACATCTGACCTTTCGTGCTACACTCTAAACCACATCTACCGCATCATTTTACAGAATGCGCAAGAAAAGGGATAGCAGTTTGAAGTACCAACTATAGTTGCTATAGGAAGCCCATGTGTTGAGGAATCACACTCAAACCACTGTAACGGCAGCTTCCCACGCCCATGAAGCAACCATGCGCACATGCCAGTAAGTCCACTAATGACTTATGACATCTCCCACTTAAATATGTCAAAGCACTTAAGAGAGCTGAGCAAGTTCACCTAAAGGTCACCTCTCTGTACTCAGCACATGTGAAACTGAATGCTAAACCCAGGGTTTCCAGCAGCACAGAAGAGCACAGTTGTAGTTTCACAACAAAAGTGAAAAGACAGTGTTTGAATGAACAGAATCGTACGTACAGTCAACTGCAGGAGTTGCGTTATGAAAAACCACAACATGAAATGTAAAGTAGACTTGACTTACAACCCCATAATTGGAAATTCTGCATAACAGCAGTCCTGTGATATACAGCACCTCAAGGAGTTTTCCTTCCACTCGAGAATCTAGAAGTTACAGAAGTTATGCACTAACTCCTATCCTTGCACAGGAGACAAAAACATTACCTGCCATCAAATCATCTCTCACCCAGGGTAGATTGGCAGGCAAACCAGCAGGCAGAGGAGGCAGTTTGTAGCTGCTGCTCTGCCATTACACTCAAAACCTTTCCTGACTTTTTTTTTTTTTTTAGAGAGGAAGGAAAGTTTTACAGTAACTTCCCCAATGTTACACAGAAGGTGAACCCAAACTGTCAAGCTTTCTTCTGTTTTTAAAGTAGATGTATTTAAAGAACTGTTCACAAAATTAACGCCAGAATTTGTTTCTCCTGTGTTGTCACATGAAATATGTAAGGGGAAGAAGGAAAAACAGGGAGACAGACCAAACTGACCAGTAACTTCCTATATCCAACCAGCCCCCTGCATTCTTTCCCAGGTGCTCATACTGCCACAATTCTGGAGACACATCTACACAGAAGATAAAAAGAGAATTCCAATTGCAAGTCACAGGACAGCACAGTCAGCTCTCAGAGCACACAAGAACAAAGGAGAAAGCGTGATGAAACCAGTCACTACAGGCCATGATGTCTGACAGTTTCAGAGAATGAAAGCTTTTATCTCTTCCCAGACTGTGCAAGCTTACCAGTAGTAAGGCTTACACGAAACGAGCAACGAAAGCCACTAACTCAAGTTTAAGTAGCCCCATGCCACAGCTCTTGCACAATACAGTTTTGACACCTTTCCTCCTCCCTGCAAGACAGCTTTCCTAACCTGCGCATCACTCGACTCTTACACAAAGGAGAGTCAGTGCCTCTTCTAATGCCCAACGTGTTCCTTCCTTGCCCACCTTCTGACAATCACACACCAGACACGGAGGCTGCTGCAGCTTCACCAGCCCTATTACACCACACAAAAGTCAGGACACTGTTTTCTTCACAGATGTACAATAAATCAAAACCTTGTTTTAAAGCAGTGCAAGAATAAGTTGGTCAGGGACTTGTCCTGCACACCCATGTTGTGCCTTTCGGCTGAGACATCAGCCATTAGTGTCAGTGTTATGTCACCTAACAGCATCATCCCCCACTTGGTAGCTTTCCTGCAGCTGTGCCCGAGGTGACACTTCACCACCGATCTCCATGGGGTCTTCCCACCTGTCGGACTGAAAGTTCTTGGGCTTTATTCCTTCACCCTAGATTACTAGGCCTAAGTCCTTCAAAGCAGTTTTTCCCACCACAGCACAACAGCAAGCACACGTTTTTGAAGCGGTCCATCTTAAAAGGAAAACTGCTGATTATGCTATCTATTCAGCACTTGGTTTTCACTTGGCAGTAATAAAAGGAAACCAGCTTAAGTAAAAAAGTCCAAAAAGAAACTGCATGTTTCTCAGTGGCACTCCCAAATATTCCTCTAGTTGCAGACACGTAACAAAAACAAGACAGACATTGATAGATCTTAGCGCCATTCCCAGAATAGGAACTGTTTGAGAATCAGGTCATTTAGGGTAGGTGTTTTTCAAAAAATCGTTAAGAGCCAGAGGAGGTAGGTTCCCTCCAGAAGCCACGCAACAGCGTCTGAATTCTACAATTAGGGTAGCCACCTGACGAAACCATTTTTTGCCACCCTCGTGGGTTATTCTTGCAGGCAAACCTACTTTTTCCTTTTTTTCCACCATTTAACAGTACCGTAACCCCAGCCCGCACCGGGAGGTCAGCCCGTTCCCTCCAGCGACCCACGCTCTGCCCTCAGCGCCACATTCACCACGTTACACCGGCGCTGTCGGTTGACACGACGTACTCCCGGAAACACCACGGCACATTCTGGCTAAATAACGAAGAAACGAAGCCCAGCAAGACGCCGTCGCCCGACTGAATCCGTGGCTGACTTCAGAGTCGGGAACACGCCAAAACGTGACGAGCAGCGCCATTTCCACACAGCAGCTCTCATTTCTCAACGCCTTCTCCGCTCACCCCTAAGTCACTCAACGGAACCCGGTGACATCCCCTGTAAGAGGGAGGCTCCTCCGGGCTCTTCACACCGGAGCGGACACCGTGGCACCAACCAGCAGCCCTTGCCCAGAGGAAGCCTCCCTCGCCTCCCCGGCTGCGGGCCCCCGCTACCCGCGGAGAGCGCCGCGACGGGGTCCCACGGGGGACTGCCCCACGCCGCCGGCACCCCCCGAAGCTCCCGCAGCTCCACCGCCCGCCCGGCCGTGAGCCCGGCGCTCCGCGGCCCGGCCCTCACCGGAGCGGGCGACCGGAGGCCCGGCTCGGGCCACCCCGCCGCGCCCCGCACCTCCCGCTCCTTCAGGTGCGGCCCCGCCAAGGCCGGGAGCGAGCGCGGGCACCAGGAGATTCCCCGCCCCGCCGGTCACAGGCCTTCCCCGGGGGCGGGAAGGCCCCTCCGGCCGCCCCCCGCTGCCCACCTGCACAGGTCCCGGTAGGCGTCGCCCAGGGCCGCGGCGGCCCCGCCGCCCCCCTCCAGCCGCAGGGGCAGGGACAGGAGGGCCAGGAGGAGCGGGGCGAGCGCGGCGGCGCGGGGCGGCGGGGGCGCCGCGCGGGGGGCGCGGGGGCCCATGGGCGCGCGCCGGGCCGGGCGGAGGCGGCTGCCCCGGGACGTCAGGCGGCGCCGGCGACTCGGCGGCGCGTCATGTGACACACCACCACCACCCCCCCCCCCGCGCGCGCGCGCGCCCGCCCTCTCCCCAAGTCACGTGGCCGCCGGCGTCACGTGCGGACACGGCGCTCACATGACGCGCCCCTTCCCCTGTCGCGGCAGGGGGTGGGGTCTCGCGGTCGCTGAGGGGCGGGCCGGTCGCGTAATGGCGGGGCGCGCGGCCTCGCCTCCCCTGCGTGTCCCTCCTAGGGGTCCCGCCCCTGGGAGGGGCGGGGAAGCGAAACCTGTCGGGGAGGGAGGCCGGGGAGGTGCTGGCAGCGATGGGGCTCCTCAGGCGGCTGCCAGGGATGTCGGTGCGGCGGGGCAGCTGGCTCCGCCTGGAAACGGTCCCCGGTCCCGAACGGCGGGCACTGGGGGAGGGGAGGGGGGCGGGCCGGGCCGCCGCTGCTGCCGGGGAGAGCCGGCCGGGTTGGGGTTTGTGCGACAGGCTTTTCGGAGGGGGCCCCGAGCGTTAGCTGGGGCGGCCGAGGCTCCAAGCAGGGCCTCGGCTGCTCGTGTTCACGGAACCGCCGTGGAGAAGCGGCACCTCTGAGGGCGGGGAGAGGCGTCCGGGTGGGGAGAGGCAGAGAAACATCGCAATTGCGCTCGTTGAGCGGACGGCTGGGTTGCTGCTGCGGAGGAACTCTGTTCACTGACAAATGCTTTCCAAAAGTCACTTGCACAAGGACATGCCAAGAGGCCTGTGACTGAAATAGTTTCTGTTCTTCTCTGGCACCCAGGGGAATAAGGCTCTATGGCTGCGCAGCCTGATCGCAGGCTGCCGTGATCCACTGCTTTCCCCCTCCTCTCTCGGTCACGGACTGCGCTGCCCTGCTTTTCACCTGCGTCAGTCCTGCCGCAGGGCGGTCGGCAGGGTAGAGGTGCTGATCTGGCTGAAAACCAACATACCATTTTGATAGCTGTTTGTAAGTGTTCAGCGGTATCAGTTGCCTGAGTTACTTGGCTCGCTGCGTACCTGGACAAACGCCAACACCAGCTCGGGAAGGGGGAGAGGGAGGCCTAGCTGGTGCTGCGGGGGGAGGAGGCCCCCAGTAAGATCAGCTTTAGCTGCTGTGAAATTTCACCTGACCATAGAAGCCAGAAGTCACAGCTCGAAGCTGGCAAACGGCTCCCCGCCACCACTTGTGGCCTCAGCCCCGACCCTCTCCACCTGTCTGCTTGCACAAGATGTGCTGGTACTTGTGTAAAGCTGCTGAACTCAATTCAAGTCATGAGTCCAACAGAAAAAAATCACCTGCTGGAAAAAAAGGAATAGTTTTCTGCTAGCTCAGCAGTTGTAGTGGCTCAAGTGGCAAGTGCTGGTGTGAGGGCAGAGGAGGAAGAGGGGGCGCTTGAAGCAGAGAGACGACCACATCGGTTAAGCTGTGGTGGCAACTTAGCTTTTAGAGTTCTTACATCCTAACCTAATAGGAGTGTCCTCAGCTGATGAACAGGGGAAGACCTGCAATCTTTATGCTGGAGAGTTGTGACATGAAACAACAGTCAGTCTATCTTTGCTCAGGATTTAAGAAAAAATGGATTAAAAGGACTGGGTAAATGCTGTTATCTTTGGCAGTTTTCTGTTACTATATAATGGATTATTGCCAACTTGTGCTCTTTTGTTTTAGCCTTCAGTGGATTCCTTAAAACTGCAAATCTGATTATCCATGAATCCCAGTTGTCTGCTTTTAAGACCCTAGCCTGTATAGTTTAAAGGTAAGCTTGATGGCATGAACAAAAAGGCTCAAAGGAAGACAAAAGCAGTAGACTAAAGGAATAAGAAGTCTATTATATCTGTGGTTACGTTTCTTTTTCCTGCTCTGCTGGCAGTACCAGCGTCACTCACTCTAGACAGAGCAGTTGCAAATACATTAGACTTAGTGGTAAATTCTGTCTCTGGTTACCAACTTGAATTAAAGATGTAATGACCGTGAAATTCACTGGAGACAGCAGTGCAGGCAGACATATGGTAGCTTCTGATCTGATTAGCTACCTGAGTTTCTGCAAATAGGGCTTTATTCCTGATGACTCCACTGAAGACAATAGGACTGTTCACCTTGCTAACATTAACAATGCCTGTAAAGATCTGCAGTGTCAGGGCCTGGCAGTGTATAAACAGTTAATTTCAATTATCTGATAAGAGCTAATTCAAACTTGCTTACTGATAAAAAAATTGAGAAGTTTAGACAAGTTACATTCTTTGTTTAGCATACTGCTTTATATGCATAGGTCCCTATATTTGTGCAAGGCTCAGAGACTTCAGAGCAGTTTCTTTGCATACAGAGAAAAGTATGTGAACAGCTGCCTCACAAGAAAGGAAGAAATTGAAACACCAGAAAAATAATCCTAGTGAGAAAGGACGAAAACAGAAATTCTTCTTTCATCTGCAGTACTAACACACGTGCAACAACCTAACAACATGTTAAAGCTGCAGTGCAGCAAGGATAGCTATGGAGCTGCATAAATACTGAAATACGCATTGTAAATACAAATACCTTTAAAATAAATTTTTAAGTAAAAGTTTGCAGATTCCAGTCCTGTGCGAAGCATACAGATTCCAATTCCGTGACTGTTTCCGTTTCCTATGTATTCTCCTTAACTTTTATAATCTGGAGGATCCAGTGTCTCTCTCAAGATCCATGGAATTTCTCCCGTGTTTAAAGTTAAGTACATGCACAAAAATTGGCAGGACCTGTGTGTCAGTTGTTTTTGTGTCCTAAACTATGTTTTGCAAATAGGCAGGAATGTTTCATTATGAATATCTTTTATAAATAATAATTTAGATATTTACCCTGCATGTTTAATGATATTGGCATCTCAGCTAACTGGATACTGTGGGACAGTATTAAAATATTCTGAGATGTAATCTCATAACCTTACCTTTTGCTTTTCCTCAGGAGAAGCTCAGCACGATGATTGCTAGTTACGTTGCAGTAAATCCTGGTACACCTGAAACTCATGCTGAAAATTCCAAGTTGTGGGTGGTTTTCGGTAGGCAGGGTATCACGAATAGGTGATGAAAACAGAGGCCCTCTAGGATTTCTTCGTTGCAGCTTGCCAGGTGTCAAATGTCACGTCATTTCATGTTCTTCCGATTCAGACTCTTGCTTCACGTAGCCAGTATCGGCTGTGCAGTACCGGCTGGCGGAGAGGCAGCTCAATTCTACTGTTACTGTCTCAGTTCCCTTAAACACTCATATCTGCTCTGTCTTTACAATAAATAGGAACAAAAACCCTTTCAGAATCCAGAGCTGATTTTACACTTGACTTTGGGAAATTCTTTCTCCAGTGAGGTATGGATGGTTTATTTCTAGCTGTCTGTAAGCTACACTATGAGAAAATAATTATTTTTATGCTTTGTCAAAACTCCAAAAGGCTCTTCCATGGAGCCGTGCTGTTCTTCAGAAAGCACAGAGGCACCGCTAACTGGGTGGTTCTCTCTTCTTTCCCTTTTTCTTGTTGTTCACTACGCCTAAACTTTAGTCTTCCTAATCTTACACCCATTGCCATTATTTCTGAATGCTCCTTGTTCTTTTTGCTGTTCCGTCAGTCTTTCACCATTTCTCTAATTCTACTCCTTTTCCTTCCTTTTCTGTTCCACTTCTACTCTTCCCTGTTTCTTTCTTTTAGCATTTTTCAAAGGCAAGCACTTGATAAGAGTTACCTTCTGATTTGTTATGATGAGTTATCCTGCTTTATAACAATTTAAAATAAAGCTGTTGAGGAAAACAGTGCCTGATGACCTTGTTTCGCAGACTTAGGTTTAGGCTTCCCAGTGCAGCTAGAGAGATAATTAATGACACTTCCTAATCTAGCTGATACTGTTCAATGAAACTGTAAAAGAATATCAACTTTGTCTAAACACGTTGACTTTATTTGAAACCTTTGTCTTGTTGGGAAAGTCCTTACATGCTGTACTCAGTGTATGCGCTGAAACAGGCGCTGTTTTGTACTGTGGTTTAGAAGATTAGAAGATGGCCCTAGTCAAGGCGGTTCTTGAGTCATTTCCTGAGCAAGTCTATAGCAGCTTTTCTGTATTCGTCCATCTCTTTTCACATCTTTGGTCTAGCTTTCAAGGAATATGACTCTTGGCTCTTTATGCTTGGTTTAGAACTCAATATTTTATAATGATGAAGAATCTGATTCACCAGCTAGGGCCTAGGTTACTTGGTGGACTTGCACCAAGCAGAGCAAGAACTGTAAAATACAAACCACTTCACCAGAGTAAACCAGTGGTACTTTCATTGGTAGTCAATGAAATTTCACTAGCATACATTTTTTTGTGTCACAGGAATAGAATTTGATTTCTCTGCTAATCCTGTCTCATTTGAAGCAGCTACTAGAATTTTTTCACAAGCTATTTAACCTCAAAGCACCGTACCGAGGCAGTAAATGTAGAGTAAAAGACTCTTCAGTGTTTTAAACCTTGTTACTCAGTCCTGGGTGCCTTTAGTTCAATGTCGCTCTTCACACTTTGGCCTATTCTTCTCCCAAGAGATTTTGTCTCTCTGGTCTCTTGTTGACAGCCATCTTTGAGCTAGCCACCATCCTTTCGTTCTGTGACCGATACCAGACAGGCATGCAACGTGAACCTGCTCTTGCTGACTTCGTTGTGTTCCCAGAGCATATTCTGCAGACCAGTAGATATAAATGTGCTAGTAGCAAACACAGCATCCACTGGCAAGGCAAGCTTTGAAAATGAAAATGTCCCCAAATGTATTTGTGATTTCAGAATTATTTTCTGATGGTTCCCTCTGTCCCTCTCCTGACTTATATTTGTCAGCAATCTCCCAGGCTGTTATCTGTTGTCATTAATTTTGTACTCCAAAAATATCACCGTCTCTTTCCAAATATGATAATCTATCATGTTTTACTCTCCAGTAACTTGATTTTTCCAATCACTTTTTAAATTCTGGAGATGAAACGTTTCTCTTTCCTGCACCTGGGACCTCATCTGTAATATGATTATCTCAATGTAAGTTGCAGCTCAGCACAGAAGGATGTGACAGTGAGAAAAGATAACCCCCTTCTCCCTCGCCTACAGTAGCCGGAAACAGTTGTGGTTCCTCTGCTGTGAGAAGTGCAAGCCAGTACGAGATACATAAAGACCACTTGCCATGGCAAAACCCTGCAGGTATCTTGTGGAGCTGAAGTGAACAAATGAAACTTCTTACATCTGGAAGACTTACTGCCCCGTCATGTTGTGTTTTTATTCTGAGACAATAAGCAACTTCTATTTTTCTAATTCAGAAGTTATTTCGCCTAATTCATTAGCACTATGTATGGCAATAAATGGTCAAGTATTCCATCTTGATTGTCACAAGACAGCTGATAAATTCCTGTTCTACTTCATTTTTCCTGGCTCTGTGTAGTGTGACTTCTTCCCCTTGTAACTGAAGGACACTAAAATAAGAATACCGTCTTCAGCGTCACACTTAAAAATTAGCAAACTTTGTACACAGCAGAGAAATGACCAAATCAATTTTGTTTAAAGCATCAAGACTCAACCTACATTTTCTTTCTTCATATTCCTCGCAGAAAAATAAGCTATGCAAGATATTTCTTGCATAATGTGCTATTTGTGGAGGACTAAAATATGTGGTATAATTTATTCAGTTGATTCTTCTATCACCCTGTCTTGCTAGAGTATATTTATATATTCTGTCCATGTATACATGTTTGTTTTCATAGCCACATTCATAAATACGTTTAGGGCTATATTAAATGTCTTCTAGATATGCATTTTATTTCCATTACATTTGTCTGTAAAATATTTTACCATATCTGAAGTAGAAGAATAAGAAATAAGTTTACTTATAAACTCATTTACAAGAAAAGTAACAACCTGTCTTTAATAATAGATACCACATTTCCCTATATGTTTTATATTCACAGGTTGCTGAAGGAGATAGGGTAGAGAAACATAAATATCAATAGCAATGCATGTATGAAGCTGCAGTTAAGCCATTACAGGATCAATGCGAAATAACAATATTGTATAAATGATTCAACTGAAGATTCACATTAGGTTAGAATAATGGATTGCACATGTAGATTGCAAGACAAGCAAGAGATCTCCAAACTGTCCTATTTTGAATCTGTAATATCTCCACCTGAGTCAGTAGAATTAATCCAGATTTTCCTTACCTTTCTTCAGTCAGAACCTGAGTTAAATGAACAGAATACATGTAAATATGACAGTGAATGTGCTAAGAAATATGCATCAGATGATTGACATGGAATGACAACTGTCTCGAGGAGTTTTCTGGCATTTTTTCATGTACTGACATGAAATTTAAAGATATGATAAATGTTATCATGGGGAAGGAAATCTTACAGTTCACTGTTACTGAAGTGAATAAAAACTGTGGTGGAAAATTTACTAGTGATAAATATTGATATTTTCAGACAGTTATTTCATTAGCAGCTGAAATAAAGTGATATTAGGAAATACTCTGTGTGTTCTCTCCCAAAATAGGATGGAAGGTTTGTGCCACACAAGAGAGAAAATAGTTTTCTCTGTGTATAATTTGCCTTAACTTTCATCTTCACAGTGTTCTAATGTGCACTTGAGCCCAGAGCATGCGCTCTGAAAAAAGTATTGGAGGACCTGCTAGATTCTGGCATGCTAGCACTAATTCGTCTTTGAAGCCTTCAGTAAAACTTCTTGGAGGGGTTTTCTGCATCTTTTCTTCTTGCTGCTCCACAGGAAGCAATGCTGAGGAGACTGGCACTGTGTTTGATGATGGGCAGCGGTACTGAAAGCTTGTTCAGTCTGCCTGGAAGTGTTTTCTCATCCTAATGCTGCAGGAGGTACGTGATCTCATGAGCATGGCCAAGAGAGGAAGGTAATGGCTGCAGTCACTGAGTGGACACGGTGGGAGGCATCCGATCTCTGCAGAATTTTACAAGTCCCGTGCTAAGGATCAAACTGGAAGGAAGTATGAGTGGAGTACACAGTAGGAAGCTCAGTATGGATAGAAAGATGAGAGATGGATGGTATACATTTCGCTGTGACTGCCCAAGGACTTAATAGAGCTATGCTGTAGGCTCAAAGTCTTCTGCTGTAAGGATTAAACAAGGGAGAACCCACGGGGTGGCACACACAGTGGCTGAATGATGCTTTGGGAGGTGACATCGAATCCGGATGGGGAAAGGTACGAACAAGAGTTTCTCAACACTGAAGGCATTTAAGAAACAGAGGCCAATGTGCTCGAAAAGATATATGCTAACAGATAAATGAACCAAAAGATTGCTGATAATAAAGAATATAGTGAGTGAATAGAGCTGTATTTACAGAGGACCTCAGCCACACCAAGGTTAGCAATAGAGACATTGTTCATCACTCAAACACTGGTGGTCCAGCCTGTCCTCTGGCTAGGGGCAGGCCCCTTCCAGGCTAAGCCCAGGGAAAAAAGTCATCAAAATTAGCCAAAACAAAAATTGTTGGTTTTATATATTTATTTTCACCAAAATAATTACACTTTGCTGTAGTATGTAACTGAGTGTCTTCGGTGAGCTTAGGGTATGTGTTCATCTGAAAATCTTCACTTGTAATAAAGAGAACTTTTTTTCCTATAAATAATATTATAAAGTTATATCTGAAACACATATGTCACTCTATGAGTCAAAAAAAAATCAAGATAGACCAAAGACAGCATAGAACATAAAACACCCTCCTCCAATGCATTTAAGCAAGTGTTTTTTTCTGCTGAGATAGAACAGTGACACCAGAGTGTTCAGTCCATCTTCTGCACACAGCTGTTAAAAGTTTTACATCTCTTTGTAGACTCTTTACAAATAAAAATACTTGCTTCTGTAAATATTTTAATTTATTCTCTACCTCAAAAATCTGTAACCTTTTGTCATTAAAACTAATATTTGTTTGCTACAATGTCAAATAGTCAAGGCCTGTATTTGTCATAAAGTAAATTGTTAATGGGATAAGCAAATAATTTAGTTACTCTATTCCAGAGACACTTTGTGTCCAGTTAAAAAAAAACTCAAAAAAAAACCCCTCCAAAATTAGCTGCTTAGTGTCACTTCTTGCTTAGTGGTATTAGAATGATAGAATCCATGTAAAAATTTATTTCTCCTACCTCTGGGGACAATCCCTCAGGGTGAAATACTAAAGTATAAACTATAGAGGGAAGATAAGTAGACAGTGATAGTGGTGGAATAATTACAGCAGATTGGAGAAAGTTTAGGATAAAAATCACTATAAGAAATTAACATGTCAGTCTAGATTTCAAACCTATGGACTAAAATGCCAGTTATGATAAGAAAAATCCAGAGCACAGGGCAGCAACATGATGCGGAGGCTACCCTGCGGCAGAGTGACTGTCATGGCAGAGCGTGGGGCCAAGGTGACTGTTTCGGGAGGTCAGTGGCTCTCCATGGAGCAGCTGGCGCAGGGGCTTGCGAGGAGAAAAGCATTCCCTGATGTGATGAAGTAGCATTTAGGACCTGGTTCAAAATGCCACTGTCAAAACATTGCTGTGCAGTAGCTACTATTATACATCCAGATCCTTGCAGCAGTAACAAAATTATGGACAATTACACTCAATGTCAAGAAAGGAGGTCCTTAAAAATTAGATTTTTTTTTTTAAAGTAAGAAGTTGAAGGGGAAATAGCTCTTGGGAGGTACAACAGAGATCTGTTAAGTCACAAGTAGCACGGAAAGGCTGGTCAGAGCAGATTGTTCATGTTTCTTTTCCAATACAAGAATTAGGGGCATTAAAAGACCTAGGAAGTGGCAGCTGAAAACAACCTGAAGGAGGGTGTTTTTCACAAAACATTTAATTAAGCTGTGAAAAAGAGAGTTGAAGACACAATAAACTTGTATGGCCTCCAGTGGAGGTCAGATGTATTTGTTGAAGAGAAATCCATTGAGAGTTACCAAATACAAAGATTTCTAGACCAGGAAGCTTCTGAGCTGAAAACTGTTGAAGGCTTGGAGAGGATGAGAAGGAAGTGTGGTATGTATTTGTCCTGTTTCTTCTCCTCTGTAAGCATCTGCTTGTGACCACTGCTAGAGATAAGTTTTAGGGCCAGATGGACACTGCCATGTTCACTCCCTGTCCTTTGCTACCATTGATATTTCTGAAACAACTGAAGCAAGGATTCTAGAAATATTTACTATATCAGCAGCAGGTCCAGTCTGTGTATTTAATGAGGCAAGAGGCCAGTTTGGAACAAAATAGATTGTAATCATATGATTAAAAAATTAATTATTATATGCAAGGCAGAAGTATTAGAATTACGCAGGCTACCTCATCTCGGTGCCTCCTCTCTGAATTCAGAGTTTTGCACCTAAAATACTTTGAATGTGGATCCTGGTGCTTCATCTTTCAGGCTTGTAGGAGCCAACTGGAAAAGCAAAATAATTCCGTGTGGCCATCACATAAATGCCCAGGCAACCTAATGGAAAGCAAATTGGCCTTCCTGTTGCATAGGTAGCTAGAAGCCCCGAGTAGTGGATTTTAATAAATTATTTATACACGGAGTTAGGAAGAGAAGCAGCAAAGTACACACATGGCAGGCAGCATATTGTGGCAGCTACACACAAGCTCACATCGATTTTCTGCTTTCCCTTGACCTAGGTACCCTCTGAGAATACCCTCTGCTGACCAGTATCATCACAGCAGTATCAGTGGGCCATGAATGCCACTGCTTGAACTAAAGGCATAGCTGAAAGCCACAGGCAGCAGCTGTCCTTTCTGCTGGAAACCGGTCAGTGCTGGAGCAGGAGAGGTGGGCACTCAGCTAGGTGCCACCCTGATACCCAGTGGGGTTACCGAAGGGGTGCACACCCTGATAGCAGGACCAGAGTACACAATCCGGGTCTGGCAGAACAGGCTAAGGGCTGTGGGTATTTGCGGGTCAAGACAGTAGTGCAGGGGAAAAAATTGCAGAATGTAGAGGACTGAAAGCCAACTAAGGATTCAGATGGTCTCTCTGGGCACCATCTCATCAGACATCCATGATACGGGGAAGTCATACGGGATCCTCTCTACTGAGCCTCTCTTCTCACAAAACCCAGCGTCTGGATCCTCCCTCTGAGACCGGCAGCGTGGGAGGACTTTGGAAGGAGTCTCTCCCAGGTACGTACAGGGGCAAGCATGACAGCCTCCCAGAGGGCAAAATCACCTGGGAACTTACTGGAGATCTACCTAGGATTTTCTGGAGGACTTTGGAATTGAACTGGCTCTTCTGTCATCCTCCCCCTGAAAGTGGTCTGAGGCATTACATCTGGAAATGCTGTGCACTTGTACATTATTCTTATGCTAGGAGGAAAGGGAGCAAGGAGAGGTTTTGTTCTACATCAGCAACTAGTACAACTGGGCAGTATTTCAGCTTCCCTTTAAGGATTTCCCAGGCTAAGCTCCAGTCTAGAAGTGAACTGGGAAGTATGTTTTTCCTCACCCCTCTGCCATTGCTGTCACAAGGATCATTCACAAAGTCCGTGAGTTACAGATGGAAAGTTGCTGCGTAAACTCATTGCATCCTCTTGGAACTGAACCTGCAGAGCAACCTGCCCCATGTCATACTCTCCCCCGGAGGGGTAGCTACTACAGCAAAAACACTCTGTGCAGTGCTGAAGGAGGTGTCTTCCCTCTCTGCATTTCTGGCCACACTTTTATATCACACAACATTCACTAGTATAAAGCAGAACAGAAGTATGGTAAAGGGAGTTTTAATAAAGTAAGCACTATACTGGGCATTTCTTCAATGAACAATTTCTTGTCTTGACTTCACAGCAAAATGGAGCCGTATTGCCCTGGACATTACAAGAGACAAGTAAGAAAGAGCTACTATTCTGGAGTGTTTACAGTGTTAATATGAAGGCACAACACTGGAAACAAAATAATATAATTCTCATTTTATAGGCAGGAAAATGAGGAACAGAAAAATTAGATTCCAAGACTGCCTTAAAACAGAACCCAGATCTCTAAACTCCATGACTGGTACTTTACCCACAAGACAGTCTTTCGCATTCTGCACCACTGCAAAGTGCTTATTAACACCACCTGATCTGCACAGGGTTATTTCACCCTCTCCCACAGATGCAAATCGTTTTTGAAAATGCGGGCTGGTGGAGAATCATATTCTGGTTGTGCAACAAATGAAGTGACACATTTTCCCTGTTTGTTTTTTTTTTTTTTAAATCATGGAATAATGTGCTTATCAGTTCCCCTTGCAGTGCAGCCAGTCTGCACAGAGAAGAGTCATCAGGCACTGTGATTAAAGGAGAAAGAACATCCCTAAGATAGTTCTATCTGTGGACTGGGGAACATTAATCATTTTTCATCTTCTAGCTGTTCACTCTTATTCATCCTTCTGGATGTTCATCTCATGATGAATGTTAGTTTTGTCTGCTCTGTAAACTGATCTATGGACAATTGTCCAAATGCTGAAACATTTGAGGGCATGGCCAGACACAGGTGAAAAGGGGTGAGAAGCTACAAGTCCTCGAGCACCTGTTCAGCTCAGAGCACCTGCATTACCCGGCTGTATATTACTGACTCTTCAGATCTACTGCCCTAGCTGCATGCATAGTGATCCTTAACCAAAACCTGTCATAATAATCTGGATATGTTTAGGCACTGTAAATAATATGCCTTGTCTCACCTGAATCACTTTGAAAGGACTGGGTTACATGCGTGATTACAGTGGAAGCACGTTTTGAACATGCTTCCTGCAACTGTGCCCCTATCTCTGGTTCTCGGTGTGATTATTGTAAAGGGTCTTGATGTAAGGGTAGGGAATGGCTTTAGAGAAGAGTCTGGATTTTCTTCTGGGCTAGATCTCCCCTAGTATTCAAGTTCATGGCATTTATCAGTGCTGACAAACTCCCCCAGCCCCCAGCAGGTGCCTGCACACACATGCCACGTGTATGTGGACATCACACACGCTCATTCCCCTTGGCCCCCCCAGGGTGTACACAGAGCTGCTTGCCATATCCTGCACTCGCCGTCGGCAATGGGGAGCTGCTCTGCTGATTTGTCATTCCAGCACTACAGCAGGTCACTGCCCTGAGAAAGAACCAGACTGCACTCATCTACCACCTGAATCAAGAGAGGTGACTAGGCTGGGACTAGAGTTTCAAAGACAAAAACTGGGACAAGTAGAGGGGCTGTCATCGACAAAGGTTTTGGTGGGGTGAGGGAATTAGGAAGACAGAAGGGTAACCTCTTCCTTTTCCTGATCCTTTTGTGCAGTGCCACACGGCAACACTTCAATGTGATGAGAAAGGAGCACATGAGTAGAAGGAATATTTATCCTTCTGAGATCTCTTCTCTATGTGAATTCCCATCGAATCCTCAGTCTTAACCTACCATCTTCCTTATTCCAGGACTGGCAATCTTTCAACAAAGGAGGGGTAGGTTGTATTTTTCTTTCCCCAGTCAGCTATTAAGTGTGCTAATGGAAACTTGGCGGGAAGCTGAAGATGCTGCTTCTGCCTGCAGCAGGAGGTCTCGGTTCCTGCTGAATTTGGAGCCCCGTGGGGGCCAGAAGCAAATGTATCTCCCAGACGCCTCTTTATAAGTGCCACAGCTCTCTGACTGTCCAGGCCCCCCATATTCTATGTCTGCGTGATAAACCCGACCTAGCCATCCCCTCCTCTCTGTTGTCTTCCTCTGTGCTCTGCAGCTTTGCTATAGTTGGGCAAGTGGCCCTGGGAATTAAACTCCATGAAATACCAGCCCCGGTACCCTGGCAGACAACAGAAGGAGGCAGTCAGCTGGAATGGTGTGGCTGTGGTGTAGCCCCAGCTGTGCATTGTGTGAGGCACCTTTCTTTTATTCTATTTATCCAAAGCGCTTATAAAACAGAGAGACCACACAGTGAATATCTGTTCTCCAGAGAACAGCTAAATACTAAGTAAGCGGCTGGGACAGCAAGTGCTGGGACTGAGTTTCTCATAGACTCCTTGAATAACTAAACCTACAGGAACACTGGCATTTTGGGGATAAGCCAGCCCCACCCTTCATAATTAGGGAAAAAGCCCTCTGTGAGTTGACAACATCCCTATGTTGCCAGCTACTCCTGTGTGTCAGGTACCGAATTATCCAAGGACCCAGAGAAATGTTGATGTCTCTGGAAATTACGCAACATGCACTTTGAAAACAGACTCTGAAATTGCCCCATAACCACAGAGGAACTTGACCATTTAATATATACTTAAATGTCTTGCTAGACCAAAGCTACACTGTATGTTTGTGGGTTTGTATGGGGACTTACTCTCATACATGGATTTCTTCCTCTGTTTCCCCCAGGGAGCCAGTCTTTTGCGCACTTAAACAAGCTGGAAACAGTTGATGCTAAATCCCAGTATGTAACATGAATCCTGCATTTGGTGGGTTTGACTTTCAAAAATGCGAGTACACGCAGGCCCTGATGACTTCAATAGCGTTTATGGGTGCTCAGTGCTTGTATAAATGTCACACTATTTATAACATATTTCTGGTGTCCTTTTTTTATATTCTCTATTGGCCTGTCTCTTTTCCACTGTGGTATCTTTGACTGACATAGTCACATCAGGATGTAGCATGTGTTTGAATAATTAAGAGGTTACAAATAAAAGTTATCTTTATTCTAGTCCATATTTTTCCATTGCTCAACCATCAAAGATAACAGTACCATTTCACCACTGCTTTTTACATTCTGTGGAAGCAAAATACTTTTAGTTTTGCAGTGGTCTATTAAACCTTCCAAGACCAATTATTTGCCCCTAGAGTTTCCCCCCTAGGCCTTAGAAAATTGTTTCAGCTATATCCAAACTCATGCCAACTTCCTGGCTTCTCGGCCGCAACCCGTCAGCGAGTGCTCTGCTAAGAACCACTTTGAGGCTTTCCTTGAACCTCTTCTTCTTGCTGCTTCCTACGAAGAAGTAAACAAGAGGGTTGATGCTACTGTTAACGGTGGAGAGAACAACGGTGACGTGGTTCTGCTGGCTGAGCAAAGACGACCAGTGGTGGTAATTCAGAAGATACAATAGCCTCATAGGCATGGCAAATATGAGGAAGACAATGACTGTGGCCACAATGATGATGTAGAGCTTTGACGAATGAGGTCTCAGGGAGTTGCGATGAATCCTGATAACCAAGATCAGGCTGGACAGAATCATTAGAGGAATGAAGATCATGAAAGTCAGGATCCATGTGAAGATGAGCAGTGCTTGGCAATGGTTGCCATCGTCGAATTGTTCCTTCACTGAATCATCTTTGCATGTTAAATATTCGGCTACTGTCATCAGAAAAGACAGAGTCCACAGAATTGCACACACAATTGCGGATTGGTGCTGTGACCGGTGGCATCGGTACCAGATGGGGTAAACAATAGACAGACACCTTTCAATACTGATGGCTGTCAGGAGATAGAGACCAGTATTATATCCAAGAAGGAAGACAATAGATAGTGTGGTGGTTATATAATAGTAAAAACCATATGCGAATCCAAAACCAGCAATGTACTCAATTGACAGAATAAACGTACAAAGCAATAAGGAGATGTCGGCAATGGACAGGTGTGTGATGTACGCAGTGAATGGGTTTCTTTTGATCTGGAAGCAGAGGCACCAGAGGACAATTCCATTTTCACAAAAACCCAGGAAGGAGATGATCATAATTACCCAAAGTGGGGTCAATATCTCCCAGACCCTTTCCTGTGCAGAAATGTTTCTGTGCATTGAGATGTTCTCTGTGCCTTCGCTGGGATGAAACGTTATGTTTGACTCATCCATGGGGAAAGCTCAAGTTTGGATAGCACAGCTCTTCCTTCTGTAAATATGTATAAAAATATACTGTGAGCATTGTGTGCTCCTCCCCTCCCCTTTTTCTTTCTGTTTTGTGGACCCTCAATTTCTGGTCATATCTGAAAGCCTTAGCAAAAGCTTCGATATACCGATGCTAGCTGAAACCCAATTGGAACTACTCTTGGCAATGTTAAGGATTACTAAGCCCATCATGCTAGCAGAAATCCTGAGCTTTCATCTCCATGGGGTTCAGCATATGAATGCTAAACCACAGCTAAAGAGCTACTCTCAAAGAGCTCTTGGACAAGCAATGTCTCCATCACATTGCAAAGTTTCATGATATAGTGGTCACAGATAGCATTGGTGGTTCTTGTTAGAGCCCTAGGTTGTTCCCAGACAGGTCTGTTCAGTTCACACTGAAGCTAATGGCATTAATTTTGAGTTAAACGTACACATTTCAAGTTAATTTGGCCCACAAGTTTTGTGGTTTTTTAAAAAAAATGATACCAGCGTCACTTTTCAAAGAACGGCTTTAATTAAGTAAAAATAATATGTATCTACTCAGCATTGCATTCCCTCCAAATACAGAGGTGGAGGGAAGGCGAGATGCCACTGTTTTGAGACAGTCATTTTTTACCAGCTTTAAGTGTCATTTATCACAGCATAACATAATTTAACCATGTTTTACACACTTGGAAAACTTAACACAACTGTAAATATCCTGCAAACATCACAAATCCAACCCATCACAAGGAATAGTTGTTCAGGTTCCCTGCCATTGTTATAATCGTTTTAACTGTTGTTTTGCTGAGCCACGGGATGAATTCTACTTTTGTACGTCTCCTTTTATCCCGTAACAGAGAGCAACATTGGCTTCAGCTGATTTTCGTAGAAATATTTCATGCCCCCTTCCCTGTTAACTTCCTGGCTGCCCCTGTGACGATAGAGAGTCACATGCAGGACCCTTGCTGATTTACTGATGTTAACAGGGACTAACTGTTGGCAATAAGCTTGCCTGGCTGACTTGGCTCATCCATGTAAGCGTCCTTGTTCCTTAACATGCCATAGTGAAAATTTATCCATATCCTCAAGCAGTTAAGAACATCAAATGCAAGGTAAAGAACTTTTACTGGGGCAACTTTTGCAATGATTATTTAAACAGAGCCATTCACCCCAGTCATAAATTTTCTCTCATGAGCCCTGGGTTGCCTTGGTTCAAAACAAATGCTTGAGTCAGGATACCACAGTCTAAAAAAGAGCATTCAGTAAACAACCTGGGAAGTCTCAGGGCTTGCTGGCATTGAAACCTGCACAAAAATGTTAATGATGATCCCACCTGCATATTGACCATGCTACCATCTGAGATGCAGTTGGAGGGGACAAACAACGTAGCTGGAAATGGGGTAGAGAAGTGAGTGTGAATGCAACAAGAAATCGCAGTGACCAGCATGAGTGGCAAGCCTCCCAAAAGCAGTGTTCTGAAAAACTACAGAGGGAAGGTGCTCAAACACCATGCTGCTTTAGAAAAGGAAAGGAGAAGCCATCTACTTCAAGAGTTAAAACAAATAGGAAAGGCAAAAAAGAATGAAAAGACGCAAGCATGAAAGACAGACTCAAAGTATGAAAAGACTCAAGAAAGTTCTTAGTTTGTATCTCTGTATAAATGGAATATTTCTCTCTGGAGAGTAAAACAAAAAGTTCTGGACTTACTAAGGTCATTCCCACATGAGAGCATTCAGAGATGAGAATGGGAAGAATCCTCTTCCTCCAGATACATCCATGGTCTGTTCAGATGTCCCTGAAGTCATTGAACTTCCTTGAAGAAGCTGCAGGTTACCTTCCTCAAACATTTGCCTTTGGTGAGAGGGGGAGCAAATAGTGACTCTGACCATGACTCCCTCACAAAGAAGTGTGCAGTTCTCCCATTGCTCCAAAGGTCTGAGGCATGCCAAGCAAAGGGCCCCAGGCTCATCAGCTGAGGCTGTGCTTCAAATGGCATCACTCAGTAACTGGCAAGTCATCTAGCTGAAAGCCTGGGAGTTAACTCTTGTGGGAACTGAATGGCAGTATATGGAAAGTTGTCCTGAGCTGCTACAATACCAAGAGACATAGTTTAAACAAACAAATGCAAAGTGAGTAGGAAATCTATTTGGGGCTGATAAAATCTGAAGGAAAAATCTGAGTTTAGAACTGTGCTACCAAATGCCATCTAAAATAATACATGCCGATTCGTAAATTTGTCTTATATATTTTAATAGGAGAAAACAGGAAAGTGAGAAAGACAGAGAGGGAGAATGAAAGAGAAGAAAAAAGGAGAGAAAGAGAAAAAAAGATGGTGAGAAAAAAGAAAGAGAAGGAAGGAAAAAGAAAAAGAAAAAGAAAAAGAAAAAGAAAAAGAAAAAGAAAAAGAAAAAGAAAAAGAAAAAGAAAAAGAAAAAGAAAAAGAAAAAGAAAAAGAAAAAGAAAAAGAAAAAGAAAAAGAAAAAGAAAAGAGAAAAGAAAAAAGAAAGGAAAAGAAAAAAGAAAGGAAAAGAAAAGAAAAGAAAAGAAAAGAAAAGAAAAGAAAAGAAAAGAAAAGAAAAGAAAAGAAAAGAAAAGAAAAGAAAAGAAAAGAAAAGAAAAGAAAAGAAAAGAAAAGAAAAGAAAAGAAAAGAAAAGAAAAGAAAAAAGAGAAAAAGGGAAGGAAGGAAGGAAGGAAGGAAGGAAGGAAGGAAGGAAGGAAGGAAGGAAGGAAGGAAGGAAGGAAGGAAGGAAGGAAGGAAGGAAGGAAGGAAGGAAGGAAGGAAGGAAGTTCACAGAATGAAGAGAACAGAAAAAAAACACAGAGCAAAGAAAATAGCCACATTGTTGTGTTAGTCTCATACATCAATTCCTCTTGGTAAAAACTGTATCTTGAGAAAAAAATTCAGACATGCGAAGTGAAAATCTGTTCTTGATATTTAAACAGTCTCCCCTGGAAAGTTCAAACAGGCTTAGGAGCCGATAAACTGTTTGAGAAGTCCCCTGAGGATGTCCCCTGCTTTTGCCCCAAGTATTAGGTTGTTTTTATGTTCAGATATTAGCAGAACAAACATTTTTAGCCAAAAAAGGAGAGAGTTTTCTTGATCTTTTCCTTTAGATGTTTCACTAAAACTACCAAATCCCCAAACGGGAGAAACTACTAACTAATGTGAGAAATGAATGACCGCAAAGGGAGGGTCAGAATAAAGTTAGGAAAGAAACAGAGTGAAATAAAAACAACTTCTAATTGGTTTTTGTTGGCTTAAACTGTAATCCACCTTAGGTCCAACAGCTATGGGACCAAAATTTTCGAGCTACCTCTGAAAAAGCAAAAAACCTATTCCTTTCCCATATAACGAGATATGCATAAGAGTAGTGAGAAGGGTCATTGTAGGAACACGTTAACATTTCAAGATTGGCCAGGTACCTGGGCTCATAGCCTGCTCAATCTGCCACGCAGGTGCGATCCAAAGCCAGGGATGCCCTGGCCTCTGTGTCTCCATGGAGCAGGTGGTGTGTGACACCTCTCCCACGCACACAGACCCTCCTTCGTGGCTGGGCCCTGGGGCACCATCAGTCATCATCCACATGGCCAGGCCAGCAGAGTGAGACCGGGTCGCGAGGGGAACGGGTCATGAACACAGCTTATCGTCGGTGACTTCAGGAGCAACGGGAAGGTTGAACGGCACAGGGGGACCCCACGCTGGCTGACAGTCGGAGTGTTTGTATTAGATGCTGCCAAGAGATGGAGTGGCTATTTCTGAATCAGTTTAACTATTCAGATATTGAACAAGGGGACTACAATGACAAAGCATGGAACCCCAGCGGATCTTGGGACTAAAAATTAGTACTGACAATAAAGATATGATGGACAACATAGATATTCTGTTAATTTCAATCTAACCTGAATATACGGCAAGATGTGACATGAATTATACTTCATCCGAAGAAGTTTCTCTCATACGCTAACCTGGTGGGACAGAGCAGCCTTGCAGTGGATGTAAACTGAAGGTACTAACACTTTCAAATATCCTGCATGTACAAAGCTGGCAGTGTTACGTTTTTATCATTTTGCTTTGAGATTTTGAATAATTTGAAGTTCTTATATCTCAAATTCCTGGAAGTAGAAGGCAACATGAAAAGAACTCACAATTCATTCATTAAAGAAAACTCAACAACCTAGGGTTTATAAACCAAATTAGAGGGGTTTATGTGGTCGATACATGTGCCAGTATATAAAAAAGCCTCTGTGTACCTGGGAGTCATATCTCCTAATTATACACTTACTCGAGCCATGACAAAAACCCTTAAGGGTTTTTGCAGTGTTGGTAGCACTTTCAGGCAGTGCAATTTTTCCTGATGGTCATTCAGCCATTACCACTTTCCAGCTGAAATTCATTCCATAATTATTCAGCTCAAACAAAGGCAGGAGTTGGGCTTAGGTTTCAGAGCACTGTGGACTGAGAAGCTGGGCTCAAACAACTGACAGAGGGCTACGCTGGAAAACTGAGGGGTTGTAGGATGATGAAAGCCCAAAACAGAGAGCTCTGGGGTGCCGTGGAGAGCAAGCAGAGGACTCTGGGATACACTGGGGACAGATGCACGAGTCCTAAGTGTGTTAAGATCCATTAAGGCTCACAGATACTAGAAGAGCTAGAATGACTTATGGTTACTCAATAGGTGGTATGAGAATGTCATTAAACTAGGAATTAGGCTTAGGGTAAATCTTAGGGTTAAGGTTACCCTAACCCAAAACCCACCACAGAACTTGCTAGACATCTTTTATCCTACTCATGTCAGCCATCATCCTATTGTATTTCCAGTTCCCTAAAGAGTGGTAGTTGGTGGATTGTGTTTGAGAGCAACTCAAGTGAGAGCTGGATTTATTGTTGGCTTCTGCAAAGCAAGGTGAAAGTACATGTCACCAGCTAGTTTTGAGGCCAGCAGGGATCATCTGTTCATAGGTAACTCCTACCATAGCCTTACATTGAAGATTCAAGAAAACAGAAGATAAAGACTAAAAAGACTTAAGTCCAGAATCAGGATTAGGATGAAGACTCTTTGGTGGCTGCTCAGTTGTTATAAGGCCAGTTGTAAAACCCTGTTAATGGCAATCATAGGATTGTGTTTTTGTGAGAACAGTATGAAATAGCAGGCTCCAAAAGCAAGGATTACTGCTTAGTCCTGAAATCCTGATGAGATATTTTGACAATTGAAGTTGGTAGGGGTGAATTAGTCATGTTTTTTTCTGGGTGGTTAAGGCCTGCCGCATGTTGTTTATGAAAGTGGATTTAGGGTCTGTGGAAGATGGCCTGAAAACTAGGTGTACTTGGAGAACCTATGAAGAACCTTATCTGAGGTAAGAAGTGTCCAGAGAAGGGCAACAAGGCTGGTGAAGGGTCTAGAGAACAAGTCTTATGAGGAGCAGCTGAGGGAACTGGGCTGTTTAGTCTGGAGAAGAGGAGGCTGAGGGGGGACCTTACTGCTCTCTACAACTACCTGAAAGGAGGTTGTAGTGAGGCAGGTTTTGGTCTCTTCTCCCAACTAACTAGAGATAGGACAAAAGGAAATGGCCTGAAGTTGCGTCAGGGGAGGTTTAGATTGGATACTAGGAAAAATTTCTTTACTGAAAGGGTTGTGAAACATTGGAACAGGCTTCCCAAGGAAGTGGTGAAGTCCCCAACCCTGGAGGTGTTCAAAAAACGTGTAGATATGGCACTTTGGGACACGGTTTAGCAGGCGTGGTGGTGATGGGTTGACGATTGGACTTGATGATCTTACAGGTCTTTTCTGACCTGCATGACTCTATGAAGAAGAAGGTGGCTAGTGAGAGACGGGCAGTTTACGGTTGCTGTTGGGACCGTACAGGCCCCGAAAGTAGTTTGGTAAAGCTATTTTCAGATTACTTTTCTATTCTTTGTTGGAGATGGTTTTGGGTGATTTGTGCATTTTAGGTTCTCCTCTGAAATGGCTGAGGAGAAAATGGTAGTTAATAGCAGATAGCAAGCTAGGAGTAGATGGGCCCAAACGTGGTGTGCAGGGATCTGGAGATCTCTGGAAGTGAAGCAACATGTCTGGCCCATTACCGCGTTGCCCAGGCTGGTGGCAGGAGTTGTTCACACAGGACTTCGTGGGCTGGCTGTCATGTCAGCTCCAGCTTGGCAGTGCTGGGGCGAGGCGTGTGCTGTCCAGGCACGCCTGTGCTGGTGGGGACGACAACACCAGGCGGGCTCTGCTTCCGCAAGCCCGCGGCTGGAGTGGAGGTCGGCCATCTTGGGCACAGAGGCTGTACAGGTGCGTTCATGCCATACCAGGTGGCCGTACTGACCACCCCAGGTGTGGCACAGGTGATGCTCTGGGTCTGAGCTCATTGCCCTGCATCCTGCCACAGCGCTGGCAAAGAAGCAGCCAGAAGGCAATTGCAGGGAGTTTCCTGAAGCGGAGAGGGGTGGGCAGCAGAGGGAGAGTACCCGGAAGCGAGGAGCTCTTAGTGATGCTGTGAGCTTGCGAGAAATTATTGCAAAATAACAAGGTTTCCTATTGCCCATCCTTCTGTGTTTCTTTGGGGGGAAAGGAAAAAATATGAAATTTTAAAAGTTGTAAAATATTAATGTAAAAGCTATTCCTGGGCAGGGAAAAGAATACATATCTTTCTAAAGCCCACAACTGTTCACCTCTCAAAGAATCTCCATAACATATTTCTGTATCTATTGGTTTAGAAGAAGTGTCCTTTGCAAGTGGAAATGTGTTCCCACTCTCTGCCTGCCTGCCACCAGGCCATGGAGAGGGGGAACCTGGGCCTCAATGAAGTCCAGAGCAGCTCTCTTTCTTTACAAACCGGCCTCCCGTCTTCCTGCACTCTGATCCACTCTTGGTTACGCTTCGCCTGTCTGAGTCTTTGGCCATTAACATTCGGTTCCCTGCAAAGACTCAACAACATTTTGTTCTCTGTCATCTCCCTCTTTGTGAGAAATCGCTATGAGTGCTTCACAAAACCTTGCTTATTCAGACAGCTCCTATCTTCAGCCATGCTGAATGTGAGGTCTCCTCTATCCTTGGGTTTCAGAGGCTCTTCAACTGTCTGTAGACCTACCCTTAGTCCTAACATGCATAGCAGGTGGCAGCTCTTACCGTGGGGACAGTGGGGTCTGTCCCCAGCAGAAACTTACCCTTGCTAAAATCATTCTGAGTCTTATTTCCCTCTTGGGCCAGTCACCAAATGGCACAGACGCTAGCACCAAACCCAGCATCCGCCACACATCAGAAGAGAAAATACACTGCACCTGCCTGCTGGCAGCCCCACCAGCTACCAAGCATCAGGGGCACTGCTGCTATGTAGTGTGAGACAATACAAGAAACAATGTTTTCTTTCTACATTTTCATTTTACATATGTAAGACAATACAGGAAACCACTGGGGAGAGAACAGGATAAGAATGGAAGCAGTAACTTGGCATATATGATTAACTAGTATATGTAGTTTAGACCATTTTAGCTTTAGTTGTGCAAAGCAGAAGTTACAGGATTAGGAAATACGAGAGCTGGATGACAGAGATGAGTCAGAGCTTTCCATGATGGAAGGTTGGCAGAAAAAGTTTGAGTGACAAGTAGCCGGTAAACATAGCTTTTTGTTTCTTTAGGTTGAGATAAGATAGTGTGGTTATATCCAATTACCTCATACAGACTAAGCCATTTTGTATTATTGATACAGGTAATGAAAGAAGGATCTGGCACCTTGGTGCTCCATCCTCCAACCTGTGTTGTTTCTGGAGGTTCCCATTAACACATGTCCAAATCCTTCTTGAAACAGAGTTGCTGGTCAGACTAAGTTATGTCAAGTGCCTGCCCTAGTAGGAAAGACTTCCTTGAAATAATCTTTATTCCTGATTCTACTAATCTGTCTGTCTTCTTTCTTTTACCCCTCTTTTTATTTTTATTCTGTATCACATATCCATCATTTACATGCATTTCCAACCTATCACAGAAGTTAGCCATTATTCTTTATTTGCTCACTGCACTGCAGGAATAGGTGATCAAGTAAAATCCTTGATGCCTGTCACTGTGAAACCTTAGTCTCTTCAGCTGGGTTCACTGAACAGTCATGATTTTTCAGCTGAAGTCTGGTGGTCCACCTATCTCCCTGTACTCTGCTCCTACACACAAGAGAAATAGCTATGGTGCTGAGGATCCCTTGTACTGGAAAATTATTTGAAAGGATGATAACTGCTATATGGAGGCATCAGTACTTCAAAAAATTGTAACATAGTAATTGTTGACTGCCTTTTCTGAACACTCTTTGGACTGAGACAGGATAGGTCTGTGACTCCTTAGGGCAACACCTTTACAAGTCACCTAATGACATACTTGCAAATGTAATTACTGTGTATGGATGTAATTAGATAATAAGCAGTAAACAACATGAGCTTTGTAGTGACATGACTAGAAGAGCTGTGTATTGCTGTGTGACCCTGGGATTTCATAAAGGAATTTCCATTTGAACTGTGAAAGTTGTCTAAAAGTCCATGGATTAATTCAGTATTTTAAAATCAAAATTTCATTGCGGATATCACATTTTGGTTCTGCAGGGAAACTGCAGCCCAGTTTTCTCATGTCTCATTTCTCCTTTATTGGATTGAACCTCCCATACTGCCCCATGGAATAGGACTTTGTCACACGATCCTCTTTTCTCTTGCTGTCCAGTTGGGAGCCTGACTGACAGAGATGAACCAGAGCACAGTGCATCAAAACATCATTTCAGAAGGGAAATACTTCTTTGTACATTAGGATTTTTCCCAGTTGTTGAATTTTTAAAAGGACGAATCTCAAGTAACCAAACACTTTCCTTGGAGTAAAGTTTTGCTATTATTTTTTAACTGCCTGTACTACTAGTCTCTTTTCAAAGACAAAATATAGACTCAGAGATAATTTGTATTTTTCAAGGTGATCCAGCTTGAACACAAGTGCAAAACAAGCTCATGCAGCAGGCTCTGTGTAAAGCCAAGAAGGTCACTGAATGAAAACACTGAACTGTCTCTTCTATCAAGTGTATATACCTGGAGTGGATCTAGAATCCTAAAATATCAAAAAAAGACATTATATTTTCTGCAAAATGATATTTTTAAAGTGTAGCAAGACTACGAAACAATGATTCTGAGGGTAGAAATCATGAGGCCTGTGTTTACTCTGTCTCAGACTTCCTCATCCTCATCAAAATTCCCCCTCTGCAAAACAGGAATAACATGGGAGCACTGGGAGGGTAACTTCAGATCTGTGAGATGCTTAGCTAGCATAGTAATATAAATATTAAAAATACAAGGAATTCACCTACTACTTCAACCTCACTAATGCAGTAAGAACAGAGTTTGATTCTATTACGGTAAAAAGAAGTGGTCTTGACTTTTTTTATTTTTCTGCCTTTTCCAACTTTCTCCTTTATACCTATGGCAGAAATGGAACCAGATGCTCGGCTGTGGTAAGTCATCACAAAGCCACAGAAATCGGCGTCAGTAAAACCAGCTAACAATTCAGCCCCTGCACATGAACAAAGGCTGCTCTGAAGGACTCCAGGTTCAGGATTTCTAGCTCCCACAGTGGTGTGGGTTTACATCTTGCCAAAGCTTCAGCGTGAACATCTATATTGGCCGCGTCATCATTTTGCTTCCAGAAACAGTACTGACTTGTCCTCTGCTATTCATAGGTTGGTTTCTAACAGCATTTGCTTTGCAGAGTTGAGATTACGCAAAATAAGTTAGGTAGTGAACAACAACCAATTCAATTGCAGCTGGAGATAAAGAGACTGAAGTTCTGCGATTCGTAGGAATTCCACTTCTTCCTGCATAAGAACGTCAGGTTCCTTCTTCCTCTGAGGTGTGGAGGTTACAGAAGCAACCACATTCTCTCTCCCTGTAACGGGGACTTTGAGCAATTAAAATGTGTTCAGAATCACTTGAGGTCTCAGTCTTTTGTTAATAAAAACTACTTTCCTCAGAGTTTAGATGCTCCAGAGACTATTGCTGCCTCTATTTCCAGCTGAACACATTTCCTAGGGCTACGTTTTTTTCTTCCTTGTTGTGATTTCCCTTTATCTTTTGATGTCAAGGACACACGATTTTTCTTGCCCTATAAGCAAAGCATTTCTGTGTGGCTCTTGGCCACGCGATACATGCTGCTGGCCACAGCGGAGCCAGCTGTAGGAAGGGCTTTAGGATGCATCACGGGTGGGCAGTCGTGTCTGCTTGGGCACACACGGTGGGATGGAGTGAGGCTGAGCTGGCTGTGTGGAGGAGAGCCAGAGCAGCACAGAAATGTCCAGGTTCCCACCAGCCTCCTAGCCAACACAGTCCTAGTAAGAACCACGGGATATAGCGCTGGCGAGGAAGGATTTCACTGCACTTGAACTGCTGACGAGGCACTTAGGCTAAAAAGCTGGAAGGTTGGAAGCTCTGCATCATCTGTCCTGTCTCTCTGTCTCACTGTTCTATATTTTTTCTCCCAGTTCCTGTCCTAATCTTTTAATACCTTGTTGTGGTTTACATGCACCCACGTTCCCACTGATAGGAATATACGTTCTTACTTAGGTGCGGAGATTAAAAGCATGACTCAAGGCACACTTAATACCCGTAACAGATTGAGTTGTCTCCACCTAGGCTGTGGACTGTTCTGCTGTGGTACAAAGAAATCAGACTCTGATCTGAGATACATTCTCAGCAAGCTGTTTTCTTAGCACTCCTCCAAATATGGATTGATGGAAGGAGATAATGAGGTGTCAGGCACAGAGCTAGGCAGTGCCTCCTCGTCAGGCTGAATGTACCAACACTCCAGATGACTGCGTAGTATATAATATACATAATATTTATACACATACACATATCTTGCCAAAATTAATTTACCAATGTCCTGGGTGAAGAAAGTCTTATTTTCTGGTGGGGTTTTTTTTGTGGACAGGGATGGGGAAAGGAAGACTCAGTAAGAGACTAAAATATGGTTGATCGTGTAGAAACCATGTTAGTCAGAACATGAGAACAGGTAAAGAAGTTAGTGAAATAACCAGATGGACTGTATCTCCTTCTTTCATTGGAAGGTTTTGGAAACGTTGTGATGGCTGAAGATCAAAACCAGAGCTGTCTTTGGACACTATACACATAGAGTGCCATCTTTCAGAGCTGCCAGGTGAATTCCAGGGGCAGCATCCTGAAACAGGCGCCAGAGGGGTGTCAGGCTGCCCCCTCCTTTTCAAATAAATGATATACTGGAATTAGTAGGGGAGGGTCAGAACTGCAAAAGCACAGAGCAAGGAAGCAGTCAGCTGCCAGCAGGTCACCACCGTCCTGGTCCTGCAGCCAAGCGCAGACGCCCAGCACCAGCTTGGAGCCACGGTGGCATCCTCGGCGTGTGCTGCCTGCCCTGCCTGCTGCTATCACGGCTGGCCTTGGCACCAGGGACTGTGCAGATGAATGAATTTCTGAAGCTGGTGCTGCAGGGTCTGCCAGCAGCTGTACCCCCGCACAGTGATGGTGAGGGAGGCTGTGGCAAGGGCAGAGGCTCGCTGACCCTCTCCCACCACCATAAACTGGCAATGGTCTGTGCATGACAGGGAGCGCCAGGAGAGCCGTGGACACGGGCCACTTACCCTAAGAGCCACGCACAGCACCATGTCAGGACGACGAGGCGGTGGGGTTCGTCCCTCACGTGGCAGGCGAGTCACTGGAGTCCACGTCTCTTGTATCATGGCTGTCGGCTTGATGACTGTGTTGTGACAGAGGATGCTGGCCAGGACCTGTCAACATGCATTTTTTGTTCCTGTCACCTGTGATAGTCTCCACGTGCATCTGCTAATCCTGTTTTGGCAGAGTTAAACTACAGTACAGAATTTGTGAGCCCAGCAACAGGGAATGAACCCCAGGCTATAGGGTGCTTGCACACCAGCTTCCTGATCCCAGCTAACTAGTTTTACAGGGGTTTCTTGCATCTTCTCAGCTAGTTCAGCAAGCTGGTGTGTGTACCTGAGGATGGGATCAGGATGGAGCATCTGAATACAAGGGCTTTTGTATGGTATGCAAACCACTAACTCTGCTGAAAGGCAAGCTCAATTCAGCGTGGTGTGAGCGCATGGCTTAAATCACATCATCTAAATTCAAGCCTATGTTCAGGCATTTTATTCAATCAAGGCTTAAATGCTTCAGTTTTCACATTTTCATCAGCTGGGAAGAAACAGCTGAGGGGGTGGCACTGTCTGTCCCATAATTGCAAATGCAAATCTTTCTCATGATGATCGTGAAACTGTAGGTGCGGGTTTCCTGAAGGCATGTCGCACCAGGCAAAACAAGGCCAGGCTTTTCAAGCATTCATACCCTTGTGTCAGCCGTGAAGCAGACTTCCCCGGTGGAAACATGATTGAGTAAGCCTAATTATACCTTCTGGCTTCCAAGAACAGGCTTTTATGTTAATGAAACAGGAGACACATTCTTTGCCCTAATTCATAGCTGAGAGTACTCCCTGACTGCAGTAACCAGCACAATCTTCCAGAGTGGGAAGACTTGAATTTTTGCTTGTTCCTCACATATCTCAAATACACCCTTGTGTCATAAGCAGATCAGCCCCTGATATCGCTCTCGGACATGGCTGTTGTGGCACCACAAGGCGAGTTACATGTTTGTGCTTTGAAAAGCCTTTCTTACCACACAAAACGTTGCATAAGAGTCAAAATCCTTCTGGAATAGGCACAGGTGGCCCCTCCCTTCTAGGGTCATTTCTTTCTCATATGCCAAAGCCAAGCTGTTTCTCTCAGATGAGGATCTGAAAATGCTTCTGGGGAAAGGAGGGGAAGCATTTCCTTTTTGGGCCTCTGCCCTGGTCCCTTCTACTCTTGGATATCTTCACAATCTGATAGATGTAGAAGCCAAAGATACCCTCCTGGGGCTAGGCAAAGGCCTAGGCTGCCAAATCATGTGTTTCACAGCTGATTTGAAAATAAACAGACCTTAAAATAGCATTTCTGCCATTGCATTGGCTTCAAACTTTCAGCTGTGCATTGAATTGGGCCAAGCAAAAGCAGCAGACTAAGCAGCACTAAAATGACTGTTGTGCCTCCTTTGTCCTCCATATTACTCATGTCCACAGCTTTCTTTTCTTATTTCCTTTCTTCTTCCTTTACCCCTGTTTCTTGATTATTTTTCTTGCTCTACCCTTTGTCTCATCACCTACATGCTCTGCAGCTCTCCCTTGAGATTGATCGCATCCTTCTTCTGACCACCCACAGTGCCAGACAGGGCTTGAGAGATTGGGAAAATGAATAGAGAGGAATCATGGAAAGGAAAAAAACTCTAAGGAAAAAAGCCATGTGACTTTTACTTCAGTGCAGACAGAGCCGTCAAAGCACGTGTAAAGCTAGTATGGCGAGTGTGCATCTTCAGTACCTCCCTGCGTCATCCCATTGTCGCATGCCTGCCCAGCAGGTCTCCACGCTCAGACTTACCATACTCTGCTTCATGCCCTTCTTCAGTCACACCATCAGCAATAACAGGTCTTCCTTCTCTACACGCTCATTCCAAAATCACCCACCAGCTCCAGGGGGCTGCCCTCACCCCCTCTTACAATGTGCTCCTTCTACCTCAGACAGATGATTTATTTTTGTTCGATTGTTTACATGAAGTCTTTATTTGGTACAGGTTTTCCAGGACACAGACATACACACAAAACAGGGAATGTCAGGAGTTTCTTCTCTTTCCTAATTTAGGCAGAAAAGAAAACCTTTCATCTTAACCCTTTAGATTCACTGAGTGTTGAGAAAATGTTACATTTTTGGAGGCTTTATGCTGTCCCCTCAGTTAGAACGTCCCTGGAACTTGTCCGAGCACACGTGGTGACCTGCCTCAGCTTTGCTTTTCGCTCTTCCTCCCACACGGCTCATGGTCAAACTGTGGGACGTCACCAACCCACTGGGCGAAGGAGTCGGGAGCTGGGTTAGCCGGGGTTCTCCTCGCCATGAGCATGGTGGCTGGCACTGAATGTGTGCGATTCTTCACATGCACAATTGCCCGTTTTCCTCAAATATGAGCATGCTGGCATTATTCAAGGTAAAAGTAACTATTTTAAGCATATATCTTAAACATTTTAATTACTGCAGCAGCTTCCCTCAAATCCTCCGGCAAAGCTCACCCCTTGGCTTGACTGGGAACAGGACCCAGCCTGAAACTTTCTTGAATTTTTACTTTTATTTTTGCCCTGAAAAACTGAGGAAAACTGCCTGTGAAGCAATTTTTTTCCCTCCAGTTAAGAAATGACATGGTTACTTATGTCAGACATTATCTAAAAATGTCCGAGCACCTTGGCCTGGCTCACAAGATCGTATCGCTCTGACATGATGGTGTGTCTGGGCTGGAAACTGATCTGGTCATCAGAGGACCACAGTTTCTGGACAAGCTGGGAGAAAAATGGGCAGAAAATCCTAGATATTTTTAGGAAGGAGTACAATCAGCTTAAATATGGTTGTCGGTTTTTTTTACGTAATAACAAGAAATTGGGCTTTGGAAAACAAGACCTCCTTTCTCGTCCTGCATTCCCACTTACTTCAGCATGTTAATGATCTCACTTCAGTTTAGTGCAAAAAAAAATCAGCGTATTCTCCTTTGCATCTGTTCTGCTCTTGGGAATTCTGGATTGGAGCGCTGTGTCTGCAGCAGTGGTACTAATAAAGTCTGCTTATTTAGCTTCAATCTAGTTCATGGGTATGTTCGGGGCTTTCCATTCCTGTACGACCAGTGCAGCCTTCAGCATCCCATTTGTTTCATTTTGCAAGTCTTGCAAGCAGGAGCATTGTCTGAGGAAGAAGGCGGCCATCTCCTGTGAGACCCTGGAGACCCGAGCAGCCTCAAACAGCTGCAAAAGCAAGCGTGCGTCCCTGTGCCCGCAGTTCATTCTTCAAGGGAGCCGAAAAAGCACATGAGGCTGCCACAAGGCTCATGTCCTGCCCCAACAAGGACAACGTGGGGATGAGAGGTGTGGGTGCTGTACGCATGGAACAAGAGTCTTAGCAAATGCCTCCTGGCCTACTTTGCTTATGAAAGAAGAAAAGTAATTTGAATTGCAATACTGGTTTGCTTACTGTTTTAAATCAATGCCATCTGGTACTCAAATTTTTCTGAAACTTCTTACTTAGTGGAGTATACAAAGAAGCATTTAAACAGCCTAAAGGGGTTTTGCCATTGCATTCAACTCAGAGATCAAATGCACCGCATAAAGATTTCATCTCAAACTTTTTATTTATTTTTTTTTCGGTTTTCGTAGTCACATTTTAAAGAGCAATGGTAGGGTTTTATTCTTATTTATATACTTTTACAATGCCCCTGGGCATTCCCTGTTGGCTGTCTAAAAGCAGACAGATAAGGCAGTGCTTCGCATGTGTTGACAGGAGATAACGCAGGACGCGCTGGGGAAGGTCACGGTGACAGCGCTGAGCAGCCAGCCTGTCCTCACAACAGACGCGTTGAGGCTGTGTCTGTCCCAAGGCAAGGAGCACAAGCCTGTGACACAAACAAGCTCTCCCCTTTTCTGTTGGATGTAGAGAACAATTGAAATCAGCACACCAGACCTGGAGCGATCAGAGTCGCACCCCCAGTTAGAACCTTGGATACAAATTAACGATGAAGTTCATGACTTGTGGAAAATGTAGGCCCAAGTCCCACAAAGCATTGAACAGTATCCATAGATGGCGAAAAAGATGCTTGGTACTTTGCACTTCATACTTTTTTTTCCAAGCCTATATAAATATGAGCAAACTACACCCAATCGCAAAAGGTGCAAGGTCAAATGGTACCGTGAGTTATGTACTTATAATTGTGTATTATGTATTAACACAATGCATTAATTTCCATTTTAACACACAGGGACACAAATAATTTTGATCACTGACTTTGTGTGCTCTAAAAAATTGAAAACTTTTCAGTTACTTAAGTAAGACTTCATCTAGCTGTGGTGATTTTTTTCTTTGATAATATTTATGATTTTATCAGATTGGTTTCCACGAAAAGTACTTAGTAGCTGACCAAGTGCATTGTAATACAGATAATTTGCTAACATGGTCACATTTGCTGGGTCTTTATCACAAGAGAAGAAGCATCCTTCATTGATCTGGGAGTCTGGATTCCTAATACTCATCCACAAAAATAAGATCAGTAGGCCCACATCACATTTGTTTTCTTGCTAGTTATTTCTTTGCATGCAGTGCTATTTAACAGAGAATCTCTCCAGTGCCATCAGTTCAATACTCTCAGCCTGGACATTTGCACAACCTGTGTAATTTTATTTCAAACCTTTGCAGAAGTCCTCTCCAATGAGGAGCTTTCTCTCTACAAGAAACTATTTTTACCTCCCCCTTTTCCTGCCTGAGCTGTGACCTTTGTAACCCTACTGTAACAGGGAACTGGGAATCACTCAGTAAAACAGCTGTTCTGTAATATGCAGTACAAAATGCATATTGGCTTTAAATCTGAGGTGTTTGATAAATGCATGTCTCCTTTGATGAAGTCATTTGCTTAAATAAAGTAACATTCAGAGGCTCTGTTCTGTTCCCAACATGTTGGACTCATGAGAAATTAAGTTCTTTGCAATCTCTCTGAATTATAATACCCATGACCTTTTCAGCTATTTGATGAGAAGATGCTGATGCTTTTCCATCAGCTTCAGTAACACAAACCAGTGGCAGAACATCCCCGTTTGCTGCCAGAAGAGAGCTCAAGCTTCAAGTGACACCACGGCAGAGTCAAACACTGTCTTGTCCCTCACTACAGACCCAGCAAAGCCTAGCGAGACTGAGTCCAAGGGCTTAGAAGACAGTGCATTATTTCTGAAGGCAGTCTTTTCCAGGTGAGTGCTTCCCACCGCCTCTTTGGGGTTCGGTGGGAAGGGTATCATCCTCTGGTTTCTGTGCTCCAGGATGAAGAGGAGCAAAGTTACTGTGTATGTCCTAAATCTGGCCACCGCCAATGTGATCTCCACGCCAACGCTAACGGACCTGCGGTCACCTGTCCCAGGGGAGCTTCTCAGCTCTCTCAGGTTAGCGACGGGCATTGTATTCTCCACCAGGCACAATGCTGGTCCCTTCCTTTTGACAACTGCCAGTGTGGCGCGGTGCCCAAGGGTCCTGTCCCCCCACAGTGCCAGTGCCGTCAGCCTGAGCCCCTCTCAACCCTCACTCACACTCTTCTTCTGAGCCTGTCCTGCCTGCTCACTGTGGTGGGGGACTTCGCCAAATGAAGGGCTCGCCAGCTCTGCTCACCGAGGTCTCTGGGAGCAGCAATGCAATAATTACCTTCACTTTTCTTACTAATTACCTCATTTCTACCCCTCTTGTGGTCCTCTCACCAATGTCCAAAAGAGGCCTCCGCAGCAGGGCCCCCGCATGAAGCTTGACCTCACCATGGTTGTCACCTCGTCTTTGCCGTGTCTGTCAGACTCGCAGGCACTGTGGAATGCAGGCTTCCTACCTCCCTGCCATTCAGGCTCCTTTACGTTTCTGCTTCGTTCAAGATCAGCAGCAGCAGTGCAAACCCCCAGGACTGCTTCCGTGTTGGGGGATGGAGGCAGATGAGACTCGGAGAAGCCATTCAGCAAGCGCTTCGGAGAGCCTTAAAGGATGGGGCAGGGAGGGCAAGGTGAGGGCAGAAACAGAGCCAGGATGGGTTGGACAGCCGGGAGTTTAATTACAAGACCCTCTCGAGGGGATGCACTCTGCAGGTGGGTATGTTTTTCGGATTTATGAAGACTATGAAGACAGCGAATCGCTACATGAGATTGCCAAGGAACTCTTTGCAGTTTTCAGCACAAGCGGATTTGAAGAGGAGGTGAAACAAGTGGCGGAGGGTGTCATCAGACCTGTGGTGTGACAAAACCAAAACATTTTCCCATTGTCAAAGAAAATCAGGTTTTGAGACGTTAAAGCGAACTCTCCATATTTTTAATCTAAAAAAAAATTGCCCCATTTTTGTGGTGAAAACTCCATTTGTAGGTGAATTTGGGATTTCTTGGGGAAAAAAAAATCACTAAATCCTCAAAACTTCAATGAGAAAGAACACTTCACATCTCGAAAAATAGAACACAAGCAGCTACAGGATGGGAAGCTTCTGCTCGGGTACTGCAGGGATAAGGAGTGAGAGAAGCAAAAACCATTAAAACCACCCTATCGGTTAGGCACCCTTCCCTGGCTACAAACGAAAATCACAGTCACGCAGGGTCCATGCCAGAGTGATTCGAGGGGGCTTTCCTCCCAGCCCCCAGACCAAAGAAGCCGGCTGAGCTGACCGGAGGAGGCAGGGACACCGGCTCCAGCATGGAGGGCCAAGGACGGGCTGGCTGCCCAGCGCCGCGGCACTGGCACGGCTCCAGGCTGGCTCTGGCACCCATGGAGAGCCGGGCGCAGAGTGGGGCAACGGTGGCTGTATTTGGCTGGCCTGGGACACCTGCCTGGGGCTGAGACACCTACGAACACAGAGCAGAGCACCATCTCTGAGCACCATCCCTGACCACCATATCCAAGCACCATCCCTGTGCTAGAAAAAGTGTTGGGGAGGGGGGACCCATACTTATAAAGAAAGCTGCGTTTGTTTTTATACTTCAGAGTTGGAGGAGGAGAGCATCAGGAGAGAAATACTGACCCTTGAAGCAGGTTACCAGCTGCTCATGTCGGCTGCTCCAGCCCTCTTGCCTGTCTCTGGTGGGGTGGGTGGGCTTTGTGCTGGTGTGGCAGATTAGAGAGTGAACATGCAAAACCCCGAGAGAAGTGGTAACCTTCAGCGAGGAGAAAGCAGTGTGCAGGTGAATGTGCCAACATCTCCAGCCTTGGGCTGGAGCCTGGTTTCACCCTGCAGGTCAGCAGTAGCAAACCCTCTCACATCACCTCCAGTTGCCAGTCAGCTGCTCCTGCCTGCCTTCTCCAAACCCAGCTGCTTCTCCCAGCCCCTCTCCCCAGCTGAGGAGAGGCAAAGGCCATCTCTCTCCCACGTTTGCTGACCCTGGGACGTGGTGGGGGCCAATAACTGGGAAGAAGGGGTAGGACCAGGGTCCTCCCGCACTCTTGCCTTTGCCAGCAGTGAGGCTGCTCGTCCTGACGCATGTGCCAGGAGCTCATGACCACCGCTGTGGCACAAATCCTGTCAACAACAGCCGACGGGCAAGCACACCCTCCTCGGGAACAGCCTGCAGCAAGGGGAAGGGCAGTGCCTGGGGCAGCAGCAGCTCTGCCTCCTGCTCAGCACCGTGTCCCTCAGCAGGGACCCCACCGCCGGCCAGCAGCCTCCAGCAGCCCACAGTTTGTTCTTCCAGGTGCCCCCTCCAGCAGTAACACCACTTGAAGCAGACAGGTAAAGGGGGCTACGCTGAGCAGGGAGCAGGCGTGCAATCAGAGGTGCCGGGGAGACTGTACAAGTATTTAGGAGTCTAAAGATGGTGACAGGTGCCTATGGGATTAGGAGGAGCTCCGGTTGCGTTTCTGTCCCCCATTACCATGCTCTTGCGCTGATTTACGGTGGGTGTAGGTTATTCATCGATGCAGGCTGTGGAGCAAGAGCATCCCGCCACCACGGGGATGCTTCCAGCTGCAGACAGCCCCCAGCCGCCCTTCGCCGAGCAGCCAGCCCCAGTCCGTCCCTGGAGGCTGCCCCGCTGCCGGACCGCAGGGGAGGCCCAGGAGCCCGCCACATCTCCTGTGGCGTCAGTTCCCATGACCCAGCGGCCCCATGGAACAATGACATCAAGCTGCTTCAGTCCCGCGTCCCAGGGGAGCGGGCAGGTTTCGAGCACCACAGGCAGCTGTGGGAGCTTGTGGGTTTGCAAATCCTCGTGTTTATGTAGGAACAGAAAAGCCCGTTGTCTGTGTTTCGTGCTCAGGACAGGCGGGTTCCAGTGGGTGACGGAACGACTGCCTGCTTTGGTCACGCTGGCTGCACTTGTAAGCAAGGAGCTTGTTAAACAATGAGAAATTACAGACAGCATGACCTTTGGTAACCAAAGCTGGAGGCAAGGCAGAAATTTCTAGCAGCATCTTTTAGAGCAAGCTCAGAACATGCCACAGCTCTGTCCAATCACTAGTGCCAGGTTTTGTGGGATGAATAAAATAGTTTGTATTACGTCAAAATACAGAATGAGGATTGCTGATTATTCTTCCACTGCTGAGAAACCCAGGTGAACTCCAGTGGTGTCGGCGGGTGAGACCAGGTCCAGACTTAGAACTGCTTTAGGATTTCCTCAATTTGTCTGTGCCTGGGTGGTGCTGAATAACCCATTTTCATGTTTTAAATAGCTGCTCTTTTTTTTTCTTTTTATACGGATGTGTTTCTTCTTTCTTCCAGGACACCACGTGTTTCTCCTGCATAGTAACCATTATCTCTTGCAGATTTCCATCTCAAAGGTGTTTTAAAAGCAAGCCTAACTTACAGCACTCGCATTAGGTTCTTTGCCAATAGAGTTGCTGTTGCCATTTTCTTTTAAAGTCTGGCTAGAGAGGGTCTTGTATAGGTCTGTGGGTTAGCACACTTGCTCCAGAAATAGGAGGGCCAATGTCAATCACTCCTGTGTCTGGAGGGGGCCGTTGGCCATCCTGCGCAGGCAGGAGGGCATGCAGCAGCCCCATCGCCATCTTACCTTTGGTGAAACATCTGTCTGTCCATCTCTATATGCTCACCTGGTTGGGGAGAAGTTGCAAGAGGATTTGACTACTCACGTGTTCGTTGGGCTGCTGATGGGAAAGCCACATTTGAATCCCCTCATGCCATGGATCCAGGTCTCTCGTTCCCCTGGCCAAGCTGCAGGACAGGCACCTGGATGTCAGGCAGGAGCGCTTCTGCACACTGTGCCTGGGCGTAAAAACAAACAACCCGGGCTCATACCGTACTTGAAGTACTGGTGGTGTTAAAACCATTTAAAACCACAAACTTGAACAAGGTAGTTTCTGCAGCAAGAGAAAGCGTAGATGAGCTGGGCGAGACATCAGGTGTAAATTCTCCCTCACCCCCCATGCATCCTGGCAGTACAACTCTCCTCCACTTTTCACGGCCTCCTGCTTCGCATCACAGCCCCTCAGGGACCTTCAGAAGAAAATCTTTCTTTCCATCAGCCCTGCCTCCATACGTTCTCCTTCCAGCCCCCGGCCCTGCTGAGTCCCCCTTCTGCCTGCCCCAGCCACCCTCGGGCACCTTTGCCCCATGGGCTCCCCACCTCCCGGGGGGCACAGGGAGGGCTTCGAGGCGCTTGCCTCCCCCACTGCTTCACAGGGTTCACCCAGCCAGACGTCTGCAACCTCACCATGCCAAGATGCACCACCAAGGTCTTCAGCTGTGATGTATTTTGAATGAACGCATAACATTAAGGAGAATTGCTAATTCACACCATTACAAAATGCAGGAGTATGTAAAGCTTTCTTCTATATGAAAAGAATACCTTGACTTTTAAGAGACAGGTAAATCCTGCTCTCCTCCAACGCCAGTGTGTACCTGAAGTACCAGCACTGAAGCCACAAGCAGTAAGAACATTGTTTTAAAGAATATTTAGAGATAGTTCTCCCTTTTGCATTTACGGATCCATAGACCTTTTTTACATAATTGAAGTGTGTTTGCTGTGGTTTTTTTTTCCCAAAAGTAACGATAAAATTTAAATTTCTCAACAACAGTCTGGTGTGACAGTATTTCTATTAGCCTGAGGTGATGCTGAGCTCCTCCATTGCAAGACTTCCATTCTGGGTGTTCAGCAACAGGAGGTGCCCTGAGAGGCTTCCCACCAGAGTAGAGATGTTATCTCAAAACCCACATATTTAATCTTGAGCATGTAAAAACAAAAAGTCAGTGCATCAAAACCCAAATTGTTCTTGGAAATAGATACAGTTTGATCTGTAGTGCTCCATTTGTAGGGTTATCTTTTTAATGTGCACCTTCACAACTTAAATTCTAACATCTTGTTTCATTGAGGGTTGGAATTATCCTTTCAAGCCTTACAGCTAAAGTATGAGTTTCTCACAGCGCTGAGAAGCAGGTGCACCGTAGCTGCTGCTGGGGACGTTGCTGTGGTTTTATCTCTGTCTTAGGGAGACGGGCTCGATTTTCTGAGCTGCCAGCCCTCAGAGCCACACCGCAACTCTGACATGCGCCTCTTCAGAGCCGGCGTCACGAGGCAGGTTGCACCACCTTGAATTGGCCTCACAAGAATCAGATGTACCCCCTGCTCCTCGCAGCAGACGCGTGGGAACAAGCATAACCTGACCTACGCCTGATACATCCAGCTTCTCTCAGTAACAATTCCCCAGCCTGCAGCAAGAGCAGCAGCTGAGGCTGGAAAGGCCGGACTGGCACGTTCAGGGAGGTTTTGCCTTGATCTACTGCCGCTCCGGAAAACTTGTAAATCTGTTCCCACAGCTAAAAGCTCTGGTTTGTTGGACCAGCCCCCAGCTAACCCATTTCATGGGAAATGACTGCTAGCGCATTTGACTGATGTCTTTAAAAGGCTCTGAGCAGCGAGCGACCCTGGGTTGCTACAGACAGGCAACTTGTTTCTGTAAAATTCTCCCCTAGGAGGGAGATCAGAATACATTCAACCTACTCATTTCTTCTTCATGTACTTACTCTGCATGTAAACCTAACTGATTTACAGTAGGAATACCTAGTAGATCTACAGCAACTGTTGCTTGTAAGTTCTCCCAGCTCTAATGCAGGAAAGCCAGGTCTCTCAATTTACTGCACTGTGCTGGTGCCCAAGGCATGCCAGTCCTGTGGAAAGGGAGGAGGCACGGTCAGACCCACGGGCTGGTTCTCAGAAAGGGGTGGAAGGATCTCTGCTTTCTTCTGCAGGGAAGTGTGTTTCTCTAGTGGGTGAGCAAAGAGAGAGAATAGTACCGTTGGGAACTAACTAATTCATTATTTGTCTACGTGCCACTCAGAGAAGAAAATGGGAGGAATTCTGGGAGCAAAATTTAAAGACAGAACAATTTCTTTGCTCCTTCAAAGCACATGCTCCCTTAAAAACTGCTGTGCTTCTCAAAGGTAACAGCACCTGTCTCCTCATGATCCCCTGACTGTAACGATTAGATGCAAGTGAGGTTGCATCTCCCCACATTGAAGTAGCTAACTGAATCCGGGCCCCAGAGAACAAGGTATTATGTTCCCCAGATCATAAGCCAAGACAACTGTTTTTCTGGAAAAATGCATGCTACTGCATGTTAACATCCAGTCAAAATTTCCCAAATCCACACAACACAGAGAGCCTGTGCTCTCCTTGACACAAGGAGGGCGTCTCACGATGTTAAGAGACAAAAAACATGACAGAATGAACAGGGAGATACTTACACGGATATTTGAAGGAACACTGCAACAGAGAACCCCATCACTGAAGGGGTTACCGAAAAAAAAAAAAAGAAAAAAAAAAATCAAGAAGGGTCATCAGGAAGTCAGTTACTTGTCTGGCTAGGAGCTGGCTTATGAAGTAAGAGCTGCAAACCACAAGCTCTGCAGAACTCGAGAACCACATGTGAAGACACGCTGCCCTTTTCTCCTGCAGGGCAGCAAAGCAGCAAACAATGAGCAGCGGAGAGCACGTCGCCCTCAGGCACGCCCCAACACCGTGCTGCTGCGTTAAGGCTCTCTGCAGCAGCTCCCACTTTAGAGTCAATGAAGGGCAGATTCCACATATTAGATGACCGTGCACCCCCATCCCGTTAGGTCTCACTGATGAAATCCAGGGACTGTTATTTGGAAAGCGTGGATGGGCAGGTTGGTTTTAAGAAGAGAAGGAAATTCATAAGAAAAATCTCTGAAGACTGCAGTCCATAGACTGACAAATGCTCCAACTGTATCAGAGAAACCGATCAACACCCCGTGATGTTTTTGGATCAAGGACCACTCACATGCTGTGCACTAGAACCAAACAGAAATGCGTGCCAGCTCACCTGACTTGCATATATTGTACAAATTGGAAGCGGATAAAGTCCCCTTATCTCTGTCTATCCTCAGCTCCACTGCCGCTGAAACCATCACTGCACGACACTCACAGCACTGCAAATTATTTACTATTTCCCAGAATCCTTCACGAGCCCCAGGAGTGGTTTCTCCATCAACTCTGCCCATTTTCATTTGGTAAACAGTGACATTTCCCCTGCTTTACAACTAAAGCTAAAAATAGCCTCTTTCATTTCATAACTTCCTGAACTTCATCACAAATGACTGATGCAGCAGCACAAGCACTGGGAACAAACTGGGGTTATGAATAGCTGTGAGGAACCAACAGAGGATCAAAGTAAATCAGGTACTGAAAGAAGCATCTCTCCCTTTCCAGGAGGGGACTATGCTTTGAACAGATTACAAAATACCACAAACTGGAAACCAACACATGCTCTTTAAATAACACATTTCCAAGAAAGCAATTAAAAACACTATTCATAGCTTCTTTTTTCTTTTCATAGTTTATTGAATGAAATGAAACAAAACGCAGACAAACACAAAAAAATACGATGTGCATTCCTCATGTCTCATCTGTAAGGCAACCTTTCACAATCAGCAGCAGCAAGGAGCTCCTCCGAGTACAAAGGCGAAGAGAGACCACAGTGCCACAATACCAGAGACTCTAAAGGGTAAGAACAAGAAAGTGCTGTTAGGCTACTTATATTTAGGGATTAATTTTGCTCTTAAGAACTGAGATTTTTTTCCAAACTGCGTCGGGTCAGAAGTTCACCCTTCATGAGCATCTCTGTCACTGCCTCAAGTGAGGGGTGCACTTTGAATCTGGAATTCTCTCCTGTTACTGAGCTTTTGGCTCTGCTGTAGAATAAACACATCCATCCCACACCTGGGAGACTCTGCCTCTCTCTCCTCAGGCTTATCAGAGCTAGCACTGCAGCTCATTAAGATCACCCTCTGTCCGTTACGACAGCGCACATGTGGTTTTGTGCTGTCCATGGGGTAACATTCCCCAGTGACTCGAGATGGAAGTCCAGCTGCCCAGGGCTGAAAGGTCGCAAGTAGCCATCCAGCAGCCGGCAAGGGAACCCGCTGCTGCACCTCATGTTCAGCAGAAGGGCCCGGCAGACTGCTGCCGCGACAGGGCCCGGCACCCTGAGCGGAACACCTTTCCCCCTCATTCCCAAAACTCACTGCAGCAGGCAGTTCACATTCGGAGAGTGCGTCCAGTGGCGATAGACGGAAACCCGCAGATGAGGGTGACACTTGTAATCCCGCAGAACAAGCCTGACGCTGCAACGAGAGCAGATGTCACCAGCTGTGGCTTGCCGCCTGCTTACAGCATCCCACAGCTCAGGACAGGAGCCTCTTATCTAAGAGCTGTCACAGCAGAGGGAGGGTGGGATGAAGACTTGGGTCAAAGAGGATCAAGGGACAGAAAATTAAAGACTTTCCGGTCACACTTACTGCTTAAATTTATTGGAGAGCAGAATGAACTGGTTGTTTGAAAGCCGTTTGACATCAAAGCGACAAAGAGCTTTAAACTCTTGGTAAATCTGCCTTTCATTCAGCCCTGGCCAGCCTCGGACACGGACAACCAAAAGAGGGGGATGCTGGCAGGGAAAATCTTCCCCAGAAAAATTCTGGAAAACATACAACACTGAGACATATCTGAGTTCGGAAATACTGTAGCACTACCAATGGAAAATATGCAAAACATGGCACATAAATAAGACAGGTTGTATAACACAGCTCTTGCTGTAAAATTATTTTCCTTTTGTCCCAAGATTCTTCTAAACATGAGTCAGAAAAGCAAACTGTCACAACTACCATGGAGAAACCACCAGAGAAACAGCAAGCTCTCTTACACAGCAGAGAGAATTAGGGCAAGGTAAACTGACTAGTGCCATCTTACAGGATAACAATATTAATACATTTCACAAAGCAGAAATTGAACTAATTTGCCATTTTGAAAGCCCAGTTGTGTCACCTGTACGACAACAACTTCTGCCAAGGTGGGCCCAGGCGCTGGTGGAATTTTCTCCTCTAACGAAGCCATCAACTAGGCCACTGATCTACGCACCCCACAAACTGGTCACAGACCTGCAATTCATACGCACAATGCTTGAAACACCACCTCGGATGAAATTCACTTTGTTCAGATACTCAGCTAACACGGCGAGATACTGAGAGAAAGAAGGATCAGCCTCCACTGCATCACTACATCAGAAAACAAAATGGAACAAAGTTTTGTTTCCCCAACGCCGCACTGCTGCGCAGTGTCTCTGGAGCACAGAGCTCCTGAAGAAGCTCTTAACTAGTGACGGTATTTCAGATCTCGGTATCTTCTGTAGAGGTCAAAAAGCTCCCAGCAAAGGGAAGGGATTTGAACAGCTGCCTCTTCAGAACTTAACTGAAGGCACTGAATCACACAGATTTCAAAAATGGAAACTAGTGGAAAATGATTTGACCCTTACCCAAGTGAAGTGAACTCGAGAGAGCTTGTTCAAGGATAAAGGAGTCACAATGCCATTTCCCAACCTCTGAGGCATCGCATGGCCCCAATTGCATTTTTTAAATGTCAGCTTTGACATAAAGCTACTACTTTCAGATTTATAAAATAAAAATCTAATTAGAACAGTGACATTTGCCATAACACTTTCTCTTATCCAAAAAGAAGGCCAGTCTGCAAAACAGAGTCAGCCAGAGCGAACTGACGCCTGTTTTCCATAGGACCCATCCACGTAATGCGATTTTTAGTAAAAGTTTAAACATCACTCACTCTGTGGATCTGCACAGCAGCAAATGAGCAGACTTCAGAAGAACTAGAAGGAGAAAAAATGAGGTGACATTAGAACAAAGCTGAAGAAACAAATAAACAAATGGAAAGCAAAAGCTCACTGAAGTGCAGCTAAGCTACCGAGAGCAACAGACTGTTTTAAAACAAGTATTTCTTAGCATCAGTAGAGCTACAGAGCAGAAAAGGCATTGCCAAGTCCCAATGCACACTCTGAAGAAGTGTTTAAGAAGCATTTTACCTGAACCACAGAGAAATGCATCATAGCCTGCCTCGTGAGGAGATTTCTTCTCAGCTGTATGCATCCGACCAAATAAAAAAAGAGTAAACAGCTTTAGCACACAGTGGAAGCCACTCCAGCGCATAATCCTAACATTCATAAGATCCAGTGTTCTGTGTTGGAGTTCCACCCCCCCCCCCAGCTCTGTTTCCTTCCTCACCCTGAAACCTTGACAGCCTATACAAAGTCTGTAGGCTGTAAAGTCTACCATGCATTTTAAAATGATACCAACAAAAAGGCAGCAGTTACACAAATGGCTGAAAAACTTAGCACAATGCACATTAAAAATTTTCACTTTCATGAAGATCTAAACCAAACTGTGTTGTGCACGTCATTGACGGTACGGGAACCATTTCAAAACACAGGAGGCCCTGCGGCGAGGTCACCATGCTGCCAGGAGAAGCCAGGAACCGCCTGCCTCACAGCCAGCATCACACCATGTACTGAACACACCCTCCTGCACTGGCAGCACCACTAACGCTGCACATGAGCCACTGAGCTGCTGCTACTTTCTGGGACCTCCCTGCCATTAGCTCCCACTATTTTCCATTCTAGGACCATGGCTTCCCACCTCCCCTTGCCCCTGCCAAGGGCTACGCACTCTTCACAGCCCCAAGTTGGGCTCAGTTCAGCCCAACTTCGTGCAAATGCCATTTCTGCTACCAGCGTGATGCAAACCTGCCCTGCGTTACCCTCGGCAGCTAGCAGGGACGTGCAGAGCACGCGGCGTTTTAGGAGCCCTGGCTTCAGGTCTGGACAAAAAAAAAAGTGTATCGACAACTTGGCGCAAACTCAGCAGACCCACCGGCCCTCAGTCGTGCTTTACATGTGGACATCCACTGAGTAAAAAAAAACCCTTTTAGATACCAGACTTTGAAGATTTACTTCAGAACATACCGTATCTTGAGCAGTGACTCGCAAGAGCTATCACTGGGCACGCTGGATCTTTGGGATTTAGGTTGCTGCTGAAGACAAGTGGATAAGAAAGACAAAAATCTTACATTAGTATATTAGAGAGAAGTTACTGTTCTCTAGTGACCTGTGGCTTAATTTCAGAAAAAGCTACTGAAGAAGACTTCAAAAGGAACTTTGGTAGTGTTCTATGAAAAGGCTAAGATACTTAGATGAACAATATCTACCAGTTTTTATTCCTGAAAACTAGCTCCTAAATACTTCCTCGGTCTCTTCCCCCAGTCAAAACTTCTAAGCAGCAATTACATACAAAAAATGTGAAAATCAACAGAAAACTCCAAGGAAGAGGGCTGAGTACATGGTTCTATTTGAATGGGGAACTCTAGAGGATAGATGAATAAACAGATACCTATGGAATGACTAAAATAAAAGAACAAAAAAGCATAAAAACTCTTGAGAATCCGCAGTCTGAAATTGCTTAAAAGAAAAAACACAACCAAAACCAGAAACCCCGTACTGTTTTTATAAGCACTAATTTTGCGTCTCCTTCTTGGGAGTAGGGGGTGAGGGAAAGAGGTGCAATTTTGCTTTTCTTAGCAAAATTGACATAGAAACAATTTATCCACAACAGTGTAAAAAAAAGAGAACTCTTCCACCACATCATGGTTGATCTCATGAGATACGGTATCTACTCTGCGCTCTATTTCAATGTTGTACTTAGCTACTGCTTTGGGCTCCCTGCAGCCCTTTCTTGGCAGCTGGCATGTGAAATTAGGGTGTATTTTCACCAAGAAATGAAACTCACTCATATCGTAACACAACGTAAGCAACGCACAGCTCTAAAGTTGTATGTAAGGCTGTCTGCAAGCCAAATTTGTGACCAGTAAAGTCATGGCGGTACAATATAAGAAGTGACTTAGAGCAAATAATTTACTCCACGATTACTTTATAAGAAAGACGAGAAAATCTTTTGCTCTTAACTTTAGAAAGAGAAGAAACCAGCTGAAAAACATCTGGGAGCAGGGAAAGTATGAACATATGAAATGACTGACTTTGAAATATCTTTCCCAAGAAAGCAAAGAGATTGCTGAAGGCTTTACAGCCCACCACTTACCTGCCCAAAACCGCATACACCTCTGAAAGATTAGACACTCGAGGAAATGGACATTTCTGTAAAAGAAGAACGTGTTAGAAAACCAACCAAGACAGACCTCGTGGTAAGTGTGCTCATTTACTGGCACTGCTGATTCATTAAATGAGATCTAAAGCCATAATGTCTCAGGGCAACACTGAGAACTGGCGACAGTTCTGTAACCACAGGGCACTGAGGAAACATATCGTCTCTTTTGGGTGAAAGACAAGGTTTAGCTCCAAACAAAAAGACCTTTGCATCTCACCTTCCAGATGGATTTTGTTACAGTCTTGGTGTCTATGAGGACAGGAAAAAGGTTGTGAATGTTCCTTTTAAACTCCTCATAGCTTTCTGAAAGCAAAAAATGTGTGGAGAAAGACATCACAAAACTGAGGAAAAGCCAATGGTATTTCAAATGAATGAGAGGTGAAGTCAGAAGAACGATGCACAGCTCCAGCAGTTAGAGCTCAGAAGGGGCAACTAGCACTGCTGCTTGCTAAGCACTGTGGGTGGCTGGGGTGGCGAGTGACCACCGTGCTTACCGTCCCATTGCAAAGGCAGCAGCCTGGGGACAGCGGCTATTTACAGCATTACCTGGAAGGGGCTTGTAGAACTTGTCGTGAAGATGCATAAGGTCCATAAGCATGTTGTGTCCCACCAGGGGCTACAGGAAGAATATAAACATAACAGCCCATTGGAGCACATTTTTGAAGAGAGCTCAGACATAATCAACTTTAGGCATGTTCAACAGCTGTAATCCTTTCCTCTGCTGGACAGCATCCACACACACTCACCCAAAAGTCATCCAGGCTGCAAAGCTCACAGAAGGACTACTGCTTTCAGGAAATCAGACTTGTGGACTCTCTGAGAAGGGTATTTTTTCAGCAGCATTCTATTTTGAGTGGACCTAAGGAGCTAGGTGGGCTCTCAGTTCAGCTGAACACTGGTAAAATCTTCTAGTGATTAGATTTACAGGCTCACTCACAAGGGGAGGAACAGCCTTTGCCTGCACATTACCCATAGTCTTCTGAAGCTGAAATGCATTCAATAATCTGCACACAGAACATAAGAATTTCCACACATAATCAGACCAATGATCCATATAGAATCATAGAATGGTTTGGGTTGGAAGGGACCTTACAGGTCATTTAGTTCCAACCCCCTCTCCGTGGGCAGGGACACCTTCCTCTAGACCTCTAGGCTCAAAGCCCCATCCAACCTGGCCTCAAACATTGCCATGGAGGGGGCAGCCACAACTTCGCTAGGCAACTTCTGCCAGTGCCTCACCACCCTCACAGTCCAGAATTTCTTCCTTATCTCTAATCTAAACCTACCCTCTTTCAGCTTAAAGCCATTACCCCTTGTCTTATCACTACCTGCCCTTCTAAAAAGTCTCTCTGCAGCTGTCTTGTAGGCCCCCTTCGGGTACTGGAAGGCCACAATAAAGTCTCCCCAGAGCCTTCTCTTCTCCAGGCTCAACAGCCCCAACTCTCAGCCATTCCTCATAGGAGAGGTGCTCCAGCCCTCGGATCATTTTTGTGGCCTCCTCTGGACCCATTCCAACAAGTCTATGTCCTTCTGGTCTGTCACATGCTGAAAAGCATAACTGCCCAAAAGGCAAGAAGCTGCTCAGCTTTCTTAGATGGTGACTCACGCTGTGTAACACAACAATTTTCAGCATTGTGGACTCCTGCATTTTCTCAAGTCACATAAACGCATTGCAGAATGGGTTCTGGCTCCCTCTCCCCTGGCTGCACTTGGTTTGCAGAAGTAACAGAAAATTAACACAGGGAAATCTAGTGTTTGTATCAATAATTGTGAGCATGCTTTGGGGGTCAGTAAGAAGATACAGTGTTTAACACTCATTTTTTCTAACTCTGACTGCAATCTAAGAATTCATCTCAGTTTTACTGACATCTAAACAGGATGATGGCACTGACTGAGTCATTTAATATAAATTACCACTTTGTCATCCCTCTACATCCAGTGTAGCAAATGAAAAAATGATGAAAAATGACAGAAAGGATGAGGCATTTTACCTTCTTGGCTTCAACAAGCATCTGGAAGAGGTTGGTGAAGCCCCGGGCAGACAGGAGAACAAGGTCCTTCTGGCAGCAGTCATAAGGAGAGTTCTCCAGAAGCCGACGATGCTGTGGACTCACTTTTTTCACCATTACCTGAAAAGAACAATCATTGGGTATCTCAGCCTCCCATGCTAGCTGCACATACATTGCTTAATGGGGTTCAGAAATGCTGAGGACAAGCTCAGCTTCTAGGCTATGAAGGATGGAGAAACAATGCATCCCCTGGGACCTCAGGACTGTCTCACTTCTCTTCCATATGGAGATCAGCGCTCCAATACCACAAGAGATCTGCTGTAAGGGTGTCTTATTAATGCTTCTCTTGTTAATAGGATGGTTCCTATCACAACCTTTTTGGAGCACAAAGGAACATAATTCAATTTAACTTGACATCAATATGGTAAGTTCATGGCACCAAAAACCAGAAACAAACAGCAGTCACACAGACTGAGTCCCCAAAGGCCACGCTTCAGGCGAGAAGGCTGGGTAAATCTGTCACCCTGCTGACACTGGCTATCAGACTGAAATAGTATTAATGCAAAAAAAGACTTCTGTAATCTACTTCTAAGCAACTGACTGGTATCATATCATGTTTTGATAAGTCCGCCACCATAGATTTAATTCAGAAAATATTTCACCAAATGTAAAATAGCAAGAGCAAATAGCAAAACAGCAAGCCATCTAACAGACAAGAGTATTCAAAGCAACTACATGGCAAAAGTCAGCAAAGGAAAACCACAAAAAGGCCAAAACCTCTACATTTTTGTGGAGGTACTGAAGGAGAGATCAAAGTGCCCCAAGGACAAGCACTTTCAGTTCAAGGTATTCTGTGCCTACAGGGCAAACAGAAACCAAAGTTACTCAGTCTTCTGGATCACTTTTATTGGGCTCCCACAACTTCCAGAACATTCCTTTGTTATTGTCTTCCCCTCTTCCCGGACCCTATCATTAAAAGTACAAACAACATTTCAGAGTCCCTGCAAGAATGCCAGTCCTATCTCTCTAGATAGAAACTCTCTTTTCAGAAGGTCCACACTTCCATCTCACCTTCTTGTCTCCAAGAGGCTGTGTCCAAACATTTTGGAGAGCCTGTCTCAGAACCAGTTGAACTTCAAATCTCTGATAGCCTGAGACAAAAAAAACCAAAAGTCAAAAAAAAAAAAAAAAGTAGGAGAAAAACTTCAGAGCTGCAGACAAGCCTATTTAGGAAAACACATTTTTCTAGACAGAAGGGCTGACCAGATGTGTGTACATAAAATACTCCTGAATACATGACCTTGGTACATTACCACATACGATGATAGCAAAAACAAAAAATAACAAACCCCACACCCAAAAAAACGCAAAACAAGAAAAAAGGTCACAGTGAGACTTTCAGGCAAACAAGCTTTTGTAAGGACACAGAAGAAAGGAAAAGACTAACTGAACAGGGAGGAAGGCTACTATTCTGGAATAGACTGTCTGTCATTTTGCAAGGTTTCAGAGCAACACACCCAGAAGCCAAGCACAGGTGAGAGGTACCAACGCATTTTCCCCCACAGCTGATAAGGAACTAACCCAGTCTCCTTCCGAACAGCATTCAAAAAGACACCTTAATCAATCTTATCGCTTATTAAATGAATGTATTTCTTGTCACAGGTGCTCACCATTGCCAGACCCTATTACAGTTATCAGTATCATATCTGCTACAGCTGATGTAGCAGGTACAAAACACAGGACACTCCCCACCCCCTATATTTCACACTCTGCAAAAAAGGATCAACAGACAAAGCCTTGAACACTTTCTGTCCTTCCTAACCTTTTCTGTATTTTATTCACTGACCTAGAGGATTAAGATCTGTTTTTTGTTAGCAAACCTAAAAAAATATTCTCTGCTATAATTTCCTGTCCATCAACTCCTCCAAACCAGCACAGAAATTCCCCAGCTCTACTACAGTGCTCCTAAAAGCTAACACAGGTGGTAAGCAGCCTGTTCACCCCCACTGGCATATATATGTGTCTCCATGGTGCTCCTTGTTGCTCCACGTGAGAGGGAACAAACTCTGAAAGGAGACCTGCCTTTCCCTTCTCCAAGGGGAAGCAAACAAACACAAACTAGATCAGGATTTAAAATAAGTCAGAAGCTGTCCTGATGCAGAGCAACTACAAATTCTCCAGTCGCTGCTTTGAAGAAGCACAAAATGGAAGTTGGTTACCAGAAAGCGTGCTCCAAGCACCTAGACCTCCACTTCCACTACAGAAAGACCCACCACCCCAACGGGGCAGAAAAGCGGGGCCCACAGATGAATGCCTGACAAGAACTGAGGTGTAGACAGGGGCAGAGAGTTGTAAAGGCAAGATGGGCACGGATGCTTTCAGTCTCACCAGAGCAGTTTAACAGAACAGGCAGCAGAGGACAGTAGCGGCCCCAGAGGTTCAGGAGAAGCGATGAAGCTACTCAGAGCCCACAGGTGCCTAAGCGAGGCACCCCGTTTCGTACCGCTCAGATCCTGCAGAATCATCGTCTCCTCTTCCTCTGCTGCGGCTATCCAACAGGTCACTTCATCAATAACCTTCTTCAGCACATCCCTGTCCAGAGCACTAAAGCAGGACCAGGGGAAAAGAGTCAGCGTGTGAGAAAAACCTCTTTACAGATGGAGCCTTGTGCCTTGCTGTGGGAATGCAAAAGCATCACTTCCCAGCATTCACCCAACTCTCCAGATCGTATCCTGTGATCTGTCTTCCTTCAGATAGACCACAGCATGCTGGAACAGCTGGCAGCGAGGCGCTCAGACCAATAGGCTTTAATACTTTTACAAAACGTGATCCGAGTGAAAGGGAGCTGTCAACACAGAAAAATATTCCCAGTACCCAGCACTGAGGAGCCACCTCTCAGAATAGTGCTCACCTGCTGACCTTCCAGCTACCCGCTAAGAGATGCTGGCTAAATATCTTCTCCTGTAGCTCATTCATGTATGGGATTCCGTCTTTGAGGAACTGAAGGGGGGTGAAAAATGCCAGGTTGGTTACTCTCCCCTGCACTTTCTTGCAACAAATTAGAGAATAGCATGTTAGCCAGGTCCAAAACCAGCATATACTTGGAAGATGCTGGTGTTCCTCATTCTCAGAATAACCTCTTCAAAAATACAAACTGTAGGTAATGCAAGACGCATTCTTACACAACGACAGACATGTTTATGTACGGAGGAAAGAAAAGGATTTTTATCAAGTGTAATCAATTTTTTTTTTTTGCTCTGCTTTTACCTTTCCTTTAATGAGGTACTTCAAGTGTCAAGATACCACGATGCTTCCTGTCCAAAACTGCTAAACAGTGCTCTTATGTGATGACATAGTCTGAATGTAATGGGAAGTGTGGCAATATGTAAGATGCAGGTAAACTGAGACCTCCCCACCTTCATGGCTAGTAAAGACTCCCACTGGGGTCTGTTTAGTACTTAGCTTCTCTTCTCGGCTCACCACAGACTGGCTTTGTTTTGTTTTTTTGAGGTGGGGAAATGTGTTTTAGGCTGACAAAGATGCAGTTGTTATTTCAGAACAAAACAGCACTCACTGTCCCTGTTGTTAATGAACCACATGACGCATTCATGCTTTAGCAAGATGCTATTGACCCCAGAAATGCAGCATTTAGGGATATTAATCCTAATTTCTCCTGTAATTGCACAGACTTCCTCTGGTCTACATTTCTGGCAGAGAGATTACATACCTTATTGTAGTCAAAGCCGTAATGAGACAGGAACTGAATGCTAGATGCAGAGAGGGTGAATTCGACATCCGTAACTCCCAGTGTTGAGGGAAAGAGAAAAAAGTTGTACGAGTGCACCACATACCTACAATGAAAAGAAAAATCTCTCTAGAATATAACTACAGGAAATAACTCCTCCCAAGAGAATTCTGCATAAAAATCTCAACTGCACTGTCTTCATTGTAACAAAAAATGGCTTTTTTACTTACTTGTTTGAATTTTCATTCGAGAATATTGCCAGCCCTGCAAGAGAGGGAAACCTCTGTTGAAATGGCAATGTTTAGCTGGATGTTTACAGATACCGTGAAAATTAGATAAGGGATGTGACCCACTGATGGAGTGTGTATTTGCCACTCACTAATGCCACGGTACAAATCTTAACAGCAACCGCCAGGCCACTCCCCAGCTCCCTGAGAGCTGAACATGGACGAGCTTTTAGTGCTGACTGGGAAAAGCGGTCAAGTCTGATGGAACAGCAAACAGATTCAGCAGTGGGTGAGAAGAGGCGAGTTGGTGACAAAAACCTCCAGCTGAGCAGACACAGGTCCGTGGGTCCAACCACACTACAAACCCATCTGCAATGATCCAGGCAGCACAGAGGACTGTAGCATGGTTCTTACTCCTTAGTTGTTTTTGGTTTTGTGGTTTTTTTCTCTACTAATCCCTAAAAAGCACATAAGATCTTACACAGCCTAAGGCTTTGAACAGTGTTTTAAAGATTTTGGAGCTGGTTTCTTCACCTCTACCTGGTCCTTAATTGTCAAAGGCCCTCTACCATCACAGGCCATTTCTTGGGGGTTTTTAAATTATTTTAGGAATATCAAGAATATTAGCCTTCGTTTTCCTGCAGCAGTCCCCTTGCTCACGCACTCCACCAGATGACACAGCCTTGGAACAGGAGCTGCTGCACCCTACTTCTTGCTTGCATCCTCTGCTTTAAAAGCCCCGTATTTGTACCTGTAATCTTTACATATGAACAATTTCAGGCCAGTAAAAAGCGTACTGCCCATCTGACTTTGCGTCATTTAAAATGTTTAAAAGTCGATAGTATTAGAGACCGGGGAGGGAACCCCTACCACAGCAGACAAACGTCTCTGTAAGGAGGGACTTGCTCTCGGGCTACCCGCAGGGCCCACCAGCTGGCACGAGCCCGGTTACCGCCAGGACGCCGGGCGGCGGCTTTCCCTGCCCGAACGGCACTCACCGAGCTGGGCGGCGGCGAAGCGCCGGACGCTCTGCCGGGCCCTCAGGTACCCCTCGGCGGGGGAGTCGAACAGGCTGCGGGCAACACCGGAGTTGGGGGGAGGCTGGCGACGCGCCCCCTCCCCCACGCCGCGCGTCCGGCGGCTTTACCTGGGCTCGTGAGCCGAATGTAAGCCCGTGAACTCCACGTCGAGGGCTGCGGAGCGGGAAAGAAGGCAAAAAAGCCCCGTGAGATAGGAAGCGCGCGTCCCGCCGGCGCGGCTCTCTGGAGCGCCCCGTGCCCACCCCGCCGGCGGCCAGCCCAAGGCAGAGGGCGACCGGCCGCTGCGAAGCGACGCCCCCGGCTCCCTCACCCCCGCGCCGCGCCGGGCCTGCCGAGCCCCTGGGGCCGGCGCCGCAGAGCGGGGTCGCCCTCCGGCCCCCGCACCGGCTGCGGGGACACCCCCGCGCCCTGGCCGCCCGCCCGTGCCCCGCGGCTCACCCAGGAAGGCGGCGCGGCGGATGCGGCCCCGCAGGCGCGGCAGGCGCCGCTCGAAGCCCGCCGCCCCCACCTCCATCGCCGGCCCGGAGCGGGAAGGGAGACAGGAAGGGGGGCTCGGCCCGGCGTTAAGAACGCGAGACGAGGCGGAACCCGCGGGTGGGGGAGGGAGGCGAGGCCGCGCGCGGGAGGGCCGGCTGCCCCTGGACCGGCCGGGGGCAGGGGAGGGGGATTTAGTATTTTTTTCTTTTTGCCAGGTTTTGCACATAATGTTATGGCGGCTGTGGACGCTTGCGCGAGTTTGCTAAGCTGGGCTGGCCCCGAGCATTGCAAAGAGGCCGGGTTAGAACAAACACCAAATCAAATACAAAAAAAAACCCAAAATATACTTTAAAACTACTGAACTTTGAAGCGAATCCCACTAGTCTCGCAGGCTGCGACGGTTTATTCCAGCCTTAACAGTGCAGAAGATGTAAGAACGGAGAAGTCGACACGCTGCCAGGCATTTAAGAACATTTTATTGTAGGAGGACGTGCCCCAGCCCCTCGCGGCTCTCGTTCCTCGGGAAGCTCCCCCGGGGGTCCGCACTTCACCGGTAGATCCTTCGCGGCTCCCGCAGAACAACGCCGCCCTCCTCCACCGCTTTCTCAAATTCCTGAATCTTGTTGGAAAGAGGGGGGGGGGGTGAGCGCGGAGAGGAGCCCCGGCGCGGGGACAGGTCATGGAGAGGGACGGGGGCTGACAGCCTCCCCGACACCCCGCAGCTCATCAGTCGCCCTTCCGACCGCTGCAGCAGGGACGGCCAAGCCACATTAAGGAAACTAACGGTGAAGGGCAGTAAAATTACCGCTTAAAAAGGAAAAAAGAAAGGCCAAGCGAGCATCGGGTACTTGCCGAGTCGCAACGGCGTTCCCATGGGATAACAGCTTTGAAGTTCACGAAGTTGATGCCGGCCTCCAGGCAGCGCTGCGCCATGACGCGGCCCAGGTTGCGGCACGCCGCCACCCCCCGGGGGCTGTGCAGGTGCCGCTTCACGGCCCACTCGCGCGTCGAGGCAGACACCACGACGTCCCCGTCGCAGCGCTCGACGAAGGCCTCTGCGTAGTGCTGGGTCCGCTCCAGCCGCAGCCTGGGGGCAGGGGAGAAGCAACGTGGGGCGGCACCGCCGTCTCCCACCCGCAGGGAGAACACCTTCAAACGCCTGCATGCGCGAGTGACTCGCTTAGAACTGAACACATGGGAGCTATTAATACAATAATGATTCCTTAATACTGCTTTTATCTTATCTAGGTTTTTCCTTGCTCTACTCAAACGCACCAAACCGCACAGCGCACGGGCAACTGCGAGCTGCACCAGGAAGCGGCGCCCGCAGGAAGGCAGCCGCTGGTTTGCCGCGTGGTTGGTCTCTCACAGCGCTCCGTAAGCCCCAGCACACCCCACGGAGCGTCGCAGCAACTGTTCGCCGTTGCTCTGAGGCAGTACCGGGTTTCCAGGTATCAACAAACTGGACGTGGTTCTCCCCTCAAGAACAAAGTAATGACTTTGAACACCCAGCTTAAAAAGAACATACTTTTACAGAGGACAAGAAATCAGCATTTTCTTATAAAAAAAAAAAAAAACCACAAAAACAAAAAGACCAAAACAGCAAAACCACCAACACCCAGCAGACTATGATGATGCCTCAAATAAAACAACGATACCTGGTCAGCACAGGACTAGGAGAATCCTGCATTAAACAGCAGTTGCTTAAGCAATATTACTGCTACCTTGACGATGATGCGCAGGCTAGCTTCCACGTGATGCCAGCCTGCTGTTCCCTGACCACAGAAGAGACCCGCTAATTAAGAACAACTAAGGGAGTAAAGGATTCAACAAGCTAAAAAGTGAATTTTGTAGAAATCCCACCTGGTGGGTTTGGTTTTGTTTGGTTTTTGGTTTTTTTGTTTTCATTTGTTCTGGAGTCTTCATTTCTGCTGGTGACTTTCTGACTCACCGATGCCAGAATTCACGCTTTGGCCACGTTGTCTTCCAGCCACGCTCCTTCCTAGCCAGGGCCAGCAGCTCCAGGTTCCGAGGGTTCCTGTTGGTGAAGTCTGGGGCAACCACCTCGTTCTCGCTTGTGTCCACTTCTCCCTCAGTGCTGGGACTGGCTGTCGTTGACACAAAGCGAAGACCTTGAGGGAAAGCAGGAAATAAACCCCCCCCAAGGTGAAAAAAGTATCGTGCAGACAGCAGAGTGCACACAGTACGGGATGACACAGCTTGTAAAACTCCGCAGGGCAACGCTAGCTATTCTTTTTTCTTTTAAAGACTAAACAGGGGGATTACGGGAGCTGAACGTGTTTCTCCAGCGTACGAGGCGACCCGCAGGCTGAAGCCGAAAAGCGTGGGAAGTTTTAACAGCGGTTCAAACCCCGCGCGCAAAATACAAACTCGGCCACGCCCGGCCGGTCCCCAGGGTCCAGGCTTCACGAAACCCCGCCGCGGGGCCCCCCGCCGGGCGCGGCCTTACCCGCACCGCGTGCCTGGAGCCCGCGGGCCGCCAGCAGCAGGCAGCGGCGGCCGCTCAGCGCCATGGGCAGCCGGCCCTGGCCAGGACCTGCGGGCGGCAGTCACCTTCCCGCCGCTCTAGGGACGCCCGGTCACCGCCATCCGGGCCAGGCGACCACCTCCCCCCGGAAGCCGGCCTCGAAGGGACTTCCGCCCGCAGCTGGAGACGTCACGCGGAAGCGCCGGTGCCGTTGCCCCGCCCCAGGGGAAGCCTCCGCCGGCGGCACCGCCCCGCACCGCCCCCCGCGCCGCGCCCTTCAGGGGCGGGGCAGCCGGGGCGCATGCGCGCGAGCACACGCCACCTTCTAGAACCTCCTGGAAATCCTCCCGCCCCTCCCTCGGCGAGGCGGCTTTGTTCAACTGCACGGGCCAATCGCGGCTTGAGGCTGGGCCGCACCGCGCCCCAGGATTGGGCGGGCGGGGCGTGGTCCCGCCCCTCCCGCGTGCGGGGCCGTCCCCCTTCCCTCCAGCCTCTCGGGGGGGTGGGCTGTACCCAGCATTCCTTGCGGCGCTCTGGCCATTACGTGGTCACGCGTGCTGCTTTCCCTGTCCGTTTTGTGCCGCGGCCGAGCGGGAAGATGGCAGCGATGGAGGGGCCCCTGGCTGTCTTCGGTGACCGGACCAGCGGCGACACGATCCGCACGCAGAACGGTACCGTAACGGCCGCGCGCTGCTGGCAGGGCCTGGTGAGCCGTGGGGGGAGGGGCAGGAAGGAGGTGACATGGTGCGGCCGTTACCGCCGCCATGTGCTCGCCCACCTCTCCCCCCCCGGGGAAGGCCTTGCCCTGCTGGCGGCCTCCCGCAACCCCCGGCCGCTGGGAGCCGGGCACGCGGCAGCGCTCCTCCTCCTCCGCAGCCTCCCCGGCGAGGCCAGGGGCTCGCCCGCTGCCGGGCGCCTCGGTGGCGAAGCGGTCCCGCGTCGCCGCCCTGTCCCGGGGGAAGCGCCCAGCGGGAGGGCAGCGGCCGCGGAGCCGGGGAGGGCTCGGTCCCGCCCCGAGCTCGCAGGGCTGAGCCGGCAGGGCCTGCGGGCTGGCCGAGGGACCCTGGCGGGGAAGGGACGGCTGGGGAAGCGGCTGCTCCCCGGCACGGGGAAGTCACCCGCTGCCGAAAGCGGGGACCGGCCTCGGGATGGTCGTCTTTAGCCGTAGGTCTTAAAAGCTTTCTACGTTTCTCTGGGTTTTATCCGAAGTCGTGGGAAAAGGCTGCAAATTCCGAGGCCGGTCTCAGTTTCCGGGTAGGTAAAAGACAAAGGAAGGCGCTGAAGATTTGCTTCCTGGTGACTGCGAGAGTCGCGCGGTTCTGACGATACTTTAGGCAGAACCATTACAATAAGAATTACCTTAATGTATGGCTGGGAGACTTGATAATGGCGGCTTTGATGATACAACGGTTATTTCTTTCAGACAGCTGCCATTACTTCTCCAAAACAAAAAAAACAGTTATGTCGTTTGAACTTCACAAAGGGGAGGTCTGAGTTGTCGCTCTTCCCATTATACTACCACTTTTTCAATTTCCAGAGGAAGTGGCTATGCTTGTGGGATAGAGAAAACCGTGCCACGGTCTGAAGGAAAAGGTTGATTGTATCTTTTTCCTATATGAAGCTGGCAGAACATCTTTTAAACAAGCCGCTGTGTTAGAGGTTCCACCTTGCTTTGCTAGTGACTAAAAGGTCACTTTTTATTGTTTTGACTTAGGTACAGAATAAGTGGTGTGTTTCAGTCGCAGACCTAAGCGGGGCAACGAGGTTTGTTACTGATTGGTACAGGGTGCTGCCATTGTTCTGTATTTGCCTAGAACTGAGGAGTAAACGAGGGTGCAGTTTCATGGCATGAGTTGCTGCTACCAAAAGAAGCAGTGCTACCAATCTCTGCTAAGCTACCACCTCTTCTAACCTCAATAGTGTCCTCCATCTTTCCAAGCCAGCAGAAAACTATTCTTTTTCTGATCTGATAGTTCTGCCAGGTTACTTAGCTGAACCACCTTGGAGGGAAGGGTGAAGCTTGGCGCAGATTGTAGTTTTTAGTAGCAGCAACCTATTACTAGTTTAGCTAGGCTGAAACCTAATGTTAAATTAGGTCACTTTATCTCAAGTTTCTGAATTTCAGGTGCTTGGCACATTTCCTTGTAAACCTGAATAAGTCTGAAGTTAGAAGGATAAAACTTTTTTTCTTTTTTCTTTTCATTTCTTCAGTTACTGCTGCATGTGCTATTGCCAACATTGTGAAGAGTTCTCTTGGGCCAGTTGGTCTGGATAAGATGTTGGTGGATGATATTGGGGTAAGTAAACCTTCAAGGAAGCGTCAGGAGGACTTGTATTCTTGTGTAAAAAAGTGCTCCCACCTAGTGTGCTTCGTAGGTCTAATGTGCAAATACCTGTTTTTTTCTACTGTTCTGAGAGGGGGTAGGACGACAACTGTGGTAAAATTGAGAATCAGGCAATGTATGCTACATCATTTTAGGTTAATCTAGTGCTGTAGTTTGTGGCACTGTTGTCTCGTTTCTAGATGTAAGCTCTTGTCACCGCTTACAGGTAGTGGTAAAAATCACAGGAATGAGTATCACTGTTAAAGTGAGGTTTTGTGATGGTGTTTACTTGTATATCCTGGTCTCTACATTAGGAGAAATAACAGAAAAAAACCCAATTCAAATAATACCATAAAAATTTTAAAGCAGTATTTTGTGTTTTAAAGTATTTCAAACATATGAGGAAAATTTGCCATTTTATAGGCTGCTGTAATAAAATACTGTATTAGAGGGTAGTCATTGCACTACTACTGCTAATCCGGTATGTGTAAAACATATGCTGAGTTTCTGTAAGGTAAAGACTTTCTGATAAAAAGAAAGTGCAGATTCTGCACTGGTAACGTTTCTGTTGTTGGAATGGGACTCCTGGTTAAAAAGAAGCAATAAACGTTTGTTTTAAATAGTTTTTTTATGGGCATTTGCAAAGAATAATTTCTGTTTGCATGAACATTACGAAACGCAATAGTAAATACATAATAGAAATATACCTCATATTATCATTTGATTTCTGAAAATTAGGATGTGACCATTACTAATGATGGTGCAACCATTCTGAAACTGGTAGAAGTGGAACACCCTGCTGCTAAAGTTCTTTGTGAGCTGGCAGACTTGCAAGACAAAGAAGTTGGCGATGGGACAACCTCAGTGGTACGTAGAAAGTTTTACAGGCAGATGCACCAAAAGTCAGTGTTTCATTATCACAGTGCAGCTTTTCATTTACTTGTTGGGAATCTTGATGCAATGTGCATCAACTATACAGAATGAAAAACCTTGCAGTTGACTGAATATAAACAGGTTTTTTTGAAGTAGGTTACAGAGTAAAGAAATTAGACTTGTGGTTTTTTAGAGATGCTGGTTTCTATACACAACTGGTGCTCCAGAATGGAATTTGCTTACTGCAGTTTCATTATTCATTTTTTCCTTTCTTGAAGGTTGAGGGTGGATTCTGAATTAAGGTTCTTAATCTTTAACCACCATGAGAAGTTAAAGTGTTGGGACTAATAAGGATGCTGGGTGTTGACAGCTTGCCTGAGACTTTTGATAGCTTGGGGGTGGGAATCAGGTGGCTTTTGCCTGGTGTCAGAAACTATTTATGATTCCAGGTCGCAAGTACTTGTTTCCACTGAGTAGTAGACATTGGACAACTATTTGTGATTCTACTTTTCCACTTAGTGGCAACAGGTAGTCAATTTTACTTGTATGAAATACATGTATTCAGTATTTGTATTTCAAACAGGTAATTATTGCTGCAGAACTTCTGAAAAATGCAGATGAGCTAGTGAAACAGAAAATTCATCCTACCTCGATTATTGGTGGATACCGACTTGCTTGCAAGTAAGAAACTAATACAGTTGAAGTACATTGCATTTTTTAAGGTACAATAACTGCATGTTTTTTGTTTATTTCTGTATTTGTGACTGTGTTAATACAGACTTCTTGGTGCAAAGTGGATATAGCGTTTTGGTTTTGGGGTGTATTTTGGGCTTTTTTTGTTAGTTTGGGCTTGGCTTTTTTAATTTATTTTGAATTTCTGTAGTTTCACGTAGAAATGTCGTTTCACTGTCCTAGAAGATGAACTGATTTCACCTCTGTGTTCTTTGAGATAATATTTAGAAGGGCTGAAAACACATAAGATTTTTTGTCTGTGTGGGTTTGGAATTCTTTACCAGTATTTGTCTTTATTCTACAGGGAAGCAGTTCGCTACATCAATGAAAATCTTATTATTAACACAGATGAATTGGGCAGGGAGTGCCTAATTAATGCTGCTAAAACATCAATGTCCTCTAAAATTATAGGAATGTATCCTTTTAACGTCATCAGGTTACTTGAATGATTGGTTGGAGAGCTTGAGTAGCTAGGGTAGTTTCCTTTGCAGCAGTTTTTGTGAGCGGGGTATAGTATTCAAGCTGTTGTTTTTGTAACAGGGATATGAGAAAAGTTTCACGGATACTGTTACCTGGCATGGGAAAATGTGTTCAGACTCTTCGAATTCATTTAAACTTGGTTAGGCACATCACAATAGCTTGAACAGTGTCTTGTTTCCTGATGACATTGCTTGTTAGTGACACTAGATAAGGAATTGTGTGAATGGAAGAATGCCTTACAGAAGTTGAGTACTTGGGGAGTGAAACCAGAGGAAGGAAGATTGCATTTTACTTCGTAGACTTCAAAAAAACAGCATTTTTAGCCTTTGTGCCAACAAGGGAGTGCGTATAGGGTAGGTGTCTTTGTTGAGGAACACTTCATACCTGTCTGGAGTTCCTTTTTGGAAACAGTTTTTTACTTAGTTTGGGCACTGTCAGTGACTGTGCATTTTTTGCCTTAAGCATAATACTGTTTTTCTTCAGTTATAACCTTAACAACTTTTTAGTGATGGCGATTTCTTTGCTAGTATGGTGGTGGATGCTGCACTGGCAGTTAAATACACAGACCAGAGGGGCCAGGCTCGGTATCCAATCAACTCGGTTAATGTGTTGAAGGCACACGGCCGCAGCCAGAAAGAGAGCATGCTTGTGAACGGTTATGCACTGAACTGCGTGGTGTGCTCCCAGGGTAAGAACATGCTGTGTTTCATAAGGCTTTTGTGTGATCTCAGTCCTCCTGGTCTTTCTGCATGGATCTTCTTACCGACTGCATTAGTTGCATATCAAGTGAGTTTTCAATTCCAGAACACTTAAACAAGAATGCAGGAAAAATTTAGCACTTCACCAGTGGTTTCTAGGCTAAGGTCTGCCACTGAGCAGTGATCCACAAGGCGTTGGTAGGTTACTGTAGTTTCCCTAGCTCAGTGTCAGCGTTGGTAACACTGGGATCTGCTGGAACATAGGCACCTCCCTTGTGAGGAGCCAGTGTCAGGTTTGTAGGGAGCTGTTACATTTAGCAGAGCTGTGTTGTGATTAGGTAGCCTAAAGGATGCAAGACTGAAGAGTCAGCTTTTCATGGTCATTCACATTTTGGGGATGGGGTCTGTAAAATGGGGAAGAGAGGTTATAGTAGTGACGGTTTTTTAAAAATAAATTCTCTCTGAAAGTCTTCGTTAGCAATTTTCTGTACTAGGGCAGAACTGGAGGCGGAGAAGCAAACCGAATAGAAACCTGAAACATGAAAGTAGTGTTAGTTTTGATCTCTAATGCTGACTTGATGCCCTGTTAACTCAATTTAACAGAATGCTATTTCTTGTTCTCTGTCGTCAGCTATGACCAAGAGAATAGTTAATGCGAAGATTGCATGCCTTGACTTCAGCCTGCAGAAAGCAAAAATGAAGCTTGGTGTTCAGGTTGTTATCTCGGACCCTGAGAAGCTGGACCAGATAAGGCAGAGGTGTGTGTAAGCTCGCATGACTGAGGTGGTGGGGTTTCACAGGCTGGCTTTGGTCTCTTCAGTCAGGTTGCTCAATGTAATTTTGGATGAGCGCAAGAGGTAAAAATGTTTTAAATGCTAACATTTCCCAGTAATACCAAAAATTAATCGTAAAAGTCTTCACATTGGAAGGTAAAATTTATTTTAAGTCAGTTTTCAAGAAATCCAAGTATGTTTGTGCAATGGTTCCTTCTCCTTGTGAAGCTCTGCCTTAAGATTTCGGGAAGTGGTTGACAGAATGTGATTGCAGATTAAAAGCATTTTTTACAACTTTGACTTTATCCTTTCAGAGAATCTGACATAACCAAAGAAAGGATCCAGAAGATTTTGGCCACTGGTGCCAATGTTATTCTCAGCACTGGAGGTATTGATGATATGTGTCTGAAATACTTCATTGATGCTGGTGCTATGGCAGTACGAAGAGTTGTAAAAAAGGACCTTAAGCGGATTGCTAAGGCATCCGGAGGTATGTGTATATAAAAATATCTCTTAAGTAAAAGCTGTCGTTAGGATATTAGTAACTAATTTTCAAAACATGGCTTCTTAACATGCGAGCCATGCAAGGAGAGGATGAGTAGAGCTGAGCCGCTCGTTAGGTTTTAACTTTAGTGTTACCTTTAAGTGATCGTTCTGTCAAAGTAGATGAGTACTGTAAGAGCTGACTGCTGAAGATTTACAATAGGGGAAAAAAATGCTGCCTTGCACTGGGAAGATGTCTTCTTGTGGAAATGGGAGCTAGAATCTGTATTTATTTTGGAGTCTTTATTAAGCATACATTTATAAGCCTCTGTTTGGAGAGTTAAGTGCCTTTTTTAGATTGTTCAAGACAAATGAAGAAGTCCTAAATCATTAAACATATATTAAATAATATTAAACACATATTAAATAATACGGTCCTATGCAGATTTTATCTGCTAGTTCTTAATTGTCATTTTGGTGAAGCACAGGAACTTGTACTAGCTGTTGAAAAGTAAGTGCTGTAAAAGTTGAGCAAAAAGAGCAGCATCAGTTACAAACTGCGGAATTCTGAATTGCTACCCGACAATTGGAAGTGCCATTGAATTTAAGAAAAATATACTTACAGTGCTTGTATTTCTGTTTTTCTTACTGTATGCCTGTTCTGGGAAGTTGGAAAAGCATGTGCTGGAATTGAATGCTAACTTTACTTTTTTGTTTGTTTGTTAAAGCAACCATATGTTCAACCCTTGCAAACCTTGAAGGTGAGGAGAGTTTTGAGGCATTAATGCTTGGACAGGCAGAAGAGGTGGTTCAAGAGAGAATCTGTGATGATGAGCTGATTTTAATCAAGAAGTAAGGATCCTTTTTAAAATACTCAGTTCTATGTACGCTTTCTACTAAGTTTGAGATCAAACAGCATTTATGTACTTCCATGCTGTCTTGGTGGTACAAGTAGTTACGTGCGTGGGAAAGAGTATACAAAAGTCAACTGCAAATCAGAGGTGAAACCTGTCGGTATTTAACTTCTGCTGTGGCTGGATGCCTGTCTCATTAGCTATAATGTATGACACAACCAGATTGCTAGATATACTTAAAATTTTGTTTATAAACAAATTTTTCTAACATTTACAGTACAATTGTGAGAGACATTATTGCAGCATTCACATCATGTTCCTTTACCTGGCTTTTAGCAGTGTAGTCACACTGGCTTCCCTTTAGAGACAGTAAAAGGAAATGGGTGCCATCTGAGCAATTTCATCTGCATGAGGAGGTGCAATTAAATCCTACCCTTTATAGTGCAAGACAGCGTTTGCTTGTGCTGGTTTCATTGACTCTGTCATCTGCTTGGTACTATGAAATGAACCACATGGTTGAAAGGGTATTCTAGGGTTTTTTAATGGCTAAGAGGAGGAACAATTATTAGCTGTACACACACATGGTGTTTTCCCTTGAAGTTTGTGGTATGCCACTGCTGCCTGGTACCTGAAGACTTGAGTATCAGTTTGACAGGAATATGCCTTGGGTATTAACTCTTCCACTGCTTCAATATCCCTTCTCACTGTTCAGCTTCCCGTAGTCTCATTTGCACGTGACTGAAATACTCTGACCATGGCACTTGTGTGGCAGTTACATGACTGATTATACTGTAATGTTGGCAGTCGTTAGCTCGCTTGATGGCTATAGAAAAAGAGAACTTTCCTGCTATCTAATTACACTTTCCCCTTATTTGATGGGAAAACATCCTTGTCAAGTATACTTTTGCCAGGTAGCTTTCTCTGAAAGACTAAAATCAAACTAGGTTCTTGCATATTAGAACTTAAATATTGACTTACGAAGTCACAATGTACACATCATGCAAGGGTGTATAACAATCGGATCTTCTGTTAAACGTTGAAAGAATCTGGCTTAACTGAACTTGGCTTTAGAAGAAAATTTTCAGCAAGAAGAGTTTTAATTTATGTTCTGTTCAGCACAGCTGACTTCCAGTTTTTTTTCCCTAGCACAAAGGCTCGTACTTCAGCATCAATTATCTTACGAGGAGCTAACGACTTCATGTGTGATGAAATGGAACGATCCATACATGATGCTCTCTGTGTTGTTAAAAGGGTGTTGGAATCCAAGTCTGTTGTCCCGGGTGGTGGTGCTGTAGAGGCAGCACTTTCAATATATCTTGAAAATTACGCAACCAGCATGGTAAGTCTTGCATGAAGAAGTAACAGTGTGTACGTGTAAACTAGGATAATGCGAATTTTCGAGCATTTGTTTCCTTCCACTAGAAGTCGGTTCCGTGGTTCGTGAAAACCTAATTGTCTTACAGAATGCAAGATGCTTCTTCAAAATGGAGGATATGAGTTTCTCTGATAACTAGACTATATGGTTCTGTGGCCTAAAAATCCGTTTTGTATGTGAAAACCACTGCCTACCATTGACACTCATGATCATGGCTGGTTTTTTCCTCTTTTGTTGCAGCAGTTAGTTTAAAAACTTTCTTCTTGTTCTAGGGATCACGTGAACAACTTGCAATAGCAGAATTTGCAAGATCGCTCTTAGTAATTCCAAATACATTGGCAGTAAATGCGGCGCAGGATGCGACAGATCTCGTTGCGAAGTTGAGAGCGTTCCACAACGAGGCGCAAGTTAACCCAGATCGCAAAAATCTGAAATGGCAAGTACCTGGCTGCAGGAAGGGTGTGAACAGTGAAGTGGGTGGGTGACTGCCATGAAAAATTGTTCTGCCACTTTTCTGAACCGTGATTTGCATGTGAAGAAAGGGTGTAGGGTATCACTGAACTTTCCTCCCTCTGTCCTTCAGTCGTATTTGTGTCACTGAGACCTAGCAGCAGTCACACAGCATACTCCAACTTCATTTCTACCTTTTCTATCTCTCCATCTGACAGTATGTCTTCTTTTCAGGATTGGTCTTGACTTGATCAATGGAAAGCCTCGCGATAACAAGCAAGCCGGAGTCTTTGAACCAACCATGGTCAAAACTAAGAGCCTGAAGTTTGCAACAGAAGCTGCCATTACTATTCTTCGAATTGATGATCTCATCAAACTGCACCCTGAAACTAAAGAGGAGGGTGGGTGCTATGAGGATGCAGTTCGCTCTGGAGCACTTGAAGAATAACTTGGGTTTTATTTATGTTTGTCTAATGTACACTTCCCACTCTTGTAACTAAAATGTCAATAAAACAAGTGGTTGAATGCTGCTGCAATTTTATTGTGAACAAATTAATTTTTGAAAGTGAGATTGGTCCATGTGTTAAGAATTTCAGCTCGCGTGTAACAACTAGAGTGCCCACAGTAGCTGCTGATCCTGTTGTCAAGGCAATGATTTGAGTGGCAAAAAGCAACAGAGTAAGTTTACTTTAATTTTAGGCAAAACAAGTATAAGCTCTATTATTAGAAGATTACTAATAAACTGTTTCAAAGCTAGTTAGCACTAGCTCTGCATTCATTCCCATTCATCTCTCAACGCACATGGCTATTCCCATTCCTCCTCCAATGCAGAGAGCAGCAATGCCGCGCTTTCCCCCTGTTCGTTCCAGTGCATACAGGAGAGTAACAAGGATGCGGCAACCAGAGGCGCCGAGAGGGTGGCCGAGGGCAATAGCTCCTCCTTGGACATTGATCTGAAAAAAGCCAAGGCAGAAGGTCAAGTTAAAACATCAGTGAGATGGCTTAGCTGAGTTTCAATGCGAATGACATCACTGGATGCAGTCCCTGAGCGTGAGCAAGCCTGAAACGGCTGCCACCGTGTCAAGGAGACACTGAACACAGATGTAACAGCGGCTGCAGTTCTGGAAGAGGCCCATCTCTGAGGATTCTTCAGGTGATAACTGAGGTGAATTTAGGGAGGGCGGAGTAGTACCTGCACTTGTTGCCATTGCTGGAAGCAGACAGTGGCAGATACCCTTCCAGCAGCAAGTTCAAATTCTGAAGTGAACTGCAAGTATGCTCAAGCAGTTACCCCAATTTGCATACAAATCCACTAATAAATCTGCCTGCTAGCAAAGCAAGGGCACAGCAGAGTGGCATAGGGACAGGCCTCGTGTGGTTCCCATCCTTGTCGCTTACGGCAAAGTGGTGGCCAGAGGACTGCTCTCACCTCTTCGCAACACAATCCAGATGCGCACAAGGGGACAACTTTGAATTACAGGAGGCAAACTGATTGCGGCCTCCAATATATTCATTACCTTTTCTGGCTTTACTTTCAGTTCTTTTGCTATTGCAACAGACAGCGATGCATATGCTTCATTAATTTCAAACAAGTCAACTTGGTCCAGAGTCCAGCTGGCTTTCTCAATCTGAGAACACAAAATACAGTAGAAGCTTTATTATCTTTTAGCTTTTCCTCAGCACCAGAGGAAGTTTTTCATATGACTTAAATCGGGTGATACAAAGCCACCACTTCTAAAACATTCACAAAAATAAATTGGGTTTTTTTATATAGCCAGGGTGAATCTCCGAGTTCTTGAAGACAACAGAAAACGTCAGTGTCAGCAAAAGTCAGTGCAATGTGCTATAACCTGCTGGCTGCTCTTAAGAAAATGACTAACTTTATCAAAAGTAGGTTTTAACAGATTAAAAGCACATTTTTCAGGACCTAAGTCTGATTTGATTAGGAATTCTCTGCTTAATACAGATTTTACCCAGGAAATAGTGAAATGACCATTAGTGATGGGCAACAAGCGTGATTTTACCAGTCCCTCCTGCCTTTATGTTGGAAGTTGGCACTTCAGGCTTTCCACAGGTGCCTAGTTTGGAAGATGGTTTGGCTCATGTTTTCACTTGAGAAACTCTTGTGGTGCAGTTGCCCACTTGGGTACAGGCTGAGGCATGTTTCACACATTTACATTTTGAATTCCACTCACTTTGTTTCTCACAGCAGTACTTTATCAGCATGATCGCCTGCAGCAACAGGGTTTCACAACCAGCTAGCCAGGCTGGCCCACCTCCAAGGCTACAGTCAAGGAGGAGGGCCTCTCTTCTACACGGACACTATAGAATCTGTTCGCCTTCTGGGAAAAGCCTTATGTTTAAAATTTACTATGCAACCCTAAAATGCACTGCCTAGCCCTTCTCTCACTATAAAGTGTTAAGAGATAAACTGATGGAGGGTGTGAAGTGTTTGATAACACACATTACAAGGTTTACATTAAGAAGTAGTGTGCCCTTTTTCTGAGTAGCTACAGAATTATATGTGCTGTTAAATACAGCTTGTCTGTTCTACAATTTAAAGTAAATATGTGCATTGTATGTACATTTATAGCACTCTTGATTTAGAAGAGCAGTTTGAGATCCGATAAGAAAAAGCTTCAGCATTACAGTCCTGATTTTCCCGTTAAAGCCACAGAGCTCGGGTGAGTTCAAGTTAGGCTTCTACACTGCCAGCACCTTTCAGAAACGAACAAAATAAGGCCTTTACACAGTATAAATAAAAACCAAGAAGGAATAAAAGCAAACCTATCCTTATCAGCTGTACAAGAGCTCTTTTCATGTGCAGCTTCATGGCTCAGTATTAGCAAGCAATCAGCTGGGGTTGCCATGGGCCACATCTGTGTGAGCAAGCTGTGTGGTACCACAGGGGCTGCTCACTCCAGACGCTTTATTTGAGCATCTTGCCCTGTGGATGGAACACAGAGCGCATCCAGTAACGTCCAGTAATGGCCCGAGCACGTTAGATGTGGTTCTGGAGTGCACCTTCTTGTTGGGTTTCATCTGGAAGGAACTCAATCTGCGTGCTCTGACCCTTTCCGCAGGGCAAACCAGAACACGAAGGGCACCACCAGGTTTGCTAATGCAGGTGCACTCACTGGCCCCTCTCTCAGCGTTGTACTCTTGTAAATACCATCAGGCAGCAATCTGAAAATTAACGTGGGCAGACACAGCATGGGAACCACATGGTGGCAGGATCAAACCATCCCCAAATGAGCTGAGCACACACATCCATGAAATCTGATCTTTAGCCTCATCTCTTCAGCTGGTCATCTAGGTAGCCCTTCACAAACCTGACGAGGTTATGTACACATCTATACGTTTTTTTCCTTCCCCCAATGAGTAGGCACTAGCCTGGTAGCACTACAAATCTTAATTTTATATACTCTCCACTATTTGAAGTCTTGTTTTCACTTAGTTTATTTTTTCTACTAAGTTTTCCTTCGAATATAGGAAAACCACGGCCAGAAAATGAAAAGCGATTACAAGCAAGGGTTTTTAAATAATAGATACAAAGATAGATAGACAGATAATTACTTACAGCTTGCTTTATCGCTGAAATGGGCCCTACTCCCATTATAGATGGCTCTATACCTGTCTGAGCCCAAGATACAATGTGAGCCAAAGGTGTAAGACCTCTCCTAGCAGCTTCCGATTTCTTCATCACAATTACAGCTGCAGCTCCATCACCTAGACCTGTGGAATGACAAACATCATGTATGTATTTGTCGGGTTTTATGGCTTTTACTGTATCACCTCTTCCGGCTTGCCTAAGTTCACAATCTAGACAAAACAATCACAAATCTTTTACTGGTTTAGGTCAATCTTTTTTTTCTGATCAGCCAAGTCTGACCTCTGGCACAAACACTTCAAATGGGTGACATATCTATACCGCTGTAAATGGGACACGTTTGTGATTTCTATTAAGAAAGCAGGAGGTGGAAGAGCTGAGGCATGATCTGAAAAAAGAGCACATTAGATTTATTATGCAGACTTTGGAAGAGGTAGCATAAGGACCATGGAAGTAGTTTCAAAGCTGCCTGTAGCAGGAGAGTTAGTCCCACAGAAGTAACATTTTCAAACATGAATTGTCAAGTTTTCCTCCGTTCAGACCTGAAGTATTAGAAACCACTAGACAGCTAGTTTTAAAAAGAGAGTATGTAGTTTCTCTTTGTTCCAGCCTATCAAATATTGCTGTTACTGTCCAAACACTTGTATCGCTTCACAGAAAGCAAGCAAACAAAAGACAACTGATCTGTGAAGAAATCCTCCACCACAGTTCTATTCCAGTTCCGCCCATGTTGTCAAACACATTCCATTTGCTGCAAAATACATTCAGCAGTAACCGCCCGGCAGCCAACGCTTTGCAGAGACCCTGCCTTGCGCCACAAGCAGCTGCTGTTCTTCTCCGCTTCGGTTTTAGCCAGACGGACCAACCTGAAGCATTCGCGGCTGTTACTGTGCCAGTTCCGTCTGTCAGGAAACACGGCTTTAACTTTGCCACTGCTTCCAAGTTGCTCCCATGTCGAGGGTGTTCATCTGTTTTCACTTCTATCGAACCTGAAAAACAGAGCGCTGCACTCACAGGAGGGTCTCACTGCATGCGCCTGTCTCGAACAGAAACGTGGCACAAACAGCAGGCTGATTGGAAATACATGCCATACTGCTTTTAACCAACAAGCCACACTGTAGGAGACAGCTTCCAGCTCAGTGCAATTCATTAAAGCTCCCTCCAGCTGCTGCTAGCAGGACAGACAGCTGGGTTTTCCGAGACAAACACTAACAACTAAAATACTGTCTAGCTACCCCTAACAGACCTAAAGAGAAACATCGATAATATATGTAACAAGACCTAGTTAATTAACCAGTAACCTTAATTATTGTCACTGCGTATTTTACTAGGTGGGCAACGTTTGCCAGATCAACATGAGTGTTTTACATTTGGTGCAGTAGTAACCTAACGAAACAAAAATACTGATCTTGGTACCGTATCCAAGCCTCTGTTATGTTAGCGGTTTGCCTGGGTAGTAACTACATCTTCAGTAAAACAGATAGTAGCAGTATTTGCAGGGCACTGCATTTAGATATTCCACATTGCATTGCTTCTCTCTTTGTTCAAAAAAATAACCACTAGAAGTTGAAAAAGAGAGCAACAGGCTACATGCTTACAGAACAGCTTACAGCAAAGGCTGTATAATGGGAAAACTGTTCACTGATGATAGCAGAAAACAGATTTTTCTTTAAAGTCAGCTCTCGTTATCCATTCACACCTACCTTTTTTAGAAGGTACAAGAATAGGAACAATTTCTTTTGTGAAATAGCCAGCTTTCTGTGCTGCCTCTGCCCTGTTTTGTGACTCTACAGCAAGTTGGTCTTGTTCCCCTCTGCTGACTTGCCACTGCTTGGCCACATTTTCAGCTGAAATAGGAACAAAATGCAAATCACCATCAGTAAATGCTAAAATTCTAAGTTGTAAAATTGCAAGCACAAAGGTAGCCATTAATGTTTGCTGTAGCAAGCAGCTAAACTTGTTGAAAAGTTCTCATTCCGATTTCTTCATTTTGTTCGCTCGTGATTCTCCATTTTCTTTTGAGGGTGAAAATTTCTGTGCGGGATCTCCTCCCAAATGGTATATCCAATTAAAGACAAGTGCAAGAACGCTTTTCTAGTTTATTTGTTCTCTGGATTATTATGCTCAGATCTCTCGACTGCTGCTTCAGACAGATGAGGGAACAGTTCTGAAGTCACTCTGCTTCATCAGCAGGGACTGAAAAAGCAGTTGGCTGATGATCCCATCCAGGGTGCAACAACCTGAAGCTACAGAATCATGTGTGTCCACAGCACACTTTGCGAAATTCCCCCCCACTGTAAATCTGTACTGCCGAATGCTCCAGTTACACACAGGGAGTAGCTTGTTTATTTCTCCTGAAATTTCATTAAATTGCTCAGATGCAAAAGAGATGCAGTGGGATAAGGTGCCAAGAGGCACAAGCCAGGGAATACAAAAAACGTGCTTTTACAGAGGCATGAATTTATTAGCTCAGATAAACAACCTGGTAGTTTTACAAACAAAGCAGAAAATGCCTTCAATGCCTTTCAATATCGGGGATTTCTTTCTCTTTCACAACTACAGCTTAAGGACAGCTTGGAACACCTTATGTGAAACTTCAGATTTCTGCAATTTCCTGTCAGTGAATTCTTCCCCGCTTCCCAGTTAACTGTTTCATTTTCTGGACTGTCACCACTTACCTGTGATACCCATATGATACTGGTAAAAAGCATCTGTAAGGCCATCGAGGATTATAGTGTCCTGCAAGGAAGCCTCTCCCATTCTCACCCCAGCTCGCATGTGAATGACATGAGGAGCCTGCAAGAAGGTATTTCAGAAGGAGTCAGATGTTTTCTATCTCCAGCACGCAATACAGACAGACAGCTGAAGAGACAGACCCCTGCCGTGCGGCTGCAGGTGGCTACCCCAAATCCCAGCAGTCTCTCCGCGGCCTGCCCCATCTCTCCCTCGGTGTCTGCCCGCTGGCATGCTCAGTCTGGCCATGCATTTCCCCGGCAGCAGATCACCAAAAGCAGCAAGTGTTTTCCCTCCACAGATCGAATTGCTCATCCCTGGGGCCATATGGCCGTTGGTCCCCCATCCTACCAGTCTGCTCCAGGTGGTTCCCAATCGCACTTTGCTGCCAGTGAACACCAACATCACTCTCGGCACGGGCAGCTAGCGAGCCCCAGCAGCAGAGGCCACCCCTTGTTAGGATTCAGATCAACGGCCCAGCGCCATTCCTCAGTACAGTCTGGGGCTGACACCTCAAAATAAAAGTGCTTCGCTTCCTGTCCAAGCTCAAAGTGCTTGGTGAACAACAACGTTTCCAGTTATTCCTTCTTTGGGCTTCTTGCAACACAAAAAATTTGCCTATTGCCAGCTGTCACAAGCAAATAATTCACCATAACAGGGCTAGATGGAAATTAAAGTGGAATTTTAAATGTGGTGTGTGTTTGTATGGCACCTTTTCAGTAGCTACAGTATCAGGTCTTTTTTTTCTTTGCTTTTTTTAACATAAAAAGCTACTGAAGTGAATTGTTGCTTGTGTAAATACAATCCCAAGTGCAGAAACTGAAGCTACTCTCTCAATCTGCCTCCAGGACATCAGCCTAGAAGCACAGGGTTTCCACACGACTTAATGCTGTTTGCTCCCAGTGAGTCAGCACAGTGCGAGTGTTTGCTTTACCTTGCTCATACTCTCCATGCCTCCCGCGACCACGATGGTGGAGTCTCCCATCAGTATGGACTGAGCAGCCAGACACACTGCCTTCAAGCCTGACCCGCAGATCATCTGGCAGCACCAGGCGGGCACAGAGTACGGGATTCCCGCAGCAACGCTCGCCTGCCGAACGGGGTTCTGGCCGGCACCTGCAGGAACAGGCAGCATTTTTCCTTCATCTGCTCTTAAGAAACAAACGCCGGCCTTGTCACTTTTCACAACAGGTACCCCGATTCCACCAAAATTTAGAGCTCGCCCCTGTTTTCAGCTGGTAGCTAGAGAAGCTCCCAACGGTAATCTGTGAACAGGAGCTCAGTTACCTCTCATTTATATTAATGATCAACAAAATATCTGCAAGGTATCAGTAGCAAGACTACTTGCTACTGATAGTTTTAAATCTGCATCTCTGCTTTTGACTGCAGGGCAGACGACATGCCACCTATTCAACTGCAAATCAGCACTAGCCTGTTGTACATGATTGTGAGATGAGAATTCATTTAAATTGCTGCTCGAGGAAGGGCTTCTTTTTGACATCTCCTGTGCATCAGGAACAGACAACTTTCCCTTAAGGTTCGTATGGAAACCAAAAGAACAATGACGCAGGGACAGTCCCGGAAGCTTCCGTTCTTCGCTGTAATCCTGATGGAGAGAACGGGAATGCCATACTCAAAGGAAGCCTTCTTCACCTCCGTCTCCCCAGGCCAAAGTAATGCCAGCTCTTTGTATGCAAAGAAACGGGTAAGGAGAGCACATCACTCAGCGAGCCAAAAACACGCAGGAATCTGGATCACCTTTCAGCAAGATCAGAATACTTGTTTCCTTTATTTTTCTCCTCCATCGTTAAAACACAAACCTGCCCTATGACTCTGCCGATTAAACTTTGCCCTGGAAGAAGCAGGGGACCGTTCAAAACAAACAATTCCCTCTCAGCCGCCTCGCCGTTAAACCAAGACACGCAAACGCAGGCCTCGCCCTGAAAAACCTCAGAGCTACCGTTATTTATGATGCTAAAATCACGGGAAGGGACGGCCACCGCGGGAGAAGGGACGCTGCGGCAAAGGAAAGAAACCGACGTTCACAGGCACGCTGCCGGCTGCTTCGGGGATTTAAAAAACACCGCGAGCCCAAGCAACACCCCTCCCTTGCCCCCCAAGACAAACCACAAGCCCAGGCGACACCCACCCCCCCAAGACAAACCACAAGCCCAGGAGACACGCCCCCCCCCCCCCATCCAAGACAAAGCCCAGGCGACTCCCCCCCCCCTCCGCCCCCAACACAACGCGGCACCGGTGCCGGCCGCCGCCCCCCCGCCAGCCCCGCCGGAGCAGCGGTGCCCGCCGCGTACCTGCCGGCAGCACGTGCCCCAGGATCACCTCCGACACCGCCTCGGCCGGCAGCCCGGCCCGCCGCAGCGCCTCGCGGATGGCGGCGGCCCCCAGCTCGTGCGCCGGCAGCGCGGACAGCCCGCCGTTGAAGGAGCCTGGGCGGACACAGAGGGAGAGGGCTCAGCGCCGGGACCGGGGGGGGGGGAAGCCGGGGGGTCCCGCCCGAAGCGCGGGGGGTCCCGCCCGCTCACCGATGGCGGTCCTGGCGGCGGAGACGAAGACGACGGGATCCGCGCTCATGGCGGCGGCGGGCGCGGAGCGGAGCGGAGCTGAGGAGCGGGAGCGCGAGCAGCGGGAGCGCGAGCAGCAGGCGCAACCACAGCGAGACCGGGGCCGGGGCCGGGGCCGCCCCTCGCGTGTTGCCGGCCCCGCCCCTCGCCCGTCGCGAGCAGCGGGCGCGAGGGGAGGGAGCCCGCGCGGGCGATTGGCGGCCCCGGCCCCGGGGGAGCGGAGAGGCGGGGGCGGGGCGGGGCGGGCGGCGGTGCCGCGTGCGCGGGCCGGCTTTGTCGCGACAGGGAGCGGTGCGGCCTTGCCGGCCGCTCGTTTGTGTTGCGGAGGCGGATCCGCACCTGCGTAGCAGGATTTAGCGGAGCCTTAGGGGCGGAGGAGGACGAACGGGGCCTGGCGAAGCGCACGGTGTGCGACGGCGAGCCCCGAGGACCGCAGACGGCGGCGGCGGCGGCACCGACAGGCCTGCGGTCGCCCTCTGCTCGGCGGGCAGCCCGAGCCTGGAGGTGTTCAACCCGCGAGCGTAAAACGGGTCCTAACCCTCCGCGTGGAGCCGCGCGGCAGCGGGAGCAGGACGAGCCCCGAGCTGGGTTCCCCTGGCCTGGATCAGTCACTGTTTTACAATACAGAAAGCTGCAGCCTTACTGCACGGGGAAAAGACCCCACCTGAACTGCAGAAAGCAGGGCTGTTAGCCCAGACTGCACCAACAGCGCTGGTGGCTGGAGTAACTCCAACACTCACAGTCGGGCTCTGCTTTTGGAGAGTTCAGTCTGACTGAAGGGTGAGGCCGAAGGAGGGAACCATTTCCATGAGATTTCCTCAGTTACTGAGGGATTTCCAGCTTGTCCAGCAAGACAAGAATCTCCTCAGGTGCCCTAAGGAAAGGAAATCTCTGAAAAATCCTGTGAGCAGCCAAATCCTTCGGCAGACGGATCTCCTCAGGATGCATTAACTGGCAGCAGGCACGGGCCACAGCCGTTCTTTAATGATGCTGCGCACCGAGGGCAGCTGACAACACGAACAAAGACCTCAGATTAAATCTGGATGGGAAAAACAAGTTTGATGTCTGTTCAAAAGACTCATCGGCAAGCAACGAGTAGATCTACCATACGAGTAAAACTCAAGAATATGTGATTTTAAGCAGTACAGAGTGATTGTTTTAGAAAGATATCGTACAGTTCCTGGGCAACCATTGCAGCCTCTGCATCTTTTCAAAATTCAGTAGAGAATGAGTAATGTAGATGTATAAGGGCAGCGCCAGGTAACCTAGTTTATCAACTGCACCATATACCAATCTGTCATTCTTAATGTAATATTTGACTGATTGCAATGTAAGGTCATCAATGCAAATACAAAATCAATAATGTAGGATGAGCTCAGATTAACACCCAAGTGTTAGCAGGCGTGCGAAGCCCATAAAGGACAATACATCTAAAGTAAATCCTACAGACAGGATTCCCTTGTATTTAAAGCTTTACAAATATCACCATACATACTTAAGAGAACATAAAGTGAGGCTTCAGCCCCTTTCTCTGCCCACACTTAACCTTTACTCCACTAACAGGTGGAAGGAGTTTGAACATGAAGCAGCCCCAGGGACCTCAGGCCAGCTCACCCCAACAAGCTGCTGCACCTTTGCTCTCAGCCCCAAACAGCAGAACTGTTTCACAACCCAACATGAGTGACGGACCAACAACAGAGATTAATGTGTCTTATCTTGGTATCTCTATCAAAGTTCCAGTACCCTATTTAATTCTGCTTGGACAGTGTCCAGGATTGAGATCCAAATAGATAAAAGGGACATGTAAAGGAACAAAATAATGTAGCAATTGCACAAAGGCAAATAATCATGAAACATGTAGGGTACAGATCAAAGTTCAGTTATTTAAATGTAGAAAAAAAACCTGTTAAATGTGACTAGGCAGCTGTGATTTTGAATACAATGTAGTTAATGAGCAGCATAATACTCAATAGCAAACCACTGCCCTGTGCTGCTGGTACGTTTTACCATTTCTTGGAAATCTAAGCTCTGGGAAATTAAGTGAGTCAGTAAAAACTAGGGCGTCCATTCAGAACAGAGAGCTTACTTGCTATCAGTAGAAGAGTAAGGCTATGTTGCACAAAGTGTATTTATTATCTTTCTAGGAATACAATAAATGAACTTGTGCACTTAAAGTGCAAAGATTTTGGCATTTTCATTTGGTAATAGTGACTCAGTTTTATTAGAAATAGGCTAAAATTTAGAGCATTTCAGTGTTCACCAATTTGCTCTTCTGCTAAAAAATGTTTTCTAAATTTAACCTTTACAGAGATCAGCGTTGTTACCAAAATGTGAAACCCTTGCTTTTTTTTTTTTACCACAAATCTGACTCTTGGTTGGTGAATATTTACAAAAAATACTTTTGTTGGGAATGTGAGTTTGATTAAAAGTAAGCTGCACCTTTTATAGGCAAAAAAAAATTGCAAATAGCAATTACTTTAAATTTGTAAATTTTTATATGAGAACATACTATAATTTTCAAAAAACCTTAATTTTATACCTTTCCTGTAATAGGAAATTCTCTAGTCTTTAAAATCTTACACACAAATAATGGTACTAATACCTGCTTTGTTGGGATCCTTACAGACAAAAATGCAACTGGGATTCTTCAGGGAAGGAGATGTGACCGCTCTCCTTCCCCGCTGATGTTGCCTTGCATCATTCCATACTGTACAGCCAGAAGAAACTGGTCTGCTCCTTTGGTCGCTCGTGGAGGTAAAACGTTATTTGCCTCCTCATCGGTGTTCAGTTCATCTGCAGCTGTGTGGAAGCATTCACGGCAATGAAAGAGGCAAATGCCAACGTGTTGCCATGATCAAGATATAAGTTTAAAGCAGCAGTGATCCATCTTCATATTTTGTGGAACTGGCCTTTCGCTGTAGAATATGATACTTAGTGATACTTAAATTTAATGTCAAATAATTGGCCAACATTTGGGACTTCCATTACTAATAGTGATAATACTGCCCTGCTTTTGGATTTTATTCTTTGACGGCAGCATGGAACACACTTGACTACTTTTGTGGCAGTGTGCATTAAAACCAGCATCTTCAAAGACAGGAATCAAACCTTGCCGCCGTAATCATGTAAGACACCTCATAATCATTGATACTTTTGGGGTCTATAGTTCTCATCTGAAAGCATTTAAGAGGCATTTACCCTTTAGATACAGGTTTTCTGTGCTTTGCCTGTGTTTGAAATTGCTTTTATTCCTGATAGGCAATAGGAATTGTCCTTTGGTTGCTCTAAGCAAAAGGCCAGCTTGACAAAGGGACAGCAAAGTCTCTCTTTTTTTCTTCTTAAAAAAAAATTACATCAGCTACCAAAACAAGTACGCTTGACAACAAGCGTCATTTCATGAAAACCAGAGCCTTTTTCACTTGGGATCTGAGGAAGCTTTCCCCTTTCTCCACATACTGTGGCATCGTGTCAGGATATATAGGGCATTCAGGCTTGCTGAGCACCTTTAGTACCTTAAGGCCCTTTCTCAGGTCTAGGAAGACAATTCACTCTTTTTCGAGGTTTTCTTACCGGTGGACTGACACAGAGTTGTCTACGGGTAGGTTCAGCGTGTAAGGTATGGCTCAAAGAACAAACTGTTTTCCCACTGAGGATGAGATTTACATTTTCTAAAATTGCTCAACCTCAAACTCCATCCTGACTGATTTGGTCCTTGGAAATCAAGGTCCTGATAGGCAAAAAGTGTTCTTGGCTCTGTTACGAGCAATCTGTGTTTTCCTTGAATCTGTTTTTGTCAGGGAAAGCTCATAATCTAATCAGTGTCTAATAAAAAAATGCTGTCTCCCCCTCAGACAGAAAACCCTTTGCATTATTAAAACCATCATGGCCTTTCTATGGCTTAAAAAAATGGGTATAGTAAGTACCTGGGTTTTTTTTATCCTTAGCAACAATATGCACACCCGTACTTCAGAGGCAAGCTTGCAGTATCTATCAAGCATCCCAAAACTGAATTCAGCTGGAGTGACCATTTGGCTGCACTTGCATCTTGACTGGTTATCAGTCAGGGGATGTCTTCAGGAGAGGCTCTGGGGCTCGCTCACCGCTGTGGTCAGCCCCCAACAGGAACAAAATTCCTGACCGCTGTCTCGCACACACCAGTTCACAGGTGTGCGGCAGCCTCACAAGTGCTGACATCTTGGAGATGAGTGTTGCGAATCTAACTGGCTCTGTGGAGCTGTGCGTTGTCATACTGCTGATTTTACATGCTTTCATGGAGTCTTATATACATATACAGTCCATATACTGAAAATTAAAAGAGAAGTCCTTGTAAGAGCTTTCTGAAGAAGTTCTAATTACTTCTTGCTTTAAAAATGGAAGAAAAATGTGTGATGATTCCAGTAAGACCCTTAAAAACATCTTATCAGGGGGTATAAAGAAAGCATTAAGCATGCAGCCTAGTGTTTGGGAAGCTTCTGTAGGAGCGGGAGAGTTCACAGATCTCAAATTCGGGCATTCTGCTGCCCAGATCTTTGCCCAGCAGTTACCCGAAGGACCCCTCTGCATCCCCTTCTTCACAGTGCAGCAATCCCCATACCTCATCTCCCCTCGACGCTGGCAGGCTGCAGCAGCCTTTCCTGGTGCCCCCCGAGAGCTTGTTCCCTGCTGTGGCAGCAGGCACACCGCGGCTTTGCCTCCCTCCATCTCACATCCTCCCAAGCCAAGGACAACCCTCGCCGCAGCTGAGAGGCCTTTCCTCAGCTCCTGCTGGTTTGAGGTCCTTTAAACTGCTAGCAAACAGACACCGCAGCTCTCCGAACACGGTGTTCACTGCTACTTAATGACAGTGCAGTGGTTATTTTCACCTAAACGTCTGTATTTCTTGTGTTAATTACGGCAAGGCGCCCTGCCCGCACATTCATAATCTGGTTCTGATTTCGTCTTATCGTTATAGATGAATGAATATGTGAATTTTGTGTTTTCATTGGTGCTCGGACAGATCGTTACACGTCCTTTCATTTCAGGACAAACAGCGTAGCTGGGGGTTATGCTAGCACCTGTTATTTGAAAAGCAAATTTGCTTCCGTTATCACACTGTAAACACAACCCAAAGCAGGCATCAACACGTTTATTCCAGCAGCACCAAAAAGTCCCGGGCTCGCTCTCAATGCATTAGGTGATGCGCAAACAGAATAAAAGAGTGTTTCAGTTAAATGTCCTCTTACCCAAAGTATCAGAGGACCAGTCAACAACTTGCTGCTCTTATTTTCTCAAACAAAAATTGTAGGCTGATAACACACGTGTTAATTTGAAGGGACAGAAGGAAGGCGGGCCAGAACATAAAGCTCTGTAGACTGATTCCACTTATCGTTAGGTGTCTCTGGCTGCCTGCCTCTTGCTCAGTGAGTATGTTTCCCACAAATGTAATCTACGCTCGTAAAGATAAGTTCAGAATAACTAAGTGCTGACAAGGGGCAAAAAATGAAGGAGTATTTTCTACGTGCTCAGGGACACAAACAACAGGCACCAGGGGAAGGTTTGCGGTCCCGCACCTGATAGCGTATCTGAGCTAGACCTTTATCTGTACTATTAAAAAGACACACGGGAGGCCCTGTTTCTGAACATAACAAAAAATAGCCAAACTCTTGGCAAATATTTGGAGAGCTTGTGTTTCAGTTGCCACTGATATACACAAAATGTTAAGTAATTTATATACAGAATAGAAATACACAGAATAGAAGCAGCCCTGGGTGTACCTCTGCGTTTCTTTTATATGGAAAAAGCTTCAATTTCTTGTCCCGCTTGGCTTCTGTGCATTTTTAGTATTGTAATGTCTACATTTTTGCACAAGGAAATAAAGTCAATTTGCTATATTACTGTTGATATTAAGGACTGCTCTGGCATTTCAGTGCACTGTCCATGCTGTCATATCCTGTGGCGGCTTCATCTGTTAATTGGTATCTGGAACGCTTAAAACAAGTAACTGCAAGGGATTTTCAGATGAAATCAGAGGCAGGAGCAGAAAACTTTGAACAGTAACCGCAGCGTTATCTTTTTCAGTTTAAAAATAAGGTAACACTTCAAAGCCCTCTGTCCTCGTGGTCACTAGTGACACAATGCTCACCCTTTTTTGGGTAACCACGTCAAATCCCTTCAAGTGTGGCATGGGCTCCAAAACGCTTCACGTTCTCACAGACAATCCATGTTTGTGTTTATCTGTCTACACACACACGGGCAGATGTACGCAGGCATACATCGGAGTCTGTTCTGTAGCAAACGCGTTCTTGCTGCCACCAGTCCGGGAGCCAAGAGAGCGGGTTTCTGGAGCATCTTCAGCAGCGAGGCAGCGAGGTACAACCCATCACACCCGTGCAACCCAGCCGACAGACCAACACAGCCGACAGCAGCTTTGTGATGGCGCTGGCGAGAGGTGATTACTTGTCCCAATAGCGTTGAGAGATGACGGTAATAAGTTAGAAAAATAATTTGATTTTACAGCAGCGGCTCGGTGCTAGACTGCAATTAAGGGCAAACAGCAGGGTTCACTCTTTATTCTTCCCCAACGCTGAAAGCGGAATTTCTCTGGCAGCAGCTGGAACTGTCGAGTGAGGACACCGCCTTGCACCGACCGCGCTGAGCGGGGCTCCGCCGGGTGAGGACGATCGTTCCCCGGCCGGGCAGGCAGCCCCAGCGGCCAGGCTGGGAAGCCCGTCGCCGCTCCTGCCCGTTGTTCACGGCTACGCGCAGCGCTCCCTTCCGGAGACGCCACCGTTCCCGCCGGCCTTCCAAGCAGGCACCAGGCGGCTCGGCTCTCCCCGGCGGCCCCGGAGCTCCCTCCCACCGCCAGTCCCCGGGCCACGCCGCGGCGCAGGCAGAGGAGCCGCACAGCGCCCGTATCCTTCCGCCCCCCCCACCCCAGGATGCCCCGCGGCCGGCTGCCCTCCGCCCCTAACGGACAGGCTTTAAATCAGCGCTCAGACAACCCCAGGAAACCGTCGCATCGGCGAGGCGGGGGCGCCCCGGCGCCGCCTGCCGCCCGGGCCAGGGCGGCCGCCTCAGAGGCAGCTCCGCGGGTGGGCCGGGGCCAGGGCCGCGGCCGCGCTGCCCGCTGCCCTTCCCGCCCTGCCGCGCGCCGTCCCGCGCTGGCTGCGCGCGCAGCCGCCCTCCCCCCACCTGGGGGCGGCCCGTGGGCGGGGCGGCCGGGCGCTCGTTTCCTCCTTGGGCGCCATTTTGTAGCGCAGAGAATCCGCAAATAAAGAGCGGGCGGGAGCGGCGCGCGAGGGAGCCCGGGCGGGGGGGACGCGGCGCGGCGGCGACCACCCCGGGTCCGGAGCGGCGGTCCCGGCAGAGCCGGCTGCGGGCGCGGGGACAGCGGCAGGCGCGAGCGGTGGCGGCGTTTCGCCCTCGATGTGACGGGTGCGGCCCAGGCAGCGAGCGTGCCGGGAGAGCGAGGCCTCCGCACCGCGGGCGGGAGGTGAGTGGCCGCGCTCCTCCCCGCCGCCGAGCCCCCCCCCCCCCCCCCCGGCACCGCCGTTTTCCCGCTCGCCGGGAGGGGCCGGGCACCGCGCGGTCCCGGGACGCCCAACCCCGGCGGCGGCGGCGGCTCCGTCCCTCGTCTCGGTAGGGGGAGGAGCGGAAGCCCTTAGAGCCATTTTGTGCGAGGCCCCGAGCTCGGCCTGGCTGCTCGGCCGCGATCCTCCCCCGCCGGCCCTCGGCAGCCGCCACGCCCGGGCACGGCCCCGACGGCCGCCGCCGCCCCCCGGGCGCGGGAGACGCGTTCCCTTTCTCCCTTGTGGGAGAGGAGCGAGGGCGGCCCGGCGGGGCGGGCGGTGCCTGGGCTGGCGGCAGCGGGGTCTGTCAGACGCCCGGCGTGAGGCGGCCCGTCAGCGGCCCTAGCCCTGTCCCGCCGCCGGGGTCTCGGCGCAGGAGGCGGGGCTGCGCGGCCGGCCCTCGCCGGCGGTAGCGGGGGGGGGGGTGCGGGACCCGGCTTCAGGCCGCGGCTGCTGAGGCGAATGTGAAGTCTGCCCAGTCATGGTGTTATTTTGAAGCCTTTTTTTTTTTTTTTTTGGTATTTCGGGAGCCTGGAGCCTGTGCCGGGGTTTTCCCCGCGGAGCTCTTTTTCATATCGTTAAAATAACTGGCAGTTACCTCAGGAGTAACTAGTAAAGCAGCTTACCTGGTGTTATTGAATTACTTTGTTTCTTAGTTGTTTTTTTTTTTTTTAATCCTTACATCCCATGGTTTCTAACCGTTGCAGTAAAAGGTGTCCAGACTACTGGATTTCCCCAAATTAAAGTGCACTTTCCACATTTCAACTCTCTTCATATTTAAATTGTCATTAAAACCTCAAAGCTTGATGAGATTACATAAAAATTCATTCAGTGCCTGTGACCACGTTATTTTAAGTGTGGACTATGGTTTTGTGTTGCTGGTTGCCAGGAGCAGATAAGGCAGCAGGAGTGGCACGTAGCAGCCGTCGTTAAGCTATTGATCATATAAATAATAAAGTATAATTGTATTAATTCCAGTCAGTTACACGGGAGTTTTGTTTTTGTTGATTCTTTTTGTTGTAGAAAGTGGCACTTCATCGTGCTCTTGCAAAATATCTGTGATACGCGTAGGAGAGAGATCCTGTCTTTCAGAGGAGAGACAAGAGACGAGAAGCAGCTCTTGCTGCACAGTACTTGAAAAGTTACGGTATTAAATGAATGTTTCAGTTGTAATGTTATTGTCTGTAGCATACCAATTCATGTGTTAATGAACAGAAAGCTAAGGGAGGTCACTGTGACAACTGATGTAGTCAGCCTGATGCTCTTAACGTTTCTGAAGAACACTGAGCACAATGGTAGAAATATATAGCAGTAATAAATCTCTGAGCTCTTGGGAAGTTACTGTAGGTGCCAAAAAAACCTGTTGCATGTGAGTAGTGAGGTGAAATTCACGCATACGGGAAGAGCACTAGTGTTTATCTGTAGATGTGATCAACCTAGCTTTTCCAAAATAATCTGTAGAATATTTTTTGCTTGTGTGTTTTTTGAAGTGTATGGTTCTGTCACTCCAAGTGATAGTAGGTGGCGGTAAGACAGTAACTTCTGAAGTGCGGTGGCCTGTAACCTCAGTCTTCAGCACTTTCCTGCTCTTCTCTGGAAGGAAGAGATGGCTTTGTGAATGGTGATGTGCTGGGTGTAGAGGCTGGAGTAGCCAGGTCTGGTGCTGCTGTAGAGACCTGAGTGCTGGAACCTTGCACAAGGTCTGGGGAAGATGGAGCATCGGCCTTTGATTTCTTGCAGTGATGACTGTGGTAACAATCAAGTGTTTATAATTGTTGTCTGCTGCTGCAGGGTTCAGAAGCCGATTCTTTGGGGAACTCCTCTTTTTGGATATTTGTGTGCTTCTGGTACTTTTCTGAGGACCACGTGAATAATGACTTGGCATCATCTGTGCACAGTTTAATTGGTGTTAGCTGTAGTCCTGTGGGATGTCTGAAAAGCATTTTTCTCTCTGCTGAGGGCTTAAATCTTTCTGAGATCTTCAAGACTACTTTTGAACACTGAAGGAGTTAAAAGATTGTAAAAATCTTTAGGAGCGCTATAGGGGGAGAGGTAGGCAACCTAAACACAGGGGTCAGGAGCATTCCACCTGTGATCTCAACTTATGCTGTGTTGTTTTGGATGACTGAGTTGAGCACTGGCGGTTCGTATCAAGTCTCTTATGCTGGAATATATTTAAGGTACGTTTTCGGTAAAACAGTCTCAGATAAGGAACTGCATCGGGAAGTTAAATGAAAATGCTGGAGTAACTTTGTGTGTGCGAGAGGGAAGGTGGTGGAGATGGGGGGACCTCTTAGGGTATGGAAGCACTTCAGTGGCTGTGAGTTGTAAGGCTAGGGACAGGAAGCTGTCATTCATCAGTGGGCTGCTTCTACTGAATGTTTTTGGAAACCTTTCTGTGGGTTCTAATGTTAGTTTTTACTTTATGAAAGGCTTGGAAGTTGTTTCATCTGTGCACTGTACTTGGTGTGAGGTTTTTTAGTAGTTTCGGGGGCTGGGAGGGTGGTGCTTTGCGGTGGTGTGTTTTGTGTGGTGGTTTTTTGTTTGTTTTTTTTTTTTTTTTTTAAATACCAGGGCCTTGTTTGGTAGAGTGCGGTGTATTTGTCAGTGCGTACTGTAGGTTGAAGAGCCTTTAGTTCATTTGGCATGTGTTTGTCTTATTGATGAGCAATTTTAGGATTTGATTGTCTTAAGATTTGGAAAAGTTAAATTAATTCCTTGGGTGGTGTTGTGAGAATACAATAAGGTAGTCTGTAAAAGTCTTTTTGAGAAAATAAAATATTTTTTTTGCTGCTGAAGAGCACTTTTTTGTGGATCTAAGTGTTCACAACCAAAGAGTTGAGACATCCTTTTCCTGCTACATGTGCGTCACAGCAGCTTTACAAGCTTGTCAAATCTTAACATTATATGCAGCTTCTCTGTTGGAAAGCATATTGCATAGGTGCATGCCTCTAGCAAACCTTGCGTTTGTTGTCATTTGTATGCTTATAATATTTGTGGACTGATTTTTTTTTTTATATAAACATAGTTGTAGAAAATACGTATTATTGTCTTGAGGTAAGGAAGCATGTCCTGTAACCCAAGGAAGTGTGACTATTTAACCTAGCACAATGCAATCCTATTGTGCTACATACACACAAGAGGAATTGAGTTTGATGGTGTATCCAAGCCATTTATTTGACATCTTTTCCTAAAATCATTAATGAGGGTTTTGAAATAACTGTGTAATACTTGCTGTTTATCAGAATCTTAAGAGAATAAGTACTTGGAAGAACATGTTGTTTTGATAGAACCCAAACATTCATAATAATGTTCACAACTGATTTACTTTTATTCCAAAGAGATACTGAAGTAGTAGTATAAATTGCTTTCCTCAGACCCTGATTATTTTCTGCCTTGTTAAATGTAATGTTAAATAGATGTAGGCACATCAGAAATGACAGTATGACCTAAACAGATATGGACAAAGTTGGATGGGTTTGCCTAATTAAATAGGAAGCATTGATTACTAATAGGTTTTTTTTTGACATCTAAAGAAAGTTGTGATTACCTTTTAGGAAAAAATGCATCTGTTGACTTTTTATCTAGATTACAGCAGCAAACTTGTCATAGTGTTGTTTTGTACTCTGGCTCTGCATTGTGTAGAACCAATATTTCAGTAGTCTAATATTGCAAATTAAAAAAATATGGCTAGAAGTGCACGTTTCTGACTTTGTCAGTATTTCATGTACACTAGTAACTACACTAAATAAAGCTTTTTTTTTTCTCCCCCTTCAGAGTTCACAATGACGAATGAAGAACCTCTCCCAAAGAAGGTATGTTTAAAAATACTTGTGACTTCCCCCTGCCCCTAGGTGATCAGGACAGCTTGATAAGTTGTGCTTTTCCTTTTGCTCCCTAGGTTCGCCTTAGCGAAGCAGATTTTAAGGTTTTACCTAGAGATGAGCTCATCTTAAGGTAAAGTAAAAAGCAGTTTTTCCACTTCATCGTTTTTGTGAACTTTCAATGGAAGATGTGTGACCTCCCTCTTCCGTTGTTTTTAGCATCCTTGTTCTGAACAACTATTTTATCCTTTTCATGATACATATCTTTTAAAGTTCTTGTCTCAAATATTTTTATATATAGTTTGGGAGGAAACACTTTTTTCAAAGAGACAAAATGCTGAACAATATTTTGTAATACATGAGTAGGAGGGTTTTTTTTCACTTGTAACTCTAGAAGATACGCTTGCTTAACATTCCTTGCTAGATAGCAAGTTATTTTTAAGCATCAGAAAAATGTCAACTCCTAACACCCACAGTAAGTTTTAGGTTTTCATAGTCCATGCGTTCTTCTCGGCATGTTCAGATATTGACAGTACAATGTTAAAAGGAAGCTTTCATTGCCTAGGACTTGCATAAAGAAGAGCCTGGCTATCTTTTTCAGCTTTTAGAAAGCTAAGTGTTAACCATGGAAAAAATGATAGGCAATCCTGTCATGCAGACTACCTGCTTACAGAAACCAGCCCAAGCCACTTGCCTCTGCATACCTGAATGTCCTGATTTGTAAAAAAGGAGCTAACTGAACTAGGGATCTGTGGGTCATCTGTTTATCTGCTAGAGTAAGTTTGTGTGAGCATTTTGGTAAACTTTAGCTCTTGGCTTTTTGTATGCTGTAAGTTATTAGTATTATTAGGGTCCCTCAAGTATTGCTGTTCCATAGAACAAAGACTGAACTGTGTGGAAACATGAGGATGCACTGAATGTATAGATCAGCTGCTCCCTCTTCCGGGCAAACTGTCCTGCCAGCTACTTCTGGAGTGACAGTTCTTTCCAGGGGGAGTCAACTTAATCTGGCTTCATATGTGTAAACCTGGGTTCTGGCTTCCTCTGAGTATCTGGTCTTTTGGGTAGTAAAGGATAATGTGTTTAAACAGTAGGCAGAAATGCTTCTTTGATGTTAAGTGGTTTAGGCCTTGTGAACGTATTTATAGAAGTTTCTGTAGTCAAGATTATCCGCAGAAATAGTGAACTCCTGAGTCAGCAGAGCCATGCCCTTGCTTCCATCTATAAATTTCCTGTCAAAGCATAGGTTCTGTGCAACTTGCTTTCTGATTGATAGTGTGAAAACAAAAAAAGACTTCCAACTGTAACCAGTTTCTGTAACTTGCAATGATTAGTTACTGCTGTAGAAGAGATCATTTCCAGCATATATTCCTGTGATGGAATACGCCTCAGGAGATAAAATATGTCAGCAGCTAAACTGTTAATGAAGAGACAGGAGGGAATTTGCTAATGACAGCTGTGTTATTATCAAGTCATCTTCTTAGTGTAGACAAAGCAACTTCTGCGCTCAGAAAGGCCACTGGATGGATTTAAGGAGAATAATTGTCCGTCATACTCAGAATTGGAAACCTTAAATGCCGTTTTGGCCATGTCCATCTTATTTGTTTGCCTTAAACAGTCCTATGAGCACTGTTGTTTTTTCTTTTAATGGGTGCATATTTAATGGATGTATAGTAAGTTCACCTTTAATTGTGATTTCATGTAAAACTTGCAGTTACTACACTAACTGCTGGCTTTGTAGGCTGGAATAAAAATAGAACACTATGACATGTATGTCATGTTTTAATTAAAGGCATCTCTACTACTGTCAGTCATAGAAAACCGTGTGTTGACCGCTACTGGATTGTCTTAAATTGAGATTTAGAATGCATTTTTTTGGTCCACGCTTTGGGGCAAATGCTTTTTAAGATACAGGCATGTGTCATCTGCTTTTGGTCTTTTAGGTAATATATCATCATTGCTGTACAATTGCACTGATAGAATACATACATAGAAAATACTAATTCATTCTTGTCAGTTCCTGTGCAGTGAATGCCGATTTCACTGTTCTTTTCCACAAAGTACCTAATTTAGATTTGCTCATTTTAATTTCTGTTGATTAAATATGAGGAGAATCAACAAGAAGCTTTTCAGTCCAGCCTTTTGGGAATTTCTGCTTGTCTCATTACTTTTTGCTGTGGACTCATCTCCTTCATCTTTCCCCTCCCATTTTTGATGCAGTAGCTACTTGCTTGACTATGTAGCAGCTTCTGTGAAGAAAGAAGAGCCAGTGACACAGTAACAAAGCATTTTATGGATCACAGCTGAAAATCTGATCAGTATTGCCATGATCCTTTAGCGTAGTGGTTAGTCTGTAAAACACTGAAGCACCCTGATTTAAACAAGCAGTTCTGAGGAAATGCAATGCTTTTACTGGACTTCAATCAGCATGGACATATAGCCAGTTGCTTTTGGAATGGCTTACGTGCAATAGTCTGTGTGCCCTACCCCCTAAGTGCTTATCGTTTTTTCTTGGAAAAAGTGAACCCCAAAGCTCAGCATAAAAAATGGGTGCTTCAAGAAAAGTAGTGGTGTTTTACAGAGGTATTTTGAAGCCATGGAGTCTTAAAAAGTCTGAGTAGTAGTATTTAGAGAACGAAGGAAATGAAATAACCTACATAATGCTGCTCAATTACCTTCTAGTTCTTGTGAGGCTGTAAGGAACCTCTTGAATGTAAATCTGATGGAGGGACTGCCTTCCTAGTTCTGTGCACAGCTCTGTCTGTTCTTTAGTAGCTTTCCAAGTAGCTCTTCAGTGAAGCTCTTCAGGTTGTCGCTGTTTAGCCATCAGATTACTGACATGAACTACTAAGCAGATCAAGAAGGGGATACTGAGTGAAACAGAACCAATTGGAGAGAAGAAAGCTGGCTTTTAAGCCTTTGTCTTTTTTCCATGCTTGAGTTCACTGATGAGCTGCCAGAGTTCTCCACAGATGTACCAGGAGGAGCAGTATGGGGCAAGGAGGTCAACGCAGCTCTCAGGTTTGCGTAGCCAGTGCATCTCTTACATTACATGTGTGAAGAGAACTATCTCTTTCTTGGATCTTGGGAAGAAAGCCGTCAGACTTAAGGTCTAGCCAGTGAGTTCCTATAAATCACTGGTTTATTTAAAGAAACTTTTGCAAGTGTGCACAAATTCTTAAATAAGTTAATTGAAAACTCAATTATTTGCGTTGCTGTAAGTGTTGATTTTACTTATGTCGGTTAAAGTTAACTAATGCAGGTATTGTGTGTAGATGAAACCTGGTAGAAAGGATATATCGTCTTTGACTAAGGCAGAAAAGTTTTCCAGAAGGAAAGGTTTTCCTACTGTAGTTGAAGATGTGCTAGCAGCAATCATCAGATTTTAATGGGAGGGGGGGATGGGAGGGTGTGACAGCACAAGAAAAATATTTATTTTTGTATTGCTACTGGTTTGGTTTTTTTAAGGTTTCTTTTACTGAACTTTAGAATGTATTTAGGGCCAAAAATCTTCTCTGAAGAGCCTGTAATGTGAGCTAGCTGGAAAGTTTGAAGTATGTAGTTTTTAGGATTGCTATTTATGTAGAAACTTTCATAATTTATCAGAGGTCTTTAATGTGTTCTGGTGTCTTATGGGGAAGTTGCGTGCTTTTATGCAAAGAAGTACAGTATTTCTGGATACAGTTTACATTAAAGTTTCTAACTGAATCGGAGATAAAAGCCTACTCTATGGCATGTGGTGACAGCCATCAGCTGACTGTTTCTGATAGCAGTAGGATCTAATGGAGGCTTCAGATTGTACTTGCACACTTTTTTTTTTGTTCACTTGTAGTTCTGAACCCTTGGACTGTACTTGAATTGTGATTGGTAGCTGGGATTTCTAGATGATGCTGCATCCACTGCTAGGTCAGCCTTAGCTTCTGCTGTCTGGTTTCAATGTGACGTGGCTGAGATTCCATCACTGAGCAAAGGCATCATTACAGCATTCCACAAACTTGCTGTCCTTGTCACCTCTTTCAAGCTCTGTGTGAAAACTTGGCATGGGAGATTCATGTAATGGGAATGCAGGCTCATCTCAGCCTTGCATGTCAGCAGCTGGGAGTCTGTATTGCTTAAAAAAGTGTAGAAGGATAACTGTTGTGCGTGGAGATTCAGTTGTACAATGTAAGACCGAAGTGGTGCAGCTGAAAATACTGCTTTTTTATTGTTCAGGTAAAACCAGATTTTATGTGAGAATCGTTCATTTAGAGAATGGTATTACAGACCGAAACACCATTCATGTAGTTATTTGGTACCTAAAAATAGAGTTTTACACCTGCCCTGTTTGATCATAGGATCGTCTGGTCTCCCATATCAGTGTAGACATAATAAACAGAGAAGAAGGAATAAAAAAAGGAGTTAAGTGTTCAGAGTTGGAGCACTAAAAATACTGTCAATGATCTTCAGCATCTTAGTTTTTTTAAAATGCTTTATTCTGTCATAGTTCCTTGTTTTGCTTTTTATTTTCTTTTGCATAACTTCAGAAACCACAACTTTGTAACTTCAGCTTTTCAAAGATCAGAATTCTGCTTTAATTCCTTCTGTTAATGATCTATGCTACTACAGTAAACAAGGGGAAAAGACCAGAGTGAAATAAGCTGGGAAGGCAGTATTTCGGAAAATAAATTAAAGGCACTGAACAGAAGTTACTACAAGAGAAGACTTAAGAACTTAGATCTGTGTCACTACAGAAGTACATACACATCAGATGAAGACACACAACTGCAAATTTCATTGAAAAGGAATTGATCCCCTTTCAGTAAGGGCCTACTAATATATTTGCTTATTTTCCCGAGCCGAAGTTATTTATAAGAATGGTCTGCTTTGTTAATGAGGATGTTTTTAAACTTTAATTATTTCTTTTTTTGTTTTGATGCTTTTAGTCTATTTGTCTGTTTTAATGATTTTTTTTTTTTTTTAATCGCATGAAATAAGCCTGCTTCTTATTTTTGTCTTTGCTAGTTGCTAGCTTTCTGGTTTGTCTGAAGTGAGGTGAAAACCAGATCAATTGCTAGAAGAGAAAATTGCGTCTGAGGTCTTCTGTAGCTGTAGCAAAATTGAGACAGTCTCTGTGTGTGAAATTAAAGCTGCTGCGATAGAAGAAGGTCAAGTTTTATAATTGTTCGCTTGATTGTTGAATTCTCTCTGAGTATGTCAGTGTGGTGATCACAAGTTTGTTCTCTACAAATTTGTGACCTTGTTTGAAGATGGACTGCAACGGTCTTCAACAGGTTTTTGAAAAAATGTTACGTCTGAATAGTTGTGTTTCTGAAAGAGTTGGCAGGCCTGTGAATTGAAAAGTCCGTGGCATGGCCTAGTGCACTCTGTATTTTCTTCTCTGGGACTTCAGTTCTTGCTTAAAAACTAGCAGTTATTGAGAGATGACCTATGGGTATTACCTCTGATGTTCTTGGTGACTGTAGGCTACATGTGTGGGGTGTTTTTTTTCCAGTGATGGTCTGTCATGTCTGCTTAACTTGTTTCAGGTCTGCCTTTCACTTGCTTTTTGTATAACTCCTATTATGGGGTGTGTGTGTGTGTGTGACTATTTTGACAGCATTACTGTTTTCAGGCTGTGAGATGTAACTTAGAAATATCTATTTGAAAACCAACTGTTTTACTTAGTGTAGTTCTTTCATGTGGAAATTAGTTTCTCTCTTTGAGTTTGCTATGTAGTAGGCAGTTTCAGTTTTACTTTGGGGGGATTGAAGTCTCCTGAACTAACCTAGAACTCTTGTAGTCAAATGGTGATTGTTTCTAACAGTGTTCAAGAGCTGAGAGAGAAGTTTAAGGGTTAAGTGGGAATACAACTACTCTGTTCAACAGAGTGCAAGAGAGTTATATAATTCATGCTGATTTCATCTTCAGCTGAAGAGATGCAAAATTTTGTTGCTGCTAGGAGGAAGAGATCTTGTGCTTACATTTGTTTTTCCCATTGATGTGATCTCGCTTGCTGTTACAGACCTGATGCTTTTTAGACCCTTTAATGAGCTATTTGAATTCACTAAAAGGTCAAAAATGTTCCAGAGTTAGGTTTTATAGTTTTGGTTGAGGTGGTGGTGTAGGTTAGGGAGTTAAAATAGAGCAGTTATGATGAGTCTGGTGTGAAATAGATGGTAAAGCGAAAGGGTAGTTGGGAGGACAGAACAGAAACCTTCCGCTTCTGTAGTAGTAAGCTATTAGATGAATTTGTTTCATAATGTAGAATTCTACCATTGTGAGGAAGACACATAGTTAGAAGCAAAGTACTTCTTCAAAAACAAACAAAACATAATAAAAAAAATATCCTGTGAACTTTGGTAAGGCATGTCATGCTAAGCTTTACTGCAGACTGTTACTTGCTACTGATTTGATGGTCTGTATCGAATGCAATGCGGTTTTTAAGTGTGAAGTTTTCTGACTGTGGATGAATTGCTTAAATAACATGCCTACAAAGAGTTAGTAAACTGTTTGGCTTCTGGTTGAGGATTGTAATTGGAGTATGGTCTTGGTTTGAATGAGCTGGTATAACTACTTAACCTAGGCTGGGAATTCAAGTGTATTGTAATACACTTCTGCTTGTCTTGTTGTTCACTTCGTAACAGACTTAATGTTGTCTTTGTATTTTGGTTTCTGTTACACAATTTTGTTTGAATTGTTCTGCTTTGAGAACGAGATGCATCTTAGGTACTTTACACAGATAACTAAGAAGTGTTTGAACCCAATGTTTATCCAAAATATTATAGTCAGTTTTAAGATGTCAATTTTAAGTGTTGCAATGCACAGCTACCTTTTTATCCTTTTGAGATGCGAGGTGGATGTAACTATTTTCATGATTGGAAGCCCCTTTTGTAAAACCGGAATTGTCTTTTATGCAGTTGTGTAATTCCCTCTTGACATTTTCTGATTATAGTCTAAACATGTGCTCTGAAAATCTAGGAATGAGATGATTTAATAAACAGTTTCAGAAATTTTTTTTCTCTTCTTCTCTGCAATAGGTGGAAACAATATGAAGCATACGTGCAAGCTCTGGAGGGCAAGTACACAGACCTTAATTGTAAGTTAGCCAAGTTTCAAAATGGTGTGAGTTACCTGAATGTTTGTATAAAGCAGAGTGTTCAAGTAATGTCCGTGCTTTCTAAAACAGTTAGAAATAAGAGGTAATAATCTATATGTCAGTTATTTGTCAGAAAAAGGGTCCCAGTTTTTCTTTCCTAGTGTAAGTTTTCAGCCTTTCCCAGCTTTCTCAGCCACTTGTTTTCCTTTGCAATCTTGCACAGCACTTAAGAAGTCTGTTTTTACATCTGTAGGACCATCTGTACCCAGACTGCTGGGGGTTGGGGGGGGAGGAGAAGATCTCAAAACATAACCCCACAAATAGGTGTATTTGCAGGACTTTTCCGTTACTACTCCATGATGTTTGTGCCTTCAGTAGTCTTACAGGATTGTAAACCATGTGGGAGGGGCAATAGTTTGTGGAGGTAGAGGTCTCAAATGGGTCCCCAAGTAGTGTTTGAACTGATCAGGCAAATTAGATATTTGGTTGTCAATCTTATGTGGTCTTTAAAACTTGGTCTGTACTTCAGTCTGTCAAAAGACAATATGGGAAAAACATCCTACACTCAAATGAGAAAAGCTGCATACGTTCTGGAATTGACTGCATCGCCAATCCTAAATCACTTTTAAAAATGGTGTTCGCAGGTAGAGACAGGCTGTTTCATGTTTTCTGCGTATGTTTGCAGTCTGAATACTTAAAGGAGTACCACCGAGTTGAAGGGTTTTTTTCTGTCAGTCCAAACTGATGTTCTCTCTCTTCTCTGTTATATCCCTCTTCTGCAACCCCATAATGTTTGAGTTTTGGAGAGGCTAAAATACAGCAAACATAAGCAGCTGATTTGATTCTAATCGCAAACTGTCCTAACATAAATAAGTTGTAACACTGTCTGTTTCTCAATTCTGAAGACTCTAGTGCAGGTTGTAGTAATCAGTGTTATTATCTGGAAAGAATTATTTAGGAATAATAGTACTGGAGCAATTTGTGATGGTCTTAGTTACATTTACAGCCCAGCACTCTCAAGTAATTAGAAAAATTACAGATTTTAATTATTCCAACTTTCTGTCATTTTATAAATGACAAGTAGCAGAGTGAACATATACTGTTTGTGTCGGGCTGCTTGCACGTGTTCCCATTTGAGTGATTTGGAAATGTGCTGTGATGCCTTATCTTGTGTTTTATAAATGTTGGTGGATCAGAAGAATTCTTCTAGTTGCAACTGAACTGCCATTTCTGAAGTTCTCTGATGTCTCACTGTTTACTTATGGTAGTATTGAGACCAGTTTGGGGATAGACCAGAAATGGCACTGTTTTACAGATTACTGGGGTTTTTTTGCAAGTGTAGACTTCCCCCCTCCCTCACCCTGGCCTCAACATTTCATATAGGTACTAGGGCAGTTCCAACTTTCCAAGTTTCAGACTGCAATTTGTAATAGTGGTTGGTTAAGCAAGCAATTTGGAAGTTATCTCCTGTATAAACATGGAAACATTTTCAAAAGTGTAGTAAGTCTTAAGGAAGGATCAGAAAGATGTATTTAGAACTAACTGTTGTCCAGCTTCTCTAATACTTAATGATAGCTTGATTTTTCTTATTTATGCTTGTTATAGTTGTGCTTCTTTATGTAGCTCTTTTGTTGTTTAGGAATTTAATTTTCACGTTCTTGTAGTTGTCTTAAACTGTTCATGAGGGGATGCTACAAAACGTGCTTTTTGTGTTGTACTTGTGTTAGCTAATGATGTGACGGGATTGAGAGAATCTGAAGAGAAGTTGAAACAGCAACAGCAAGAGTCTGCCCGAAGAGAAAATATTCTGGTGATGAGGCTGGCAACTAAGGAACAGGAGATGCAAGAGTGTACTGTAAGTATTTAGAGAGGCTAAGTGTTTTCACACTGTTACAGGAATATCAGCTTTTGAGCCAGTACCCATGTGCTATGTTTTTCTTATACCTATAGCATCTTATTTTCTGTGCTTAAAGAAATGACAGGGCACCTAAACTTTCACTGAATGAGTAAAGATCATTTCTTAAGCTTGCTTTTGTAATATTAGTTACTTCCATTGATTTTTAGCTGCAGTGGTGCTTGGAAGGATTTTCGCTTCAGAACCAAGCTAGTTCTTGCATGAGCCGTGCTTGCTTTCTTCTAGGATTTATCAACTGTGCATAATTACCCAAAATGTTATTTCTGACTATCATTGGATGCAGGAACAAATTGAAACATCAGGATAAGACTGTGTTTACTGGATTTCATTTAGGAGATTTTAGGCTGATATTTATGTTGAATTTGGACAGCAAGGTATTTGTAAGATTCTACATCCATTTGGCTAGGAAGGGGAGAGAGCTACTAGTTTTTTTAGAGGGAGCTATTTTGAAATTTGGCAGATCTGTTTTTCGGGATTTCTGACTTTCTTTGTACTGAATGCCTTTTTTGTTGTTTCTGTTTCTCCCTCCTTTATTTCTGTGACTTTGTTTTCTTCTGTGTTTGGTTTTGGTTTCTTGAAACTCTCTTCTACCACTTCTGGAATTTTAATCTTTTTTGGATTACGTTCTTAACGTAATTTTCACCTGCTGCTTTAATTCGGCAGTTCCTGAGGGAAGACTGTAAAAAGCTTCTTATTGCTAGTTTGTGTAACATACTCTTGAGAGCTTCTCTTACAAAAAGTACAAGCTCTGTGCAAAACTAATAACTGGGAATGTAGCTTTCCTCTCTTATGTTCTTGTAGCCTTCTTTTTTTCCTGTAGGTTTTCAGAGCTGTCAGTTATAGTAGTGTGGCACTTAACCTGTACACGTTATTTTCACTGCTCTGAAGACCATAAGATGACTTTAGTTTGTAACAAGCACTGGTATAAAAAGAAGAAATGAGGAAGTAAAGTTTACTTTGCAGTGGCAAAAAATGAATCGCAGAATCACTGGGATTGGAAGGGACTGTGCACAGCTGGGATTTGAGCATCTTCTGGAATGAAGACTCCAAAACATCTCTGGGTGACCTGTACCCAGTGTTCAACCACCCTCACAGCAAAAAGCATTTTTTTATGTTTAAGTGGAATTTCCTGTGTTTCAATTTGTGCCCATTGCCTTCTGTGCTTTCAGTGGGCACCACTGAGAAGAGTCTGGCTCCGCCTTCTTTACTCCCCTCATCAGGTATTTATGCACACTGGTAAGATCCCCCTGAGCCTTCTCTTCTCCAGGCTGAACAGCCCTAGCACTCTTAGCTTCTGCTTGTATGTCAGATGTTCCAAGCCCTCAGTCATCCTCATGGCCCTTAGTTGGCCTTGCCCTAATATGTCCATGTCTCTCTTGTACTGGGGAGCCCAGAGCTGGACCCAGTACTCCAGATGTCTCACCAGTGCCGAGTGGAGAGGAAGGATCACCTCCCTCGACCTGTTGGCAGCACTCCTCCTAATGCAGCCCAGGATGCTAATGAAGAACTGTTCTGGCACTGTACTGCAACACTTCCCTAGTAGTAAGACTACTATATTGATCCTACTTTTCTTCTTCATTTTGCTGATAAATCCTGCTGTGAGGAACAGCAGTAATAAGAGGTTTTTTCTTTTGAACTTCAAAGCATAGAGCTGAAATGATGAATACTGAAAAAAAAGACATGTAACTTTTTCACCAAAACCAAATTTGTGTACTGTTTTCACCTTTTTTCTTCCCTACCTCCAAAAAATGAGTTAGACAAGAAATTCAAGTATTTAAGACTACGAGTTGTTTTACAAGATCATGAAGATTTACAGGATTTTTGGCTGCACGTTGTTATAGATGTTTATAGCTGTGATGCATAGGACATCTGTTTAGAAGGACTTGTGAAGAGCTTTTAGTAATTTCAGTGTACTTAAAAAGGGTGGGGGATATACACACAGAACGGAACTAACCCACCAAAAAGAAACAAAACCAAGCACACCCACACTCCTCAAGTGGCTTATGTTTTTCTAGGTGAATAACATCAAGGGTGTAATCTCCTCCATAGTGCATGGAGGTAGGAAGATGCATCCTTGAAGGAGGGGGTTAAAAGCTACAGCAGAGAGTTGGCACCTTTAAAGTGTTTTCAGGTTCAAGTGCATGTAGTTTTAAGTAGTTCTGAAGGACTGCTTGACTTTGTATTGCTAGGTAGTATTTTTCCAGTAAAGTAACAGTAGCAAAATAAATCGTGTTTGAGATGGTAAGCTAGCTATGCGTAGCTGAATCATTTCGTAAATGAAAAAAAGCTATTCACATATCTGAGTTATTTGACATGTCTAGTTTTTAGTCAGTACAATAACCTTTTTTTATTTTTAGCATAGTTAACCATGTTTTAGAATCTGTATTTATATGTAAAATATTTCAGTGACAGTTTTTTATATGTAAGCCTTTAATGTTTCCTGTAACATCTTAATTGGAAAGACTGTCTGTGGTGTCACATTTCTTGAAAACCACAGATGAATATTTACCATATAATACTTACTGTTCATATTATTCTTAATGTATTTTGGGGACATGTTTTATACTTAAAAGCTTATTGCATTGAGGTCTTGCAAATTTAAATGGGTAAAAACTTAAAAACACCGAACCACATTCAAATGGTGGTAGTTGACAAAAACATAAACAAGTTTTCTGATTACTGATGTGGTAAAAAAACTTTGCTAGTTGAAATATACTAGCTCCGTTTTAAAATGAGATGTGATAGACTTTGTCTTAGTTGATGTTTTAATTTGTACCCTTCTTTTAAAAAGTTTAAACACAACAAAACCTACTTGAGCTTATAGAAGTCACCAGTCATTGTCTTGAAAGTGTAGATGTGCACGTCAGAGTAGCACTACCAGTATCATTGTCCTGATTCTGTTTCAGTACTTTTTTTGAAGAAACAAGATGGTAGTTGAGTACATTCTCTCATGCTCTGTGCTGAGTCTAGCAGCAGAATATATGGGTTTCTTTTGAGCTGGGAGCTTACTGTGAGTCTGGCTGGTCTTGCAAACTTACTCCGTGTTGTTTAGGGTTGCTAACTGAAGAGCTAGATTGACATTCAGGTGTTTAATACCTCATGTGCCCTGTTGTCAGCAGCAGCCTTGAGGTACCTTTCCCCTCTCAGGAAAAACTCCCTAAAAGAGGTTGCTGCTGTTAGGGAAGTGCAGGTAAGGTACTAGCTACTGTTTCTACGTAAAGCTTTATTTCTGACAGAGGTGATGATGAAGTTACTGCTACTTCAGGGAAAGGGCTTAACCCTCTCTGAAGCTCCTGCATAGCCACTGCAGGTCAGTAAGTGGACAGGCATTTGGAAATCTTTGCTACTCAAATAGGGTTTCCATGGAACAGATAGCAAGGAGTGGAAGCTTCCTGTGGGTGCAGTTGGACTATAGTACCTAGATAGTCATTACTCTTAATAACCTACTTGTGGTTTAGGTTACAGTTCTGTTGTGGGTTTTTTTGGTCTTCTCATTAGCAGTTTCTTTCCTCCTTTTCTATAAGGACATGTAGTTGTACTTATTTAGATTACAGGTGCTTAACTGAAAATGTAAGCATTCAGTTTTGTTAAATTCTTCATGTCAAAGGATTTGTTCATTGTGGATGTCTTTGGACAACTTCTACTGTTACGGCTCTTACTTCTGGCAGTAGAGGAGGGGAGGGATCTGGGCCTAGGTGAGACAAGGAACATGGTAGTTTTTCATCTTGATGCCTGTCTAAAAATAGGTGGGTAACCAAGTTGCTATAGCATAATTATATTTGTGGAATACGTTGCCAGATGGGGTATCTGTGTGTGTACAGACATCTGTTAAATGAGCTCTTCCACTCTCTACTAGCGCTAGCCTTCACAAAGAATTGACATGTGGTTGAAATACTTCCAGTAGTGCAAGCATCGGAAAGTTGAGTGAATAGAAAAGATATATCAATACCAATAAATTAAATAGATCCTTATTCATTGAGCAACATTTTGTGCATTCAGTGAGACAAAGGACCTGTGGGGGGTAAAGTGCCATCCAAGAAATGTTAGGATAATCTTAATTTGGATTTCCTGTTTCTAAGTAATGTTTGTAGGCGGGTTCTTGAGTGCTTTATTTCTTGAAAATATTTTTATGTGATGCTTTATTCCTGTTATGTTTCTTTCTGGACACATAAAGGTTTATCTATTTATAATGTAAAGTATGATGGTTACTTCAAAAATTTTTTGTAAGTAGCTAAGTATTTTTATTTTGATAATATCAAGTTAATGTGAAGTCAATGGAAATATTTCAGTTATTTCAACAAGTTTGAGATCACTCAGCTGAAGTAAAATCCAAGAATTGTGCTGCTTAACAATATATAAATAAAAACATGTTGTCCTCAATCAGGAAGTGACTGAGGTCACTACTGCACATTTTTAAGGTAAATAAAATGTTATTACTGAACTTTCTCTTGACCATTGCTGCGTAAAGACCCTGTAACAGAGGACCTGTATATACAGGAAAACAGTTAAACTGACAGTGCTTTTGACTGTGCTGCTTGTCCTAAGTAAAGGAAAGTGTGGAGGGAGACTCCCTTTCCTTTCCCTTGCTTACCTCCCTTTCCCTTTCATTTTGCTGGTGATACCTTGTACTGTTTCAGTGAAACTCTGTTGCTATTGAGTCTGGTTGCAAGAAGGTGTGTGCAGCAGGAGGCACACCCCACCCCCCCAACTTTCAATTAATATTTTAATCTCGTGATTTTGTTCACCTCTTGCTGATGAAGAAATACGTGTGCTACAGGGAGCATAATAAATTGAACCTGAGAATGAACACTTTCTGTGTGGGCTGATGTGATTTTAGTGATTAGCTGGATTGTAAACCCGTACTGTTTAGTACATTTTAAGATTGTTTTGACGGGATTAAAATATAAGAAACTTTCAAAAAAGTTAATCCTATTTAAATACATACCAGTGTTGACTAATGATTGCTATATTTAAAAGAAATCCCCTCACAGTTACTCCTCCTGAAATTTTGATTGTATTGTAGGTCTTCTGGGTTGTAAATTATAAAATTGTAAATCTTTCAGATTGTGGTTATTGCAAGAGAATCAAATACAACCAAAATCTGTTCAACTAATGTTAATATTTCTAAATTATTTTGTTTAAAACATAAATGTGCAAACTTGCATGATAAGTGACTATTACACTTGCAAAAAGACATGCAAGTTTGTAAAAACCTGTTTAGTAGTTGCTTAAAAATATTACTTGTTAACATTGGCTGTAATGTTCCACAATAACTTTCACTGAGGTTACATGGAAATTAGTTGTTTTAAGTAGATAACTCTGTGTACTCTTCCCCCCTCCACCCCCCCAAAGAGTGCAGGGAGATGTAAAAGAAAGGGAGAATTACAATGCTCCAATCAATGCTTTGGCAAATGTAAACTGACATGCAGAAAACAATTTGAAGCAGAAAAAGGGAGAAAAAATTGGCCTTGCAAGTTTAGGCTTGGCAGGAGGGTGGGATGGGGGATTGGGTGAATATGCACAGGTAGGCAAAAGTGATTTTTATCCTGCCTTTTTGAGGGTGCAGTGATGAAAAAAGGCAAGCTTCCTTGACATTATCTTTGGAATAACTTTGTATTGTTATCTAAATTCCTTTAAATTTTTAATTAATACTGTATAAATAACAGCCTTGTTTCTTACTTTATGCAGAATCAGATTCAGTACCTCAAGCAAGTCCAGCAGCCTAGTGTTGCCCAACTGCGATCAACAATGGTGGACCCAGCCATCAACTTGTTTTTCCTAAAAATGAAAGGTGAACTGGAACAGACTAAAGACAAACTGGAACAAGCCCAAAATGAACTGAGTGCCTGGAAATTTACGCCTGATAGGTAAACAAAACAAATACTCCCCAGTCAAGACTTCCCTGACAGTCCCACTACGAGAATGCTATGGTGGGACAGCCAAGTACTCGTTTCCACACCAAGACTCAGACGTTTTGAGGCAAAAGCCACATTCTTATACTGTCCAGCTTGTAATGCTTAATGTAAAACTTACCAGATGAACCTTGTGTTTCAGCTTTTTTCTCCCCCTTTGCTTCAGAGGCCTGACGGCGTCGGACTATTCTGAAGAAATGGCCATCTTCGGGGAAAAAAAAAATTTTTCTAGAACATGTAGACATTTGCAGAATTGTTCTATTTGAAGAAAATAGAGGGAGAAACAGAAGTCTTAAGTCTGTGGCACACTGTGTCTACAGACAGTTTGGAGGAGAGAGAACCTAGAGATTATAAATCATGAATTGAACATGTAAAATTCCCGTAAAATGTAGAAGTGGAATATGCTTCGCTCTTAACCTTGAGCCTAGTGACTTAGAGACACTGTAAGTCAGTTTTGCCAATAAGACTGTGGACTTCCTGCTTGTTCACTGAACTGCTGGGTCAAAACTCAATGAGGTGAATTTTGCATTAAAGAGTTTACTTGCTAACCAGTTTCGAATAGCCATGAGAGTGCCATTTGATATCGCAACAGTGGTAGTGTACACATTTGACTGTTTAGCCTTTGGGCTCTCTAGCACTTGATGGAGCCTTAAGTCAATGTTGCTAAATAATGAACTGTTTTCTGGATGGTTGGTAATAACTGTGGACGCCTCAATTAGGACTGTACGAAAATGTACGTTCTATCTAATTGCAGGTTGAAAATTGTTGGAAGCAATATATATTTGATCACAACTAGCGTGTATAAGAAAAACTGGTTGTGATAAGTATTTCACTGCATGTTTTCATGCAGAAATGAGACTTTTTCGATCTTCTATACTAAGAACTGATCTCAAGTGCTCAATACAGAAGGCACACAATGGCACCTGTCTTCAGTGTTGGTGGGGTGTTTTTATTCCTTTGTACACCTGGGTTTTTTGTATTGCACTTCTATATAAAATGTGCCTTGAAATAGTTGTAATATATAGTTCAAGGAACACTGCTGGTTATACTGTTGTATTGTGAAACTCATGGGATGAACGAGAATTGAACAGGTTGTTATTTCTACATTGTCTCGTTCTCTGAAAACAAAGTCAGTATTTTAACAAACCAGAAAAACCTTAAATGCATGCATTTTCCTTGGTGGAATCAGTGAAGGACCCTTTGCTGCTCTATTGATGCATCTGTTCTGTTGTCCTAAGTTACTTGTAAGAGTAGCGATCCGGAACAGTTGGGAGTGCATGTCTGAGGTGTGTAAAGCGAAATGCAGATTTGGTATAGCATTTGTGTGTGGTTTTTTTCCCCGTAGCAAACTGAGTTTGATTTCGGTAATTGTGAGGTTTTGATTTTTCAAAAGAGTTGGGCAACATTTTATGACTCAGTCTGATCCTAGAAGATTCAGTTTTAAATTAAAAAAAAAAAGACATCCAGCTGTCACAGAAGGCGATGTATTTGAACTGTTTTGATGACTTTTATTAAGATATTACATATTTTTTATCTCGGGAGTGTCCTAACTGTTGTGCTTCAGATGATACGGGATCGAAGAGTAGTGTACTTATGCAGGATTATTTTTTTTTTCATGAGTAATGACTTAACAGCAAAAGAAATACCTACAGAAAAACTTTACATTTTTAAAACTGATACATCTGGAATGATTTTGCTATAGCAGTATATAAGATTTTAATGATCTAGCATCAAAACAGAGGTAAGACTTGCATTAATAAATTGTTAACGTGTTACCAAGCCATTTGTAAAGCTCACTATAATGAGGAATGCTGTGCAGATTGCTTTTTTAACTCGGGAGTTCAGAAAATTATTTAATACATTTAGATACAGGTTGGTTGTTCTCTTAAGTCCTCAGGCTCTAAATGTGTGTGTACAACTGAGGAGAGACAAGTAACTTGCCACTTTCTTTCAAGCAAAAGTATTGAAAGACAATTCTGTTATTTCTGTAGCTACAGCATACGCTAATATGCATCATATAATTTAAGTTAGTGGTGTGAATGTGCACAATTCATATATGCAGTAGCTGGAATACAGAAAATCAGAGTTATTTCCTGGTAAATTATTGAGGCTCTCTTCGTTAACTGGGTTAAGATTTTACTGATTTTTGTTTCTGGAAAGGTAAAGAAATGATGACTCATATAAAGTATTTATAGGATTTTTCAGTCTCTTTGCATCCTGGGTGTCCCGTGTCGTGTCCTGTCCCACCCACCCCCCAGCTGCTTTTATGGTCCATCCTTGTATGCAGCTATCTTACTTCACGACATCTGGCCTAGTTTTTGAAAGAGATAGTGCTCCTGTTCAGATCCATAGCTGGTCGACTTAGGGTAACATGTTAACTGCAACCCTAAGTGGTATTAGTTCTGGGCCTTAACCATAGATAAGGGTGTACAGCATAATCATTGCTGATGTCTGGAGGGGGAAACAAAAGGGCATGTCATCAAAGGAATGGCTATGCTAAGCTATTTCAACCATCATTAAACAGAGGCTATGCACTTGGATTAAAAATTAGTAGAAATACCATTTGCAGTAAGCCTCATACAACAAAACACTAGTCTTCTGAAATTTAACCACTTACATTCTTACAGGTTCTGTTGCATGTATATTCAAGAGGATTTATGAAAACAATGCCAAACTTAGTTTTACAGCTAATAGGAGTTATTTTAATAGTTACTGGATTTTGTGTTCTTGCATGTGTTGTCTTTTTTGTAAATTGCAAGAGGAGATTGCTTGGTGCTGTACTAGTTCAGAACATCTGGAAAAATTTTGATGGAAAGAAATAGCATTATAGGTAACTATGCAAATTTCTATACAGGTAATAAATATTTTACATTTTGGCAGGAGTTAACATGAAGAAATTAATGGGATTCTAAAATTGTCCCCATTTCAAGGTAACTGGTACTTCATAATTCTACAGTTGACGTTGTTTTGTGAAGAGAAAAGCATTAAACGACTTAAGCACTGTGAACTTCTTCAGCTTGTAGCGATGATGAATACAGTAACAGGAATTTGGAAATGGCTAAAATCATTGCATGTCTGCCTAATAACTTTTGGGATATGTCACATTGGTTATCTCCAAAGTGGTCCTGCTTTACACAGAATGAACATCTCTAAGGAAACTTGCATCTTAAGTGTGCGACTTGGACTGTATTAGGTCAGCACAATTTAAACTTCAAGGACCTGACATTGGACATCACATCAAGAAAGAAAACAGGTTGCTGCCTTTAGCAGAGTTTCAGGCTTCCAGGACTTTACACAGCCAGATTCCTTCTGGAGCAGCCCATCTGAAAGATTTGGGAGAGTCAGTCGGAAAATGTTAAATGGGGCAGAGTTGGCAGAACTTAAGAGTTGTCTAAGGCTTGAATGCTTAAAAGATAGTTGATAAGGAGATGATTATTTTAAATTCTTTTGGTTGGGTATTTTGGTTGCAGGAGAGAACTGTGGCTGTGAACTGTAGCAGAAATTTCCTGTTCTTTTTTAATCCTCAAAACTTCTTTCAATCTTTGTCGCTTGTTTAAAAGCAAACAAACAAAAAAAACTAAATGACCTCCTTGGTCTTGAAAAGTAATGCAAGTCCTGCCATTGAATTCACAATAAACCTATTCAAGTTTGGGTTGGTTTTCTTTTTGGCAGAGCTTATGCTTCTGTAGAAAAGAGGACAGCTTCATTATGTTGCAAAGCCTATCAAAAGGAGAACGGTTTGTGGTTGCTGTCCTGACCTTGGCAGACCAGGAGTCTTAAAAGACGTTAATTTTTCTCTCTTACGGAGTCAGCTGTATTGCCTATATATTAATTTGCATACTACTTCCTATAATGCTTTACAATGCAGTTTTTATCGTGAAGATTAAAGATGTGTGATGTTACCCATTTAGTAAAGAAAATCTTGTCAGTTCAAAATATTTTTTTCCTGTTTCTTTCAGAAACTGGACATCCTAATGATCATGACTTGTGATTTGGAATCTGTGATTCTAAAGGAAGTAGATTAATAATATACTCCTTCCTTAATTTCCTGACAATTCTTCACTGTATTTTACTTTTTTCCTCACGGTGTAAGATGTGCTTAGGAAAAGCAGACCATAGAAATCATGAAACAAACTGTGTACATTACTGTCAAATATATAAACTGAGTTGAAAAGTAGACATCTAATTTTTTTAACCAAGGATACCTGGACAGCATTTAAAAGAATGTCTGAGGTTCTTAAAGAAAAATGGATGTCACTATGAAAAATGAACATGGAATTTAATATTTTCCCCCAAGAAACTTTCTTCTCTTCACCCACATTTAATTATTAAATTTTACTGGCACAATAAATGAAGGTTTTTGATAATTCAGTTTACAGGTGTAATTTTCATCAGTACTTGATCTTTTGAATTACAAGGCACATCTTTAATCAAATATTTAACTCCATTAAGAATTAGCACATGTAGGATTGTGCATACTGATAATCCAGATGTTGGTATCAAAAAAGAACAATGTGCTTATTCGTATTTGCAGTAATAAAACTTGCCTTCCACTTTATGGGACAGCGACAGAAGATCAGCTGGCATTGGAACACCATGTGGTAACTATAGGGAGACTTTCTGCTATGACAATTATGTTGAGGCATAATGTTCCTTGAATTGTGACATGCAGAAATTGCATCTCCTTTTTGTCTGTAACTGTGATTGCGGAAGATTACTGAAGGTTTTATATTCATTTTGTGATAGATGGCTCTTTCCTTTGCAGCCAAACGGGCAAAAAGTTAATGGCGAAGTGTCGAATGCTTATCCAGGAGAATCAAGAGCTTGGAAGGCAGCTGTCCCAAGGACGTATTGCACAGCTTGAGGCAGAGTTGGCTTTACAGAAGAAATATAGTGAGGAACTTAAAAGCAGTCAGGATGGTAAGGGATTTTATTAAGAAAATGGAAGTTGCTTTGCACTTCTGCTCATTTAATTTCCTGATGATACACATAAAGACCATCTTTGCCAGAATGAAAGGGCAGTATTGAGTAAAATACGACAAGTTTAAGTCTTAAATATGACAGTTAAGCAAGACTTTACTATTGGTACTCTTCACTTAAAAAAAACAACAAAATAAAGAAAACTCCCCAAAAACAAACAAAACCAAACTAAACTTAACTTTGGGAGACTGGTGGGATTTGGCACTCCTGTAATACAGTGTTTGAATTTGAAATTGCCAGACTCCATACTGTAGGTCTTGCTATTTAATAGGGAATGTTTAGACTGCACACATTTTTGGTGAATTGGTAAGATGAAAGCTGTTAACGTTGCATGAAGCTAAGCATGCCCTGAGAGCAGAATGCTTCTTGTGAACTCTTGACTCATTTTGAATTTATTTTTTTAAAAAAATCAACAACTTTTTAACAACGCCTAAGAATAAGAATAGGGTTATTTTTTTGCTTAGGTAACTCAGATGAACAAAAATATCTCATTATTGCATTTACAGTACAAATTTTACATCATTGTAAACTTAAATTGAAATTACCTGTGAGCTCTGACCTCTTGTGTAGTTTAAATGGAGGGGGAAAATGCAAATTTAAAAAAAAAATCTTCAGTTGTGAGTTCTGCGTAGAATCAGTGGGGTTTTTTGGTAGAATGTTACAGAGTAGGTTATCTGATTATTACGGTAAGTCTTGGGACACAAGCTATTTGGACACAAACTTGGACATGTTTTTGTTTTACAGCTGCAGTCTGTAAGGTAGCATAGACTTGATCTGGCATTATCGAAGTCTGATTTTTAAGGATAGATCCCCCCTGCCCTGGATCATATTTTTGAGATAGTAGTGGTATAAAATAATATGTAATAACTAGCAGTCTTAAGGTAAATTATTCTTTCTGTAGTTACATGTTGTTGGAGTAGTTACCCTTCTGCTGCTTAACTGCCATTTAGATAATGCACTTCATCTGAACTTAAGGAGTTCATAACTGAAGCAAGCATGGATATTCTTTAAAGTTTTCTGCTCTTGTGTGCAGTATCGTAAAGTAAGCTCCAGAACTGAAGTGTGTTCTTAGTCCCTGTTGCTTCTTCCCTGTATGAACAAAGACTATAATAATCCTGCGGTAGCAGTTTTCATAATATTTTTTTCCATAGCATAAAGAACACTTTATGAATTTTTACAGTAATACGCAGTTTGCATTTTATTTGCTCCATCATATCAATGATAAAGTTGAATTAAAGACTAAGGGATTCGGTGTTTCTTTTACTGTTTTCAGGTAAAATTTGTTTTGCTCGAAAGTGCAATCTAACTGTAAAAATTCTTTTTCTTGGTACACGAGTAATGAAACATTCTGTAGAATTAGGCAAGTTTTGTTGGTAAGAAAGTCTTTTAGTATCCTGTTACGCAGGGTATAAAGGATTAAGAACAGTAAGAGATGAAATTCCCTTGTAATGTGATTAAATCTTTGTTGGTCACTGAATAGGCTTTTTAAACTATTCGGGTCTGTTATATGCAGATGTGGTTCATGGTGACTTTTGCAGTATTTCTGCTAAGGTTTTTATACTTGAGTAAAAGTAGATACATGAGGATTTACTTGCAAAATGTTAATTGTTGGAATTGAGCTGCTTTCCAAATATCTATCTTTCTTGCCCAGAAACTAATTTCTTCTCATATATTCTGAGTAGCAGTATAAGAAGTGTGTAGATGGTAGTGAAGCATTTCCTCCTTCAGAGGCAGAGTATCAAAACCAGTGCATACTTGATGGCTGAAACATAGTTTGAAAGATTTCAGCATAAAATACTGAGTTATGGGATTTTGATTTTTTTTGTCTTAAAATTCAAGCTATATATGGGCTATTAAGTATTTGCAACAAATGTGTTTTCTTTATATAGAATTGAATGACTTCATCATCCAGCTTGATGAGGAGGTAGAGGGTATGCAGAGTACCATTCTAGTTCTTCAGCAGCAATTGAAGGAGACTCGCCAGCAGTTGGCGCAGTACCAGCAGCAGCAGTCCCAGGCCTCCAACCCAGGGACCAGCAGGACTCCATCTTCTGAGCCTACAGACCAGGGAGAGGCTGTGGGTAAAGACTGCAGCCGCCTGGCAAACGGACCAAGCAATGGCAGCTCCTCCCATCAGCGGACGTCTGGGCCTGGATTTTATAGGGAGGGTAGCGGCACGGAAGATGACTTCCCGGCTTCTCCAGGGAATGGTAATAAGCTGTCCAACCACTCTGAAGATAGAACTGGTAGAGGAGGTGGTAGCTACATAAACCAGCTCAGTACTGGGTATGAAAGTGTAGACTCTCCCACTGGCAGTGAAAACTCTCTCACTCACCACTCAAATGACACAGACTCCAATCATGATCCTCAAGAGGAGAAAACGGTGAGCATGAAAGGTAACAGAACTGTGGGTTCTCGTCATGTCCAGAATGGTTTGGACTCCAGTGTAAATGTGCAGGGTTCAGTTTTGTAACATTTTTCTGCAACATTTTTATACAGTGTCATTTAAATTGGGAGAGGATACTGTCCAGAAGCTGTTTAAATTAGTGCATACTTGTCACGATTTTGCCTTTTTGTGGGTTTCTTTTTGCTTCAATACCTCTGCCACTTTGAAAATTTTAACAGTTAATTACGTTGAATGTTGCTAAAAGGACGTTTGTGTAGCTCAAGTTATTTTTATATGAGTTAATGTGAAGTTGATATGGAAATTATTTCCATAAAGTATAACATAAATGATGTCTGTACAAATCTGTGTATATCTAGAACCTGTGCTGTGTAAGGGCATTCTTACTCATACTGTTCTACTTACACCACCTTCAAGATTTGTCGTAATAGCTGTGGGTTTGACTGCCAAGTTTGCCCAGTACAGTAGTTTTATCACTAAAAGATGGACTTACTGAAGGAGTCCTGTAGTAGTTTCAGTGTTAATTACAGTTTTTCCCACCATACATCTGTGCATTTTCTCCTTAGGTGACCGAATGTTTATGAATTGTGTGCATAGTTACTCAGTTTTTAAGAACTGTTGTATCCTGTTTATGCATATTGCTCTGTGACTCCAATATTATCTTACCTGTACTGACCAAACCTAAATAAAAACTTTTAATAATGTAATTTCTTCATTGTTCTGCATTGGCTTACATGGCTTATTTGTATGCAGTGTGTTTACAGTACATGCTTTTTTTAATTGAGTTTGTTCCTGTGTCAGTCCAATCAGCTCATGCCAAATACCTGAGGTTACAGGTGTGTACTATCATACTAATTTCAGCCCAGCCTGGTGGTGCTTATTTTAAGGGTTTTGTCTTTATTTGCCAGAAGGAGGAAAAAAAAAAAAGTAATTCAGCCTCTTAAACCAGATATAACTCCTGTTGTTTTTAAATACCTCCCTGAGGGAACTGACTTCTTAACAGGTGCAGAGAATGAAATAATTACCTTTAAGCATGCTTTTATTGTTGAGTTATGAATTTCTCAACCTGAATTTCTGGTAGTTATTTTCTATCTACTAGTTTGGTGATGGTAGCACGTAAGCAGGAGATGAAAAAGCACTGGCTTTTAAGTGCTGTTCAAAGGGAAAATAAAAGTACTTAGCAGTATACTTTTGGGTAGGCTTAAGTCCAGTTTCAACATTTTTTCTACCTGTGAATCTTGTTATTACCAGATGACTAATAAAATTACCTCATACGTAGCCACTAAAGTAATAGTAAATAGCTTACAGCTTTGCAATTCACTATGGAAACAGTGAGACTCTTGTTTGAAAGCAGTATTTCTCCAAAGTTAGGACATACTTGAATTTGTTTCAGACTTAGTTATGACAACTTCATAGACTATAAAGGTGTTTCTGTGGTACCATTTTTAAGTGGCAAATTATATGAGAACTAGCATCTGCAGTAGTATTGTCCAAGACAAATGGATGTAATTAAAATACTACTGGCTGCTGTTGTGTTGAGACTTACTAGTCCATATAATGCTGCTATTTTAATTTCATAGGGTTCACTTAAATGTATTAAAACCACTTAGTTGTCACTGGAAGTGTAAATTCCATTGGTGATACTTCATTTTCTGAATATTACTTTAGCCCTCGTTGCCTGAAGAAAGTAATTATTAGTTGAGTGCATGAAAAGGAAGTGACAAGTTTACCTATACAAAAATGTACCTGCATCTGGCACTCGAAGTGAATTCTAGTTTACGAAGATCCTTGAAGGTGATCCAGATCTGTAGTTGCGAGTGATTTCTATCTGGTCTTAGTATCATATTGCTTGATTATCCATAGTGTGTGTATATGTACATCCTGGATCCTGTACATGGTAGAATACAATATTTGTAAGAAGTTTAAAATGGTGATAATAGATTATAACAATGGCTTTATCTGATAATGTAGATGGTAAAAAGTCTTGTGAGGTAATCTGTGGTTGTGTTTCAAATCTCGGCCTAAAATATGAGCAATTTATGCCAAGAAAATGGTAGACATCTTTTCACTTCGTATAAGGAACTAGAAGGATGTAAAATGTCTTTGGAGTTACAGTAGTTGCTATCAGTTGTGTTAAGGCTGAAAAAAAAAAAATGCGTGGCTTTCAGGTGGTGACAGCTTGCTACTTAAATCTGTCAGTTGCTATAGGAGATTCATGTCAAAACCTCATAAAAAGATTATTTTCCTTTGATCAAGAGAGTGTGGTACTTGATTTTTAAATAGAAAAATTAAAGATCAGCTAAAGAGCTAAAAAAAATATTAAAAATTACACCCACAGAGTAGGAGTTAGCTTGACTTGCTGAGGAAATATAATTGTAAGGCAAGGTATTTCTCTGCTTAGAGGGTGTCTTCTATATAAGCAGGCTTCTATATAAGCAGGCTGGCGTGTTTAATTTGTTTAATACCCTCCCCCCCCCCCCCCCCTTCCCGAAAGCAACGTAGCAACTGCACCAGTTAATAACAAGATGCATGGTATAATTGAGTTGCTTTCTGGTAACACTTACTGCAAAGCATTAGTGAACTGCAGTACAATAATAATACTTAGAGAAAAGCTAAACGTGGTAATACTCGTGTTCTTGCCTGGCTGTCAGTGCCTATAGAGTGATATTTAATAAGCCCGAGCGCAGTTGCTCCATTTTAACAAAAGTTACATTTTATTGATCCCCAATAAATACAAAATATACCTGTTTAAAATTAGGTACTGCCTGAACCTTGCTGTGTAAATTTTCAGCATTTGGGGAAAATCTTGTTTCCAAACCTGTTGATTTTGGGCAATTCCCCTGTAATCCTAGCTATTGATAGAGCGGTTCTTTTCGCCGCTGTGATTTCCGGGGGAGCAGTGCTGGCTGCGAGGTGCACGTAAATGAAGGTGGCTTTCCAGGGCCTGTCGAGCAGCAGAGGGACAGCCGCGTGCACACCGCCGTGCTGTGCCTCCTGTGGGCTGGGGTCCCCTGCGTGTCCCTCGGGGGGGACTGCATGGCAGTTTCCAAGAGAAGGGGATTGATTTTCAAGAAGGTTGTTCAGGCCTAAGCCCCACTGAATTTTTGTAACTTGTGTTTTTATGGTCTAATAAATGTGGGTTCTGTAAGATCTTACAATATATATATTGTAATATATATATATTGTGCATTTATTTAGAAAAACGAAGCCCAAAAGCTGGAGTGTTTTGTGGTAGCAGGGATGCTTATTTCCATACAATTCAAATTTTACCTAATGTTTGTCTTGTCTGCAGAATGCTTCCTAACTCTCAGGGAAGAGTTCTCCTCGCTGACCTTTACTGGAAAACCGGTTTTTAATGGGGTTTTAATGGGTCTCTGAACTCATTGGCGCCAACTCCGCTGACTATTTTAGCTGCGGGCGGGGTGAAGGTACCTGGAGGCAGGCTGCTTCTCCTCAGCGCCAAAGGCTGCTCAGCCGCTACCGGGAGGAAAACAAGGTGCGCGCGAAAACGAGTAAAAGAACAGAAAGGAAAACGAAAAACGTGAGTCGTAGACCAAAGAGCTGAAAAGGTATTTCTAAGCGCTGCTGGTCCCGTCAGTAAGCGGACAGACATTTCTTTGCCGGGCCGGTTTTCGGAGGTTGCTACGGCTGTCTTGTGCTGCTGCCGCCTCCCCGGTGCCCAGCGGCCGCACGGCAGCCAGGCGCTCCTGGCAGGCGGTTTTCTGCTTGGTAGTGGCTCCCCTCAGGCTCGTCCGCCGCTTCAGACCTCCCGTGGGAGCCAAGCTCAGCCACCTCAGCCGCCCGCCCTCGGCGCCGCCCGCCCCGCCGCCGGGGACCCGGCGGCGGGGCGGGCGGCGCCGAGGGCGGGCGCAGGCGCGGTTGCGCGGTCGGTGTAGCGCCCGTCCGCGAGAGAACCGCCATGTTGTGCCGCTTCGCCTGGGCGGGAAGGTGAGAGCGGCGCCGCGGAGGGGTGGGGGAGCGTGATGGCGGCGGTCGGGCCGCACTCGCCTTCCACGGCCGAGCGGCGGGCGGGAGGGGAGGAGAAGGAGGAGACTGAAATGGTGGGTTCGCCTTCTCCTCGCCCCTCAGCGCTTCCCCGCCATTTCGGGAGGAGGGAGGTAGCGGCGCCGCTGGGGGTTGTCCCTTCAGCCTGCCAGGCCCTGCCCGCTGCCGAGGGGTCTCGCCGCCTGACACGGTGCTGCCGGGTCCGCTCGTCTTTGCTAGCCAGGGCCGCCGCGCTCGGCTGGTCTTCAGGGCCATGAGGGTTTTGCTGCTGCTCTGTCCCTGGTTTGTGCCAAGGTCACCAGTAAAACATAAAAGGGTTTCGGGAATGAGCCTTCTTCCCAGCCCAGCGGTTATCCGTCGTTATGGTGGCTGTCACGTCTCATGACAAGTGCAAGGTGTTAATGGAGAAGGGTAGCCAGAGCCTGCGTGGTTTTCTGTGCTGGACAGCGCGGCCGCCCTGTCCTCACGCAGCGTGGGGTTTTCCGATCCCCGCCATCGGGGCAGGGGAGCATGCCTGTCGGTGGTAACGCTAGAGAGGTTCGGTCCTGGGAGCCCAGTGACGCCGGGTTTTTCAGCCTTTTTGTTTCCCAGTGCAGGGACCTTGTGGGTAGTGAGGGAGGGACACTTATCGGGCACATCTTGGCTTCTGTTTTTAATCAATAAAGATTGGGTGAAGCTTTGAACGTCAGTATGGTACTGCTGACTTTCTCATCCTCCCCCCACTTTTGCCTTGCCTGCATGCAGGGGGGGGCACGTGAGTCTTCATGGTGGCGTGGGGGGCTTGGTTTGAGAAGTGGCAGCTTTACATTGTGAAGCCCTATATCTGTGACCTTCATGTGGATTCATCTTAGCAATTAAGATACAGAGTGTGCTTGCTTTGAGCTCCAGAAAAATGGAAATTCAACTTCTTTAAGTTACTGCCCTGTGTACTTAAAGTAGGTGATCGTAACTGTCATGCTTTCAGTCCGCTTCAGTGGTAAAGCCCACATACTAAATAAGACTACTTCTGTTTTTTCTCTTCTAGAAGCGGTGCCAAGTTGATAGCACCGTTGGGATGCTTGGTCTCTAGGCAAAAGCACACTCTGCCTGACTTGCCATATGACTATGGTGCCCTGGAACCTCATATTAATGCAGAGATCATGCAGCTGCACCACAGCAAGCATCATGCTACCTACGTGAACAACCTGAATGTGGCGGAGGAGAAATACAAAGAGGCACTGGCAAAAGGTTTGTATATCCACAGTCAACAGATGAGACGGAAGCTTGTTGACATAGATGATATAGGAGAAAACAAATGGATAGTCCTTCTTTCCAGGGGAAATAGTCGTCTTTTAAAAGTTTTTTGATTGTGTAATTCAAGCTTTATTTTTTTTTTTATAAAGTGAAATATTGTTAGGAACAAGCTTTCATTGTAAGCTGCAGCGGTGCTGATAATTGGAAACTAGAAGTAACTAAAAAGCATGAATTTTGTTCTCCATAGTACTGTAAAGCTAGAAGAAAACTCATTGATTTTTGTGGGTTTAGTCCATATTTACATTAGTAACCTGAACCAAAGACTGAGTCAGTAGGAAAGCACAGTCATTTTACTAAACAAATACTTCGTAATGAAAGGTTAGTAACAAACATATAAAGCAAGCAGTTGTGGAATTTTTGTTAAGATCTCAAACTGAATCTTGAGATATGCTGACCTCTGTGAAAACTGTACAGTTGGTCTATCAAGGCTACAGTGAAACATGTGAACTGCTTTTTTTCAGATCTTTCAGTTGGACGGATGAAAATATGTGAAATAACATGTATAGCTTTTCAAGGATGTGGCATGTTTTTCTGATTTTTTTTTTTTGTTGTTGTGATGGTCTTTCTAATGAGTATCAGTTTATCTCTAAGAAGTGATTACTGTATAGACTCACACTTCTGTGTAGTTGCCAGGTGCTTCACAGTGCAATTTAGCTGCCTGGGCTTGAACGAAAGTGAGAATTGTGAATATCTGAGTAAATGTGAACCCTGTATCTCTTCATAATTGCCAGTGTGTTTGAACAGAGAATGTTGGTTACCTGTGAGAGTTTAGAGATCTTTAGGTGCCTAACTAAGCCTAGAAATAACTTACGCAGTCTAAATTAATGAGCTGATAATATTTGATTAAGGAGTAGGCAATCAAGATTGGCTGCTGCTTTGTCCTGCCAATGGTGGATCCAGGAAAGTTGTATTCTGGAGAGTTAGTGCAAACACAATTGAGCAGGGAACGTGAACTGTAAGAAAACAGTGTATCTGCTGCTGCTGTTACTAATGTTGTTTAACAACCAAGGCTTCAGCGGCTAGTGGAGGTAGAATTTCTGGTTACCAGAAACATCTGCAGTGTTGTGGATTCTTTGTGGTACTTTTTAAAAATACTGTCCTTTAATAGCATGTTATGGGTTTGCATGGCAAGGTTTTTGGTAGCGGGGGGCGGGGCTATAGGGGTGGCTTCTGTGAGAAGCTGCGAGAAGCTTCCCCCACGTCTGATAAAGCCAGTGCCAGCTGGCTCTAAGACTTACGCGCCGCTACCCAAGGCCAAGCCAATCAGCGACAGTGGCAGCGCCTCTGATAACATATTTAAGAAAGGGAAGAAGATGGCAGTTAGAGAGAAGAGTGAGACGATGTGAGAGAAACAACTCTATAGACACCAAGGTCGGTGAAGAAGGAGGGGGGAGGAGGTGTTTGAGATGCAGGAGCAGAGAGTCTTCCCTTGCAACTTGTGCTGAAGACTGTGGTGAGGCAGGCTGTGCCCCTGCAGCCCATGCAGATCCACGGTGGAGCAGATCTCCACCTGCAGCCCATGGAAGGGACCCCATGCCGGAGCAGGTGGATGCCTGAAGGAGGCTGTGTGACCCCGTGGGGAGCCTGCGCTGGAGCAGGCTCCTGCCAGGACCTGCGGACCCATGGAGAGAGGAGCTCACACCGGAGCAGGTTTGCTGGCAGGGCTTGTGACCCCATGGGGGACCCATGCTGGGGCAGCCTGTTGCTGAAGGACTGCACCCCATGGAGGGGACCCACACTGGGGCAGTTCATGAAGAGCTGCAGCCCATGGGAAGGACTTATGCTGGAAAAGTTTGTGGAGAACTGTCTCTGGTCAGAGTGACCTCGCGCTGGAGCAGGGGCAGAATGTGAGGAGTCCTCCCCCTGAGGGACAATGAGCGGCAGAGACAGCATGTGATGAACTGACCACAACCCCCATTCCCGTCCCTCTGCGCTGCTCAGGGGGAGGAGGTAGAGGAAAGGGAGTGAAGTTGAGCCCAGGAAGAAGGGGGGTGTGGGGGGAAAGTGCCTTAAGATCTGGTTTTATTTCTCACTGTCCTACTCTGATTTGATTGGTGATGAACTAAATTCCCTTTTCTTCGCAAGTTCAGTCTGTTTTGTCCGTGACAGTAGTTGGTGAGTGATCTCTGCCTGTCCTTATCTCGACCCTCGCATCATATTTCCTCTCCCCTGTCCAGCTGAGGAGAGGGAGTGATAGAGAGGTTTTGGTGGACACCTGGCATTTATCCAGGCCAAACCAAAACATAGTGTCTCATTGCTTGCTGTTGCAAATGGTCTATCTAGAGGTAGAGGTTAATCTCTCCTTAAGGGTTTTGCCGACATTACTTTGCAAATGGCTGAGGTATTGGTGGTGGTCATACACACCAAAGCAGACAAATACTTATATGAGATATTTGTGAATGTGTGGGGGTTTTTTTTTGTATCAGTATCTTTGTATACTGTGTGTAGTATTTTGACCTTCATTAGAAAAACTTCTAAGACCAGGCTTTAGGAAAGGGCAAAGTCTGAAGTGCCACCTCATTCTCTCAGAATTGTCATTCCTTTTCTGTGCTTAAAAACTGAGCATGATCAAAAATCTTTCTGCACTGCATTTCAGCGCTGTGTTACATAGCACGTCTGATCTCTATCTAATATCTCTTCTGGATAACAACCTTGTCAGTGGCTTTTGTTCAGCAATAGAACGTAAAGTATTCTCTTCAGATTCTTTAACATGTTCTGCACCTATCTGTGTCTGCTTAGTAAATGCAAATAAAAGCTGTCCTGAGTTGAGTCCCATTGGCTTATGTTATCAGCTCCTTTGAAAATGAATATGCACTTCTGTGATAGGGTGCAGCGCAGGACTTCATTATTTTCAGTATAAGCTGGTTCTGATTACTAGTCCATCAAAATATTCAAGATTTGCTAGTTGAAGGATATAAACTTATTTTTAGTGGGAACTTGCGCCTACCACAATTTTCCCTGTTCTTTTCTAACCATCATATGACCTGTGGTGCTTTACTTATCTGCGCTTACAAGCAAACAAATGACTCTTCGTAGGCTGAGAAACTGAGCTGACCAGTGTCTTGAGCACCTCTAAGCTGCCTGTCTTGGTTTACTGGATTGTCCTCTGTGGCTGTGTTGAGGGCTGTTGTGGTAAGCTGGAGCAAAGGCCAGGGCCGCTGTATACAAATAAATTCCAAGATACTTTTGCTGTAACTTAAGGGCAAGTTACTTTATTTTCAGTTGGCTTTTCCAGTGCAAAGTTCAGCAGGACTGATCTGACAGCACCACAAATATTGTATTTTAAGGACAATGGTCGAATGCTATCTCTAGTTTCCAGTGGTCCCGAGGAATAAGTTCCTCTAAGGAGTAGAGGAATAAAGAGTGCTGAAGACATTACAGACCTTCTGGGTTATTTTTGAATTTCTGGCTTGTGATATGCTGTATGCTCTGGATGAACTGAGAAGTGTCATTAAGGCATGCAAAATTCAAGGAAAATGTCCTGAAGGTGTGATTTGAGCGGGAATGAGAGATGTCTCAACCTTAACTTGATACCTGAATGTACCAAATGTTTTTTTTTTTGCTGACTGCATTGGATGCTTTGTTCCAGTCCTATACCCCTGTGTGGCTTCTGAAGGGTATGAAAAGATGCTGAGAACATGGTATCTTGTCTTAAAACCTTTGTAACAGGTGTGCTACTGCTTTTTGGCTTGCCTTTGTGTTATGATGACTCATTTATTGCTATAGGAAGACTTCTATCACTTGTTCCTGAGAGACTGGAAGAAACAGCTGCCCCCACTGATTTCTTATTAGAGAGCGTGTTGGTATGGTGGAAAAAGGTTCAAAAACCCTTGAAATGTTTCAATTCTTTGAGAAGCCAAAACAGCATTCAAAACACTTGGGCTGAAGTGGTGCAACACTGTTTAGAGGCACAAGACACCAGGGAATTCTTTAAGGAATATATGACATTATGTGAAGAGGGAGGAAGTACGTGGCTGTCTGCTCATGATTTCAGACGCAGGGTTCTGTCATGTGGAGTAAAATGATCTGGGCCACTATCTCTTCCTGCAGGTACCTCCCTCCAAAAAAACCAAAATGAAACACAAAATAGGAGAGAGAAGAACATGTTGTTCATGTATGTGCTTGCTGTACTCATCAGCTTTCTCTCAAGCACAAACTGTTTGCCCTGTAAATTGTTTAAAAAATTTAAAAATTCTTAGATTGTGCATCAGTGAGCTAATGGGTGAACAATGTCCTTACCTTGTAGTGGTAATACTGAGCAATCTACACGTGCTGGGTCCTTAAAGCGTTCTGGCTGTACTAGCTGCTTTGTTCTGCTATAGAATGACAGTAGAGCTAATATGTGTAGTATGGGTTGCTTGATAGTTGCAATATTGACAGATCGCATGTCATTACAGCATAACAAAAGGTCAAAGATAAAGATATCTTTAACATAGTTTGTCAGTGACGATCTAAAATATGGATAACAGTCACAAACCTTATGTTTTTCATAGACATGTTATAGGCTACTAAGACTTGAAAGATTTTGGAGATCGGTGGAGGCCTAGTGGCAACTTAGTGACTACTGTGGTGATGATGATGTTTTTATTTATCTGTGTATTTTTATCTTCTGCGTCTGTAGGTGATGTTACAGCTCAGGTGTCGCTTCAGCCTGCACTGAAGTTTAATGGTGGGGGTCATATCAATCACACCATCTTCTGGACAAACCTTTCTCCTAATGGAGGAGGAGAGCCTAAAGGTTAGTGCTTGTTACAGTGGTTTATTGCATCAGGTTAAAATGACCAATAGAGCTGATGATCTCTTCTTTCTCTGAAAGATTCTAAAGGATCTTTATTTTTGAGAGGTGATTTGCCTTTCTGTATGACAGTTTTCACAGGTTTGAGGATCTTAGGATTTTTTTGGATGCAAGCCAAAATATAAACAGCTATCCCTGTGCGCTAAGTATTTTTAATTTCTAAAACTGATTATGTGTACATTGCAAAATACTTGGGTATTTCTGTGTATTGTCCTTTCCATCTTCATAAGAGAAGATAGTTGTACAAAGCTACGCTAATTAAGTTGTCATAGATACTTAATTCACAGAAAGGGAAGAAATTGTTGTGGACCACTCAACCTGGTGACTGGATTTGTGCTGCAGTTTGAATAGGATAGTTTATCAGTTAAAGCCTAAAGGAGGAAAGCCCCTTTGAGAGGACAGAGTAGTGATTATTTACAAGTGACACACAATTAAAGGTAAAGGACCAATAATACAGATCTCACAAAAGCTGTTGTGATAAACTTGAGGATTTTTGAATTAGGTTTATATTCCTGTCTGTAAATTGGTGGGCTTAGGGTACTTTGTACTCTGATTCAGCATTCATAGGTGACATCTGCTTGTGACTCTTGACTCCTACCATGGAAGTACAGAGATGCTTTGAAGATGATCTAGTTAACACTAGAGCATAAAGTTTTGAAGCTTCAAAGCTGAAATTTCAACAAGCAGTTCTGATATCAGCCTAGTTCTGACAGAGCTTGTTTTCAGATTACATTCTCAGAAAAGATGTGTTAAAACCTTGATTTCTTGATTTTTGTCTCTCTTTTCTATGAAGTTTCTGTGAAAGTCAGTAAGCCTAAAATGTTATCTTTCAGTTTCAACTGAATGGTTCAAAGCTTTTGTAGGAATCCTGCTAAAGCCTGTCTTAAGATGTACTTGCAGGTGTCACCAAGAGATTTTCAAGACCATCTGTCTGAAGGTGGGAAGAATGAAGAATTCTCCAGCAAACACTTAAATATCTGAAAACCACAAGTGTGCTAGGGTGTAAGGGAAAGGAAGTAGTTTGACAGTGCATTGTTACACTGAACAATTCTAGTTTATGTTCCCTTTGCCCCAGCACAGATTAGCTTAATAATAGTAAAGAAGGGATCTAATCATGGAGCCTACTTATCCATATCAAACAGACTGCTTTACTGTAGAAGCAGATTTAAATCTATAATCTGGGGCAAGTGGTTAAATACCTCTTACTATGTGTAGGTTCATTATACTGGTATTAAAGATGTCAAAATACTTCTTTGTACTAAAACATGAGAAATTGCAGCCACTTAGTGTTGTCCTTTTAGATATGCAAACTAGCTGCTTACCTTCTTTCGTGGTCCTCTGTGGTGTTCCCTGTCCTTCTAGACAAGTGTGTCAACACCTGAATGTCCGATTGATAGCACAGTGACTGTGTGTTTGAGGACACCATGTTTGACTCCTGCTCCTACAGAGCCCAAGTGCTTCTGCTCCTCTTCCCTTCTATTTCCAGGTGATATCTGGAAATTTGAAGATGTTAAGTACCTGATGTTCTGTGATCTCTGTGCTTTTTTTAAAGGAGAATTGCTGGAAGCCATCAAGCGTGATTTTGGTTCCTTCGCAAACTTCAAGGAGAAGCTGACAGCTGTATCAGTTGGTGTTCAGGGATCAGGCTGGGGGTGGCTTGGATATAACAAAGAGCATGGGCGCCTACAAATAGCCGCTTGTGCAAATCAAGACCCTTTGCAAGGAACAACAGGTCAGGTTTCTTTCCTTCCACTCTACTTCTCTCTTTGTAGATTTCATCGGCAAGTGTATGAGATCTGTAAAGGGTTTGTGGACAAATGCTGAGAAGAAATTGCTGGATAAAAAAGGCTGTAAAACTGAATGTTACTACTAGCAGAAGTGAGAAAGAGTTGCAGGTTTTAGAACAGCATTTGTGAAGCAGGACTTAAAAACTGTGAAGAGCAGTAGGGTTTAAGTCTGTCTAGTCCAAGGGGAATTAAATGGGGCATATTTTGAAAGTATTCTCTCTTAGACAATAGTTTTAGCTTAAGCTCCTTTAGATTATTTTTAAGTAACTGGAGAGGCTTGCGTGTATCGAAGAAGATTAAGCCTCTTGCCTTTAGATTGCGTTCCCTGGCAGAGGGACTGTTCACAGAACTGTCGGTGTAGGCCAGACAACAGGACAGAGAAAGGTGTAGGCTGGGTTTAAAATGGAAGGCTTATAATCTGCATCATAGAATCACAGGTCGGAAAAGAGCTCTAAGATCATCACGTCCAACCATCCACCCAGCACCACCAGCCCTACTAAACCATATCCCAAAGTGCCACATCTACATGTTTTTTGAACACCTCCAGGGATGGTGACTCAGCCACCTCCCTGGGCAGCGTATTGCAATGCCTGACCACTCTTTCAGTAAAGAAATTTTTCCTAATATCCAATCTAAACTTCCCCCAGTGCAATTTGAGGCCATTTCCTCTCGTCCTATTGCTAGTTGCCTGGGAGAAGAGACCAACACCTGCCTCACTACGACCTCCTTTCAGGTAGTTGTAGAGAACAGTAAGGTCCCACCTCAGCCTCCTCTTCTCCAGACTAAGCAGCCCTAGTTACCTCAGCCACTCCTCATAAGACTTGTTCTCCAAACCCTTTACCAGCCTCGTTGCCCTTCTCTGGACACGCTCCAGCACCTCAATGTGCTTTTTGTAGTGAGGGGCCCAAAACTGAACACAGTACTCAAGGTGTGGCCTCACCAGTGCCAAGTACAGGGGCACGATCACCTCCCTGCTCCTGCTGGCCGCGCTATTCCTGATACAAGCCAGGGTGCTGTTGGCCTTCTTGGCCACCTGGGCACACTGCTGGCTCATATTCAGCCGGCTGTCGACCAACACCCCAAGATCCTTTTCTGCCAGGCAGCTTTCCAGCCACTCCTCCCCAAGCCTGTAGCTTTGCATGGGGTTGTTGTGACCCAAGTGCAGGACCAAGCGTTTGGCCTTGCTGAAACTTATCCAGTTGGCCTTGGCCCATCGATCTGGTCTGTCCAGATCCCTCTGCAGAGTCTTCCTACCCTCAGGCAGATCGATACTTCCGCCCAGCTTGGTGTCATCTGCAAACTTACTGAGGGAGCACTCAATCCACTCATCCAGATCATTGATGAAGATGTTAAACAAGACTGGACCCAAAACTGAGCCCTGGGGAACACCACTTGTGACCGACCACCAGCTGGATTTAACCCCATTCACCACCACTCTCTGCACTTGGCCATTCAGCCATTTCTTCATCCAGTGAAGAGTACACCCATCCAAACCATGGGCAGCTAGTTTCTCCAGGAGGATGCTGTGGGGAGCAGTGTCAAAGGCTTTACTAAAGTCCAGGTAGATGACATCCACAACCTTTCCCTCATCCACTAGGTGGGTCACCTGCTCATAGAAGGGGATCAGGTTGGTCAAGAAGGACCTGCCTTTCATGAACCCATGCTGGCTGGGCCTGATCCCCTGGTTGTCCTTCACATGGCCCGGTGAGCGCACTCAGGATGAATCACTCCATAATCTTCCCTGGCACCGAGGTCAGGCTGACAGACCTGTAGTTCCCAGGATCCTCCTTCTGGCCCTTCTTGTAGATGGTTGTTACACTAGCCATCCTCCAGTCATGTGAGACCTCCCCCATTAGCCAGGACTGCTGATAGATGATGCAGAGTGGCTTGGCCAGCTCCTCTGCCAGTTCCCTCAGCACTCTTGGGTGGATCCCATCTGGCCCCATAGACTTGTAAGCATCCAGGTGGCACAGCAGGTCGTTAACTGCTTCCTCCTGGACTATGGGAGGTTTGTTCTGCTCTCCTTCCCTATCTTCCCTCACTGGGGGCTGACTATCCTGGGAATAACCAGTCTGACTATTAAAGACTGAGGCAAAGAAGGCATTAAGTACCTCAGCCTTTTCCTCATCTTTGTTGGCAAGGATGGAGCATAATGTGGGTCAGTTTCACCCTCCCACCAATGATAACTCCCTATTAAAAATTCAGTGAGAAGGATATTTTAGCACCAAAGCAAGGAAAGTAATTAGACAATTAACAACTTGTGATTAAAATATTGGTAGCAAACCAGAATGAGAAGACACTTCTTCATGGTGTAAGTTTTACATGAAAATCCTGGCATGATTGTACAAAAGATGTAAACCTTTCAAAAGTTACTTTGTCTTGTTTCAGTTGTATTTTCAAGGCAGTTCTAGAGTATTTGTAGGTGTTTGTCTTGATCGGCTCTTTGCGGTTTATGCAATGTGTGTGTGTGTGTGTAGAGAGTAAACAATACTGTAAAATGTTGCAATAAATACACATGTGCTGGAGAGCTCTTTGTCTCCCTGCAGATAAATAGTCAGAGATTGGGTACAGCTTTGGGATGCAATATGAGATCTTACACATAAAGTGTGTTTTCATAGATTTACAAAGTTTTTCCTCCTTTTTTTTCTTTTACAGGTCTCATTCCGTTGCTGGGAATTGATGTGTGGGAACATGCTTACTATCTTCAGTATAAAAATGTTCGACCTGATTATTTGAAAGCCATCTGGAATGTGATCAACTGGGAGGATGTTTCTTCAAGATACGCAACTTGCAAAAAGTAGAGTGGAATCCTTGCACAGACTACTGAAAAGTTACTACTTCTACTCTCATACCACTCTAGCAGTGCCTGTGGCTTACAAATGAATTGCTGTACTGCAGAAAACACTTAGCTCGTCCGACAAAAGCATTTCATAATCAAGCAAAATGTATGCTTGTTTAATTCTGAGGGGCATTTACTTAAATTGTTGAAGCTTTTAAACTGTTGCGCAACAAAGGGAGACGCTTTAAATAATCTTTTCCAGTGCATATAGTAACATAGATCACCTTGCTGAGGCTTATTGAGGCAATGGATTTCACTGATGCACTGAAGTACCTAAGTGAAAACATGTGCTTTGTGTTGCTATAAATAAATAAAACTCAAAATAAGGATCTTCTATAACTGTCTGTAAGAAACTTAATTTCAGTAATAGCTGGTCCAGTTACTTAATCTGAAAATGTCTGGAGAAGTTTGTAATTTGTTGTATTACATGCTACAGAGCTGTCTTACAGATTAAAAAAATAGATGAAAGGGGAAATAGGCGTTGCTGTGCCTGCCTGACTTGACTGTCTTCTGTCATCCCTACCTTCTGGATCTCTTAGGTGAAATCTTCCACGTATTGCACGGATGCACTGGCTTTTGAAGCGTCACCTTGGGCAAGAGGTTACAGTACTGGGTCAGGCTAAATTGTTCATGTAGGAACTGAGTGACAGCATGTGACAGCCATTCCATGCCAGCTGTTCAAGTACATCCTGAAACATCCTGTAACTTAAGAGACTGATTGCGTGCATATATGAAGTATAAATTGTCTCTGCGTAGCTGCGCTCCCAAAATGGTTATAACAAGTTAAAGTTAATGCTTGAGGTGGGAATGAAGTGCCATTTGGTGTAAAGGAGCATGCCCAAACGGTCTTGAAAAATACAAGAAATGGTTGGTGTGTGTGTTTTGACCTTTTTTTTTTTGTTAATTGTGTTAATTCTGTTGCAGTTATTTCAGGGCGGATGATACTGGTGGACGTACATGGTACATTGCGCCTAAGTTGTCTTTGAGCTTTCTTAGTATGCTCCTTTAAATTCAGGGTGGATTCTCAGGGAAATGAGGAATAGGCTTACATTACCATACTGCTAGGCTGCTGTTTGGAAGTATCAAGTCAGATGAAGGGGAGAAGTGTTTATAAAGAAAGAAATGCCTTTCATTAGCAAACACAGGGAGAGAAACTACTACCACAGGAACAGTCTTTAGCCACTAACCACAGCTACGACTGGTGGGGTGTCTCTCTTGCGAATGAAAGTGAGTTGTGCAAACATGGCTTATTTCACAGTTAAAGTGTTTTTTATTTTTTCTGCTGTGGGATATTTTTTCTCTAGGCCTAGATGTCATCTCAGATGTGCAGCTTGAACTTCTGCTTAAATCTGGATTGGTTCATAATCTTGTTTGAAACTTACATCATCATCCCTTATATCCTTGGTTTGCCTCTGAGGGTGTGAGAGCAGCGGTAAAGAAAAGTAAGTCTGTTGGTAGTCAGTCTGGCAGCTTTTGACTTGAATTAAAAAAAAAAGAAGCCTACTGAGGGGTCCCTATTGTTGCTGTCTGCAGCATTCTCTGTGTGTCTGGAGAGCTGGTGGATGAAATCTGTCGCAAGCCGTGCTCAGCTTTTCTGCTTAGAGAGGAAGCCTGGGTCTCCGTGAGTAAACACTGGCATCACACAGGTTTCTCCCTGATAGAAGCTTCTGGCAGAAATAATTGTACTTATTAGGTGGCAATTCAAAATGAAATCTTTGCTGTAATTATTTACTGGGGTGATCAGTTTGTTTTGAAACCCATCTTCCTAAGTTAATGTTCCCAGCTTCTGTCCTTGAGTGTTTCCTTCTGAGCTCTTCCGAATGTGTAAGTTAACCCAAAATACATCGTGTAGCCCACAATATTCCTGTTGCAAGACTATGGAGGCAAAGCCTTTTTAAGGACTTTACAGAGTTGATTAATATGGTTGATAATTATTAGGGAGAGAAAGGAACAGTATTTACCGTAACTTGTAAATCATGTGTAGCCGGCTGTAGATATAAAGCTTAATTTAAGCAAGTTGGGTTGGTAACTGGATTACTAAATGCCAGCGCTTAGGTTTTAGTTGTCAGACTTCAGCTTACGGAAATCCTGCAGATAAGGTGGATTGAGCGGGGATGAACCAGTGGCATTTTTTAGAGGAGGAACAGACACTTCAGACATGAAGAGAATCCTTTGTTTCTTACTTTCCAGAAGTACCTTCAAAGGGCAGAGGAGGCATGTTGTGTTTACCATGGAGTCCACCTGGAGGTGAAGGAAACGGCGGTTTCTTTCCTTATTCAAGACTACGTGGTATGGTGAATTACCATATAGCAGAGATCAAAAAACCCTGGTGGGGTGCTGCTCCTCACGGTGAGCGTATGCTGAGGCAGGGTGGTTTTGGTGAGTGCCACAGTACGTATGTGGGGCAGCTGCTTGGTACGGCATGCTCTTAGAGGACAGAGAGGTAGGCACACCGGTGCGCTGGAAGGGAGCGCTGACGCTGCGGAGAAAGCCTGAGTGAACTCCGGGCTGTGAGGAGGTGAGCCGGTGAGCCGTGGAGAGCTCCTCGGGCAGGACCGGCTCTTGCTGAGGCCTTAAAGCCAGTAGCGCGAGACCCAGCACGTGCTGGTAAGGCTCTGTTTCTGCTGTGTGCCAGATTCAGAAGAAACTCCGCTCATCTCCTGCTTACAGTCAGCTGGTGAGCTTGTCCTCTGCCTTGTATCCTGTCTTTAAGTCTGAATGTAGAAAGACCAAAGCTGTATACAGACAGGGATGCCTGTGGAATAGGAACATGAACATTTACTACATGTTGAAGGCAAGTAGTAGGAATGCTGAAGCAATGAAAATTATTTGTTCTGGACAATTAGAGAGGACAAACAAGTGTTGATTGTATGGCTCGTTTGAAGGAAGGGCTTGGTTAAATGTTCTTAGCTCTAAACTTCTGGAAATCTGGAAAAAGTCCTAGTGGTTCTTGTGACACTACGAGCTGGAGTACGTGCCTGTACTTTAGCAAGTCTGCTGAAAGCTGTCAGCTTCCCCAGGGAAGTGGTGGAGTCACCATCCCTGGAGGTGTTCAAAAAACGTGTAGGTGTGGCACTTCAGGAATGGTTTAGCAGGTGTGGTGGTGATGGGTTGACGGTTGGACTTGATGATCTTAGAGGTTTTTTCCAACATTAATGATTCTGTGAACATCTGGGCAGTGAAAGTCCATAAACCTCTTGCTGATCTGTGTTAGGCAGTAAGCTTGGGGCTGCTGTTTGGAAGTAGTGCTTTGCATTAGAGAAGTTGCTGTGGAGGAGGGCAGGGGTGTCTCGAGAACCAGGAGGGTAAATCGTTGCAGCCAAGTGCCCTGCCTGAGCAGACAAGTCTCAGACCCGTTACTCTAAACTACTAACGCCATTTGTTCTACCTAGAGCTTTGTGACAAGACAGCAGCTGTGTGTGTCAAGTTGTCTCCAGCCTGAACTGTGCAGGGTATCTGTCGTCAACGAGCACGAAATTACTTGCAGACTTGATCTGGAACCACGAGCTTTCTAACTTCTGTGCTAGCTGAAGCGGGCTTTGACCCGGGCTGAACGGAAGAGTTGCATCCCGACAGTCCCCCCGCGCCCAGCTTGCGCCAGTCCTTGCTGAACGGTGTGGCTGGTGGAGATGCCGTGCGTATCCACGCGGTTAATTTGTCTGTAGGCCGCAGCACGTTAACACAAGAACGTGGAATCATTTTCGAGAGGGGACAGAAGTGCAGTGCCCAACCCAGATCCTCTTGGAAATGATTGTCTCTTCCGAGTCGGAAGAATAAAGTGCATCAGGATGATTCCGTAAGAAATACTTAGGGGTGGCAAAGCTGCTGCGCTTTGAAGACCACAAACAGATGTCGGTGGCTGAGCTTCTCGGAAGCAGCCGCAGCCTTGTCTGGGAGGGCGATGCGCTGCCCTGAAACGTGGGTGCACGTTTGTGATTGGTTTTTTCATCTGACCTGTAAAAAGACCTTCGAAGGCCGATGCGAGTTGCAGAACGTGTGTGTCTTGCTCCGTGCTAGAAGAGGTGAAGGTAGCTGAAGGCCAGCCGCAGCGAGCACTCGGTGGCAGCTGGCGGGGCCGCTGCTGTTGTCCTGCTCGGGGCGCGGGGAGGAGGCTCCGTGGGGTGGCTTTGCTGAGCGGCCAGACGCGGAAATACATCAAAGGCGCTTATTTCCTCCAGCTTCTGCTTTCCGCCTCACCATTACGTATTTCACCTTTATGAAGAGCAGGTATCAAAAAAAAAAAAAAAAAAAAAAAAAAGGTAGTAAACGGGGGTGCCGGGTGCGGGGCCCCCGCTAGGCGGGGCTGTGGGCCCGCCGCTGGGCGGGGGTGTCCGCCTGCCGCTAGGTGGGGCTGTGGGCCCGCTGCCCAGACGGGCCTCGGCGTAGCGGCGGGCTGGGCGCTCCCGCCGTTTCCGCTCTGTGGACGGCCAGAGTGGCGGCTGGCGGCGGGAGCGGCGGAGGCCGCGCCGCTGGCCGAGAGGGCCATTTATTTCAATACGGACAGTCAAAGACAGGACGAATGAGCACAGAGGCGCGTCAGCAGACCTGCAGCCCGAACCTGCCGCAACGGGCGGCGGGCCCGCGCCGCCGTCTGTCGGGGCTGAAGCCGCGCTCACCAGAGGTGTTCGGGAGCGTCCCCCGGGGCTGGTGCCCGGTGCCCTGAACGCGGAGCGCTCCCGACGGCGCAGCGCCTGGGGCTAGCGGGGCCCTAGGGCTGCGTGAAGCGACTGGCGGGCCCGTAGCCGTGGGGTCCTGTTGCGTGTAAAGTTGTGGAAGAAATGACAGCTTTCTGAAGGTGTTCATGTCTCCAGGACTCTGGGGAAACGCGCAGAAGTTGCTGGTTACTGCAGCAGGTATTTGCAGACAGGTTGGGGCGTTCCGGAGCCTGCCCTCCTCTGGGGGAGTTTTGCCCTGCTAGAGGGGGTGAGAACTTGGAAAAGTACAGGCCTGCCTTCAGCTGGACTACAGCTCCCTAGTCCAGCCTTGTTTCTGAGGAGGAGCCGGGTCTCTGCTTCCCTGCCTTCTCTCAGCTTCTGCTGAGGTCCCTTATGGAGGGCCACCTCCTTCAGACTGAGCTCTGCAGGGCTTTAGGTGCTTGTAGGAACAGGGTTCCTTCCCACTGACTGCTCCATAGTGCTTACTTGCCCTTTAGAGCTACAGCTCTATTGCCAGTAGCATAAAGGTAGATCTAGAAGCAAGTAGCGTGGTAATTCAGCCATTTTTATCAAGGAGTTTTGCAACATGGGCAGTGTCAGAAGACTACTGCACAGGAATTTCAGTTTTTCCTTATTTTTTAAGAGAAGGTTAAAAGTTTTCACACTATTACTGCAAAGATTATCACTGGTACATCAGAGGTCTGCAAACCAGGAGGGAAGAAGAAAGAGCATGTGTTAGTTTAATTGTCGTGATTTGAAGGTAATGCCACAGTTTTGAGGAGAACTGACTTGTACTGTTTCAGTATTTGGTCTTGACAGAAATGGGTAATATTGCAATGCCTGTTATGCCTCTAGAAATTCGGACCTGAGGTAGCTAAAAAGCAAGGGCTTCCAGTTTGCAGGAATTTTGAAATTTGGCTGTGGTCAAAACTGGCCAGAATTGAGAACTTGTCAGTATTTCTCGGAATCCAGAAGCTCCCCAGGCCCTACAGCTGCTAGGGAAGTCTGATAATGATGTCTGTCAGGGCAGATGTCACTGGCATCAAGCCTCAGGCTTCTCCAAAGGTTATTCAGACAGACCTGTTTCAAACAAAGCATTTTGGGCTCGCCATAGCCCTTCGGAAAGCTCTCCCTCTCTGTCTGTCTGGGTATCTATGCATCTGCTTTCTGACTAAATGCTTCACTGGGACATTTCCAGCCACTCTTAGCCCTCAAGCAGAAATGTGTTGAGTAGGAGGCTGTAAGGAGGAGGGGAAACGCAGTCTTTCAAAGGGCGCATCATCAGACTGTCTTCAACTTCTCTCTCCTACAGAAGATGCACGCAAACCTGGCCAGCCTGCTCCTCCGGCGGGGAAGAGCTCAGCCCTTGGGTCCCCTGAGCGTTGGAGTTCATTTCCCAAGATGCTGAGACGAACTTGTATCAGAATCCATTTACTGTTTTCTTCCATTTGCGCTCCCCCGTCTCTACTTAAGATTTCAGGCCATTTCAAAAGACCTTGGGTTTAATTTCACTGAGCTGTGCTGATGTTTACAGGGAAGAAATGCTCATGTATTTCTGCTTGTTTATTTTTCTTATGAAAGAATAAGGATTGCAAAACTGAAAGTCTCACCTGGATTTTTTGGGAGATGGAGAAATGTAATTTCTGAGAGCTAGGTGTAGAGCTTGGTGCTTGTTTGCACAACTAAATAAAAAGGGAACAATGAACTGGAATTAGCCTGTCTGAGAGTCAAAAGCTCCCATGGGAGTTTTCCCCTTGCCTTCATGAGATTCAGGTCAGGTAGAAGCGGTTCAGAGCCAGGATTGCTGCTTTTCTGTATTATCCAGCTGGGAACTGGAGTTGTTCCTGGGGTTTGTTTTATGTTAAACATAAGTTGTAGCAATTAAATGGTTGTTGTTGTCCATCTGTTGACACTCATTGCTGTCCTAAATGCATTTGCTCCAGCTGATGTGGGACTGTGCAACGCACACTCTATGTGTGTGTGTCAAATCCATGTTTTCTACAGGAGAAAGCACGGAATATTAAATGGAATGGTGTGTTTTTGTTCCAGATGTGGCTGTCTGGTATGGACACTGTGGGATGGACACAGGTGTGGGCTAGTGATGAGGGTTCAGCCCTGAAACCGGTCCTTGAAAGTAACATCTGCATCTCCTGATTTCTGGACTGGGCTGGCCTGCCCGGATTTCTCTCCAGTGAGCTCTGATGTCAGCTTCGTTAGAAAGAAGTGTATTTCTGTTGCCTCAGAGAAGTATCCGGGGAGCTAGCTCACGTTGGGATGTAGGAGTATCCCATCAAAGCCCTCATTCTTTTGCGTGAGCCCTTTGCGTCAACAGCTGGTGTGTCACAACAGTGTCATGATCTTCCTGCTGTATTTGTTGCTGCAAATCCCAAAGCGCTCGCTGTAGGGCCAGTTTTGCATGGGTAGCGTCGTTAAACCACGACAGGTAGAAAAGAGGAAAGCTGCCTGTGGCCAGCTGAGAGTCTGTCCCTGTGTGCTGCGCCCAGGAGCACGCTTGGAGCCAGCGCCAGAGGGATTCTGTAGGCTGCAGCCCCGGGCTGCTCCGGCCGTCGAGGTGGCGATATGGAGAAGTCTTAGTGCGGCTGTTGCTTGCTTGGAGCTTCTTGCGGAGTCTGAGCTGGACCTGACGTCTGAAAATCCTATCTGTGCTGTCCAACAATGGATCCTTAGGGACTGCAGTTTTGAAGGGGCTAATACGTGTATGTGTCTAAACATGTAAATGTGATCATGAGCTTATCTCGTGTGTGTTGTTCTGTTAACCTCTTGTGGGTGTTTGGAGAAAAAATGGCAGAAAAACCATCTGGTTACGCTCACTCTTGCAATCGAACATCTGGCTACCAGACTGGAGAGGCTGTGTGATCTCTGCTCATGTGGTTTCCATACTTTGATTCCCTGCTACGGCTGGGCGCTGGAGAGGAACTCGCCCCTCGTGCCAGAGCGCGAGCTGTGACAGCATGTTGGAAGGACAGAAGGTGTCCACCATTAGACCTTGTTTACATGGAAGTGTTGCCAGGTTAATCCAAGTGGCCGTGTATGTGAATGGTTCTCGTATTGCTTCATCACTAAAGTCTTGGCCTTAAAAAGCTATTGCTTGGGCTGGAACTGCTCTTGTAGTTACCCAGATGTATCATACAGGTGAAATGCTAGTTCTGCACAATGAGTGTCATAAAAAATGAAGGCTTCTGGTTAGCCCCTGAACTGAAATTCAGGAAAAATACGTTTTGTGTTCCTCCCTGCACCCCAAGGAAATGAGACCTTCTGTCTTCCCCCCTTGATTTATTTCTGGATGAATGAAGAAGGGTGTGATGGCAGGCGCCGTTCAGGCAAGGAGGGAGGAGACGGATGCTTCAGCTTCCCCTCTGCTCTCCAGGTATGCAGTTAGGACACTCCTCCAAAGTGCAGGAGAGTAGTACTGAGTTCTTCCTCTGCGTAAGTGGATCTGAGCATATATCTCTCACCAGAGTGCCCTGCCTTCCGTGCCAGGAGCATTTTGGGGGTGAAGAATTCTGAGTTTCTACAGCCAAAATTACCAAAATGCTCATTAGCTGGTGCAGTCATGCAGAGGTAACCCCCTGTAGCCTGGTGCCTGAGATGCTCACCTAGAAGGGAGACTCTAGATTTCTGAAAAATGCAGTATCCCGACTGCTCAAGGGCAGCTGCCTGCCTTCGCCATGGTCTCGTTCCACTAATTGAGCCCCTCATCCTCTTTCTGGCTTCAAGCGTTTAGTGACTGGATGAATTGTCAAGGCATTTTGGATCAGTCAACACCCTGTATTCAGTAAATAAGTTATTTGCTTCCCCCCAGTGTTGCCCAAAGCATTTTCCAGCTCCATGAAGCTATTTTCTGTTGGCTTGAAAGGGGAACAGGAATGAAATAAATTTGTTGACTGAGTTGGAGAACATGTAATGGCAGCTAAACAAGAACTCCGATTTACTGATTTTCATCACGATCAAATTTAGACTTCATCTTCTACAGATATTTAGGCTGTGGAGCAGGGTTGGTTTGGTTTTTTTGCTTTCCAAAAGAATTCACAATGAATTTGTTCATCTCGGGTCAGAATGGCTGTCTTGGTGGCAGCTGGCAGTGACATCTAGGTTATGTTAATAAGCACAAAATTAAATATAGCACAAAACTAAATATAGCACCAAGTAGGAATCAGCAGCATGAAAAATAAGTGGGAAAAAAAGGAAAAACTACCTATAAGACTGCAGATCAAAAGGAGAGAATTACTGGAAATTCACAGCACCTGTTTTTTATCTTATTTTTTCAGGGAAAACCAAAATAAAGACTATGGGCTGAAAACTGGGATAATAAAATTCTTTTTTAAAGCAACACAACCTCAGCTTCTCTGGGAGAAACATTCAGGTTTTATCCTTCACTGTGATCAGAAAAACAAGTGCAGTGAAAGAGGCAGAGAGAGGAGAGCACCTCTGTTTTGTCTTGTACTAATTTGTATGCTGTTCTTGACAATGGTGAGAAACTTGTAAAAATTTTCTGGAAAAGTCAAGGAATCAGAGGAAAAGGATATAGCTAAAACAACAAAACCAAAAAAACTGTGCTTGTAGAAAGCCGGTTGGTTGGTTGTCTGTTACAGTATTTTTTTTGTGAAGATTAAACTGCCCACAGGAGTTAGGGTCACCACCATCCACCCAAAACAACCCATCATCTCCATTGACCTCCTCTGTCACATTCTCAGCCTGCAGTCAAGGATTATCGAGAATGCCTCAGCCTTGCTAACATTAATCTTCAAGGAGAATATGTCAAATAAAAGACAGGCCCCACCTAGACCAAACAATATCCTATTGCCACAATGACCTTCATTCTCAACTTGAACTAACTTTAAATGAAGCAGCTTTAACGTATGTACAGACCCTCTGCTCTTCCAGAGGCAGTTGCTTTTTTCTCACCGAAGAAAGTGCTCCCAGAACAGCCTGTAACTGCTTTCAGGGTTTCTTGTCTGATGTATAGTCAGTCTGGATTCAAACATCCACCTTCCCTGGTTCACAGCAGCTGCGCATCCCAGATCACTATGACTCAGGCAGAGCAGGCAGCTGGATGATCTACGTAGGCAGGGAAGAGCACTTCCAGCAGGAGGTGGTAGGTATTTCCACAGGAACAGAAGAATCCATTTTACATCAGTTTCTTTGTCACGTGGCGAAAGAGAGGAGGGAACAGACAATGGTAATGCCTGGCTGCTGCTTGTGCTGTCTAAAACTGTGCAGATGATGCCACGCAAATTAAAAAAATCAGTTTTTGAACAAAAAGTCTTTTTCATCTTTTTCTCGAGGAACTACTGTTGTTCATGGTGCGCTCTCAGCTCAAGTACACGGAAAAAATCCAGAGCTGTCACACTGAAGTGACTTGCTTTCATTTTATTCTTGTTGGAGTCTAGCCTTGCATTGCTCTGGTAGGAAGTGGAGCAGGTCTACCACTTTGCTATAACCTTTTAGTGGACTATTTTCTGCTCTTTGTCATGTATCTTCAACTGGGATTGTGCTTTTTAGTGGGAACAAATACAAATCAAATTCGACTTTTCCATTAACCAAAGGGATGCTCTGGTTTATTAGGACATGTAGGCGTTCCACAATACTGTGCTTCATGCATCTTCAAAGTGGCCAAAATGCAAACAAAATTGACTGTAAAAGTTTCTTGTGTTCTTCCTAGTAGGCTGAAGTCTGTTGTCTCAAGTATCACAACATAATACAAAATGGAAGTGGTGCTTGGTACAGCTGGCAAATAATCATGTGGTACTGCTGGAAAAATGGCATTATGTAAAAAATAATGAGAAAATTGCCCTAAAATATATATTCTGCATTTAGAAAGATTGATTTGTATGTTATCTTACCTTTACAAAATGTTTTGGTTTGCTGAGAGCCAGGTGATTTTTTTTTTTTCTTCAAATTTGGCATGTCACCTTTATTCTCTGAACTTGGTTTTGAGTTTCAAGCTTTCTATGTATCCCATTTACAATGAATGATTAATGATCTTAATTTTATCTGGAACTAATCCAAGCAAGGCATTGCAATTCAAAACTTACTGGCCCAGATTCAGGTGAAAATTTCCTGAAGCTAGTGAAACTTCTGATAAAAAATGAGTTTAGGAAACAGTTGAATTTGGGATGTCCGTATGTAGAGGTCTAAATTCTGAACAAATATGTTTATCTCCAATTTATGTTAAATCATTCACATGTGGTATTAATAGCCAGGAGTGTTATGGAGTAAGAAGTCGGCTGCATTTCAGTGATCTCTGTATCAGGCAAGTCTCAACACGTCTCTAAAGCCCTAAAACACTCTGCAGAAGTCCATGAGATCCTGACTGCCGGTCTTGTCCTATGTCCCCAGCACATAAAACTTTCATTCTTCGCAAGTCCTCTGGAATATTTCGATTGCAATTTCCTTAAGAGACAGAGTATCGATATACTTCAGAATGGACACAAGCAACGGAGACCAGAAAAATGCTGCTGCTCCTGCTGCTTTCTGAAAACATATCAAATTTATATGTATTTTGAGAAAGCTTGAATATCTCCAGAACCGTTTTGTATTTTTTCATTGGGAACTGAAAGAGCCCTTGGGGGCTGCATCCGGTGTGGTGGTGTCTGTAGATCAATAATCCTGGATTAGAGCAACTATGAGAAAATGGGCTGCGTGCTCTTCTTTCAGTGCCATTAAACAGATTAAGGTTAAGGAATTTAACCTGAAATAAAATTCTGCCCCGGCAATTACTGCTGGGGCTGTGGTGGTGTCTAGAAGGTCATTGCCTGAACCCTTGGCCTGAGATGAAATTTGTATTCAAAGAACACTCCAAGTAGGGCCCAGGGACCGCTGGCTGTGTGTGGGCTAGACTAGGCTGTCTGCTTGCTCCCCCGAAGGCACAGCTATAAATATCGCTGTGGTAATGAGAGCTCGTAGACAAATCTGAGAGAGTTCTTCCTCTGAGGGACGTTGGCTTAGGAGAAGTTTGAATAGCGTTATGTGTTCTCTAATAAAGAGGTCTGGGACATCCCGTATTCTTCTGAGGTCCCCTAGTGAACGTATTGGCCGTGTCCGAGGTACTTTTCCATAAGAATTCACGTCCAACATACCCAGAAGGTGAGTGGGTGATGCTGGTAAAATACTGCTGTGTTGGCATGTAAGTAAATGCTCGTACTCTGAAGATACCTGTAAGTACAGCTGCAGAGGAACTAACCATGTGTGTGTTTGGAGGTAATCAATCACGTCATGGCCTGGCTTATGGATGAATTTATACAAAATGGATGATCACTGTGTCTCTTTGTGTTTTAAAGCCAGTAAATTTAATATATTTTTATTTCCTTTCTCAATTCCCACATCATTTGCTTTACTCTTTCTGTCTTTCTCCCTGATGAGTTCAGTTCTCCCTCCCTCTAGAGGTTGAGAGCTTCAATCAAATCCTTGCCTCCCTCTTACTAATGTGTGTAATCCTGTAGATTGGTAGGATGCCTGTGGCTAGTCTGAGCCTCTGCACTAAAATGTATGGAACGACCAGATTTTTCAAGGCCAGCCAATCCCATATGATACAAGAGAGCCTCAAAAAGAAAAGATGGTCTCTGTTCTAGGGACAGCAATAACTAATCCCCATCTGAATTACACTGACGTAGTATATCATTCTTTTTTTTTCCAGTAGAATAAGGAGTTTGGATAAGCAAACTCTTACGGGAAAACTAAGGAGCTGTAGCACTAATGTAGACAGGAGACTCAGGCCGCCAAGAAGATAGGTTATACGTGGTGAGCAATGGGTTTTTCTGTAGGGTAAAAACTTAATTAAGGTGTTCACGAGCCAGTCTGAGTTCCCATGCATTGCTTTATTTAACTGAGCTGACAAAAGGCATTTCCTCTACGGTCTGTCGCCAATTGCGTGAACATGGACACCAAGCATAGGTGAGATTTTTCTTGTAGCTGATCTACGAACCCACTTCGTTCTTCCAGCATCCCTTTGTATGTGTGGTTGTCAGCCTGGTGCTGCCAGCTCTCCTTGTCCTGCGTTCATCAGTACTGCGAGCAGAGAGTAACAGTGCCTGTGAGTGATGCTTAATGCTCCCCTGTTTACGTGCCACAGCATCCCATTAACTCTGTGGAGAATCTCCGGCCGTTATTTTTAGAGAAATGGAGTAAAGGTAAGAGAAGCTGAGGCAGGATATGTTGTTACCTGTGAAACATATATTCTAGATAGAGTACAAAGTAGTTTTTTGTGATCGTGGCGTAACGTCAGTAAAGGTTGATGTGAAAAGCCACAAAGTGAACGCATTAAAAGAACAAACGTATCGCCTAAGGAAAAGCTCCACTGCTGCAGAGGGATAGCTGGCGAGACACATTTTTTTTTTCTTCGCTAGAACAGTGATTTTCTTCTCTAGTATGCCAGGAAGGGAAGCGTATCCCACCAGAACACTGCCCTCCTTCCACCGTGGGGCACGGGGCTGGGTGTTTGCGTGCACCAGCCTGCTGTACAAGAAGTCAGGATGGAGCCTTCTCCTGTAATTGATAGATTTTAAACTAGGCCTTTTCTTTGGGCTGTTGGGGAAGTTGCAGGTGCTGCTGTTTCCAGCTGATGACTGTGTAGGAGTCTGTAGCAGGCAGGAGTGCTGGCTGACGTGAAAGGCAGGATCCAGCCCGAGTATGTCCTTCTGCAGATCTGGGAGATTTTTGTTGCAGCAGGTGACCTTCTGCCTCAGTTCCTGGGAACAAACCAACGCTTTTAAGTGTGGTCATGCAACTTACTTGGCAGCATTTCAGGCTACTTTCTCCTCCCAGTTTCTGCTGTGCTGGTGATCAGCTATTTCTAGTACCGTGGCCTGTGTTTGGGTGCCTTACAACATCTGCCTTGCTTCGGAGTCGTGGCTGTTCCTCCCCGCTGACTTTGAGGAGAACCAAGGTCTGGCAGCGCGGGAGGACGTGTTGCCTCAGTTGTGTCCTGCCTGGGTGCAGGGCAGGCGCTGGGGTGCGGGTGGGTGCTGACACGTTTGTGGCCCCAGACTGCTGTTGCTGCTTCAGAGCCCCAACCCTTGCTGGAAGGCAGGGGGGAGCAGGGGCATCCTTCCCAGAGAGTGGTAGTGGCTGCCTTTAAATCCCTTATCCATGGGGACATCTTTTCCAGCACTGTGGTGATTTTGCTGCGGTTAAGGGATCAGCTTGCAGCCCTGTGTACACCTGGAGACTCTTAGATAAATGGGGGGGGGGGGGGGGGGGTGTGCATGCGCATGTGTGCGCGCGCGCGCTCTTAGCCACATGGGGTTGGGGGTCCCTGAATCCAGCAGCACCACGGTGCAGATACAGTGCTGGAGAGGAGTGTGCTGGGAAGTAAACCATTTATCAAACAGTGTTTTGTCGACTCAAAGCCCCAGTCCAGCCAAACACTTCAGCAGGTCTTTGATTATAAGCTGAGGAACACTCACAAGCTTAAAGGTAAAACAACCATGGATTACCTAGCTGGGCAACACTAACAAAGGGCAGCAGCTGGCCAGGTGTGCCCTTCAAGAACATTGCAGTGCTCTTGGAGTAAAATTACCTTTTTGGCCAACATTTTCTCATAGACAGCACGATTTCTCTTTGATATCCAGAACTAATTGAAATAAAAACTCAAAAAACCCAAAGAAATTACACGAAGGGGGAATCTGGCAAGTGTAAAGCTAAACCTGTAGTCTCTGTAAAGTTCCTGACTCCACAATGATGTGGCTGTCAGCAGCAAACCTTGTGTGGAAGCTGAAATTTCATTTTGGACTTGTCAGTGGACTCTCTCACTACTGAAAAAAAAAAAGAAAAGACAAGAAAAGCACACTCCCTTATGAAATGCCAAGTGAACGCACAATAGCTGCATTTATTTTATTAGCCTTCTGACCTTTCCCTTCTCTGGTGAGGTTTCTTTTTCCTATTAGCTCTATTAGAGTGTCTACTGAGATGGCAACAAAACAAACACTGTTATTGTTGGCTAATTAGCTCTTTCAGCAGGGAGCGGGGATGCACCGGCCACGCGCAGACGCTTGCCGTACACCGCCAGCCACACCACCATGCCTGGGACACCGGGTCCTGGTAGGAAAGCCCTCGCCGTGGTCACTGCCGCGGCTATTTTCAGAAAGTGCTTCGAGTCGTGCTTGACTTGGAGCCTGGGAGCAATTTGTTTGCTTCCCATGGAAGTGTGTCATTTTGTTTTGTACCATTCATGTATTTTTGCACAGATTGTGGGTTTTTTCCCCTCTCTTTTTTGTAACTGTCTCGCAACCCCACTTTCATTGGAGGTGATTAATACTCGACCGTGTGGGGGTGGCTGGATGCCTCCTGTCCCCATGGCTTCTGGGGCAGGTTGGTTTGCTACAAAGCACCGCAGCTGCTGGAGAGACGGATGTGATTATTGTGGCAGCGCTTGCCCAAGGTCCTATGTGGATTTTGTGTCCTTAATTTACCGATCAGTGGAACTGGCTGCTCAGCATCAGTGGAACTGGGCGTTTCAAAAATTTATACCAAGCAGTAAGAGTCGGCTGTCATGCTGGCATGGAGCAGGACTGAGGAAATTTTTTACTTATATGGAAGTCTGAGGAAACTTCAGAAATAATTCTGGAATATGCCCAGCAGACTGCATGGTAACAGAGGAACTGGCTGAGGATTTTATAGCTGTGGGGAGAGAATAATAATCTTTTTTTCTGAAGAAATTTTGATCCCAGGAGAGGAAAAAACAACTCAGTAGTCTAGTGGAGAATTTGTCGATTATTTCCTCCTTGGTGGGCAACTTATCTGTAACCTATATACATAAATCATAGTAATTACACAAACACTGCTGAAATTACCAGCAGCATTTAGGCAGGAGAATTTGGGGCTAGAATCTCAGCAGCTTTCCAGAATGCCAAGACTGCAGTGCCGTGTTATTCTAATGTTAGTCACATCTAGCAGATAAGATTGTGTATAAACCGCAACCCGTCTGCAGTTTCAGGAGGGCCAGACCAACCCATTTAGGAACAGCTAAATTGCTAGTTCTTGAACATAAGTGGGAGGATGATGAATGTGACCTGTTTGCTGTTAACTCTAGGGAAGTGCAGCCAAGTTTTCTTTAGTTTAGCCTAAAGGAAAAAGCATATTAAATCTTTGCACGTTGGCATTCAGAGTCTTCTCTTTTTAGAACAATGGCACACCACTTTAGAATTTAAAGAGGATGACTGAATCAATTGCTCTTGTACATTTAATCCATATAATTACTTTGTTCTCTTAATTATTTTCTTTACATTATTTTACCGCTCAGAAGACTTAGTTACTTGCTATAATCCATGGTACTAGAGACTTTTAAAACATACACCACCAGCAAAACCCCCCACCTTTCTCACTTTCTAAGGCTGTCTATGTCTACTGAGAAAAAAAGTTTATGGTAGCTGTATTTGTTGTTGCACGTGAGGTGTCTTTCAAGTATGGTGTCAGCCTGGTGAAGAGGCAGCTGGAAACATCCCTGACACCCTAACATGTGCTGTGCCTGTCTTCAGAAAGAGGTGGGGAAATTGCTGACTCTCCCAGGAGATCTGTACATCTATAAGTGAACAAATGACCAACTGTGCTATTAGAGGAGGTGTGATAAAGCAGAGCCACTTCAGACAGAGAGGAGGGTAGAGAAGAATATGGCCAGGAATGTAATCCAGTTATGGGATAGGCCTTTTCAGCCAGGCTTTGGGATCATGCACCACCTCAGGTAACGTTATACTGAGCCTGTGGCTGACAGTCATATCAAGATGGTCTGGTACCCTAGATTCCCAACCCAAAGACTCAGGAGTTGGGACTGCCGTGTTGCAAGTAAAATGGTAACAGCTGCAGCATCAAAAAGGCTTGCAGCACGAGCAGTGATGTTCACCTCTCTCTGATTTCACATTGATCCTACCTCACCAGCCTTTTGAACACCCTGTCACTTTCCAGAAAACTGCTCATGATGGGCAGATCAGCAGAGACAGTGATGCTCTTCTGGCCCAGTGGTGCGAGGGGTTAAGCTAGGGCTAGGGTGAACGTGAATGTTTTTGCCATTTGTGTTCAGAGGTGCTTTAGGGCTGCCTCTTAAGAGCTATTGCCCAGAAGGCCACAGTAGCTAAAAAATGGCTAAGAACATCTTCAGCTAGTTTTCCTTTGTTTTTCATGCATCTGATGCAGGTGCTCGGCGCAGCATGCCGAGGAGACCGCTCCCAGGCTTTGCCTTTGTCTCACACCTGTGCAGTGCCAGCCATGCTGGAGTCCTGGCTCTTTTGCAGGGTTCCTATGGACTACATCAGCACAAAAATAAGGGTGTGAACAAGTAGCTGTCTTCTAGGTTAGCATCCTACTATTGTTTTCACCTTTTCTGTGCATGGATGTTCTTGCAAAATCCTAGGTAAAAGGCAGAAGGGATTAACAATACCTGCTTCCAGGGCCTCGATTAGACCTGGGCAGTACCTCTAGTTACCTGGTTTGAGCCATGGAGTATGTAAAAAGTGTACGTACCATTATGCACTGGGAAAATAAATGCTCTGCAAACTCCAAAGCCTTGGTTGGCTCAGCTAGAAATATTTCTAAGCGAGTGCTGCAAAACATTATATGGTTTCAAAATGGCAGTTAGTCTTTTACTATTTTTTTAGCAGAAGCAGTCAGGAGAATAATAGAGTCAAAGAAATTCCAGCCCGATGCATTCATAGCATCACGTTTAATAGCAGTGAACCAAATAGCGCAAATTACCCTAATGACCCCTTCCGATTTCATAGCTGGGCTACCTCTGTATTTTTCAAATAACTGAGGTTGTAAAGTTTTCTGCTTCTTAACTAGGTTGTTTTTTGGTGTCAGTTAATGTTATGTTTTATGAAGTCAATGTGGTGATTTCCTGCCAGTTTTATTTCATGTTTTACAGACAAGTCATCTCTATAGGGTACTGTTAGAAAATATTTTATAACATTTCATGTCTATTTGCTAACCACAAACAGTCTCTCTGGTAAAACAAAATGTGCTCAATTATCTTAATTTTTACTAATTTCACTTTTCTCTGAAAAGTCCCTTCTGATGTGGAGAGCGCAGCTGCACGGGAGGAAGCCAGGAGCAGCCCGGAGAGAGAACAGTGGTGCTGGCGGGAGCTGCCGGCCAGGGACCACGCTGCTCCCAGGAGCCCGACCCACGGGGAGGGAACCCCTGGGCTCTGCTCCCCACTCCCTGCACCTGGGGCAGGGACGCGGCTCAGCCTCTGCCAGCTCCTGCGGGAGCTGGAGCTGCAGGCCCCAGGGGAGAGCAAGGCAGCCTGCAGGTGACAAGGGCGTGGATGGAGGTACGTCACCGATGGGCGAAAGCACCGGCCCTCATCGGTGCGTCTGGCGTGGGCTTGCGTGTCGGCTCCCCAGCAGCCTGCCCATGATGGCTCTGCTCATGCTCCAGACTGGCGAGTGCTGAGGAGTGAGTTACACAAAGTGATGCCAACAAAAATCGTGCTGCTGCTCCACTTTTTTAATGATGTGGACTGGCACAGCCGCGCTCTTTGGGATCAGCCCAGGAGGCTTTCAGTGTTTCCTTTTCTTGTGCACGAGGGTGGAGTGAACAGAATGACCCTTGAAAGCTGGTTGCCTCGACCTTGGGGTATATATTCCTTGTAGTGTTAGGAGGCTGGTTAGCATCAAACTGGGATTATGAAAGGGGTTGTCTTCAGTTTGGAGCTTTGTTTGGGATGCAGTGAGTCTTTACCAGCTTCTTCTGTACTCTCCTGTAATAGAAGCCAGCTGCTCTAAATACTGTCATTTTGAAGGTTCAACGTTTCGAATATGGTTCTTCGCAATGTATTTTCCATATGATTTTGTTTTAAACATTGAGTATGGCCTTATGGCCAAAAGGCTTTCTTGTCTCTGCAAGCATGTGGATGTAAAATAACCCCTGCAAGGTTCAAGCTCTGAATGGTGTGCAAGGTTGAATCATTTTGTTGGAAGCAGGGACAGACAAATGGAAAGAACATTTTTGAGCACATTCTGTCACTACAAGGTGCAAAGTATGTATCAGGTATAATTCCTATTTATACTTGTATTCCATAACGGGCCAAAATCCAAGTTTAAGTTTCCTTCTCTTAGGGCAGTGGAACAAAGTGCTCATGCCACACTGGGCCTGGATGCCTCGAAGGCATCCTGTTACTCCAGGCAGCCTTTCCAGGGAAAAGATGGCTCTTCACCTCCTTGAAGGCTTGAATCTGAGGCGTGAATGCTGAGTGTCAACGCTGTGGCATTTCACCCCACAACGACCAGAGAGGGGCTTGCTGCCACCCTGGTGGCTTGCAGAGTGACATGCTAGACCCTAGCTTTACACCACTTCTATACCTTCTCTCAAAAAATAATTCCTGTCTACAGCAGCAACAGTTTCATGGTGCTGAGCGAAGTGTCCCAAAGGAGCTGCCAGAAAGGCCTGTTCTGCACACAAAATACAAGGGATTAATTAATGTGTGTTTTAACTGGTGTGGCTAGATGGGACAGTGTGGGTGTAGGCTACGGGGGGTTGAGTGGCTTATTCTGATTTCTTTTAGTCTGTTAAAAATAGAAAAAAATGGTTTAAGCAAAGCCAAAATACAGTATGACAGCACTGCGTGCCTGTGTGTAAGCTCTTCTTGGCTCAGTCAGACTCATTAAAACACTTAATAACTACACCAGTGCAAACTACTGTGTAAGTAAGATCTGAGATGCTCTTTCATGGAAGGAAGATCTTAAAGGAGGTGCGGGAATGATCTACCAATAATTGACCAGGCTTGCTATAAAATGCATCCACAGGAACCTAAGAGCAACGAGGTGGGTGAGGACAGAGGTTCACCCAGCCCAGCAAGCTGTGCCCTACCGTTGCTCACACTGGAAGCCTGTGTAAGATGAGGGCAAATGCGAAGGGATGCTTCCCCATCCTCCAGCAACTTGTGTGTGAGCCAGAAGGGAGTGCCTTTGTATGTAGTAGCCCTTGATGTAGTTCTGGTTCATGAACCTGTAAAGTTGTCCCTTGAACTCAAATAGACTTTTATACTTGCAGCATCCTCTGCCAAGCATATCCGGGGTGGAAAGATATTGATGGTGGATCCCTCCTGTCATGAATAGAATTAAAGGTTTTATCTGCCTTTTCACCGTTGTCAGCAGTGAGATCCAGAGAGCTACTCGGTCTTCTTGCACAGATTTTTTTATAACCAGATGTTCCAAATGACCAGAGATGAAATATTTAGTAATAATGTATGCCAGGCTTCTGACGCACTGTGTCTGCAACTATGTCTGCCTTTTGAGGTCCAGGTATACCAAAAGAGCCATAATTCCCGTTGTAGTGATTCACACTGCATTTCTGTGCAGTGATTTTCCCATCTGGCATTCTTTATTCATATCAGCAGCTCTTCTTCTCTTCCAAGATCCTGTTTCTTTTTACTTTGTTCTCTTTCCTTTGAGGTTTCTCACTGGTTCAGGGAAGAGAAGTGGATACAGAGATGGTGTTGCACAAGGTGAAAGGGAGTGCACAACTTCAGAATGAGCATCCATTGTCATCAGTTTTTTTGATTTCATTGGAGCTCTTGTACTTGCCCTTAGCTGCCTTCATGCAGCAAAAGCCCTGAGTAACTATGGAGCCTAAGGTTTGTCAGTCATACACCGCTGCTATGCCAGTGGCGATGCTGGGCTGCACTCTCTCACACTTTTTATTCATGGTGCAAAATTTTCAGGCACTGGAGGGAAAAACCTCTGTATTATTTCCTAAAGAAACTTTAGTGTGCTGCAGCCACTGTCTGCCTACAGCTCATAAATTAAAAACAATTAAATGCACAAGACACGGCGAGTCACTGCTTCCTGTTGGCCTGCCTCCTCCTTCTTGCCTTGCACAGTCAAGCTGTGAGGAAGCAGCTTCTCTGGCAGAAAAAAAACCCCAAAAACCCAATCCCCAACTCCCCAAAAGTGAAAGAAGAAAAAAAGCATAAGGGAAACAAACTGAAACACAGGAAGACAAGTCTTGTGACCCATTAGTTCTTTTGTTTGCAGTATAAATCACTCCATTACAATATTATATTTGAAGACATAATTGGACTCCACATATAAATCTATTGCCAGTGAATACAGGCAAAACGCCCCGAGCAATGGAGCCTGCAATCCAGCGTTGGTGCAGTTTGGGGGGAGGCCTCGGGGAGGGGGGAGGGAGCCTCTGCAGCCACCAGAGTATTTTCCATGAGCAGTTCTGTAGCTGGAAACAGATGCTCCGTGCTGCTGTCCTGCCAGCAAAGTAATGTAAAAAACATTACGAAGATACCCTTCAAAGCATTCTTCACTTTACTCGTTGTCCGCCGGTGGCTTGTCCTCCTCCTCGCTCCCCACCAAAATCCCCGTGTGGGTATCATGAGGGTCTCTCTGCCCCATCCCTCTGAGAAGGGGTGAAAGGCCCCCCTAAAGCCAGGGCAACGCTTTCCTTTGCAGCTGAAGAAGGGTGCTGTTGCAGTTTCCTACTCTCAGATCCTGAGTGAACATCAGAACTACAGAAGGGCTTTTAGATCTCCCTGGCAATATTTCCTGAGCAAACGTGAATGCTGTGCCTGCAGGAACAAGAGGTTGAACTCCGACCTGGCCATCCACCTGCGCACCACCTTGCCCTCTGCTGCCCCGGGATGAGTTTGGCCTGTGCTGTTCTCTGCTTTGTTCAGTTCATGTAGTTCACCATGTTATAAAGAGTATCAAACCTGGGAGTGTAAAAGTCCTGTCGCCATTTTGATTCATAACCTTCTCCACCAGGAAAACCTTGGCTGCGCAGGGTAGTGTGGTCCAACATTGGGCCAGCGTTTTCAATTTAAGTTCCAATAGCTGGGTGCCAGGAGAAACTTGCTTAGCAACACAGTTGTCCTTCAAAGTCAAGATGTGCCACCAAGACCCTGCTACTCCTGCTAAGGCTGGGGTGCTGGAGCTCAGCATTTACAGCCTTAGTTTCAGGCTTGTGAAAAATAGCCAGATATTAAGGCTGAATTCTGCACTGTTGCTTGATGCTTCTTCCCCTGTGTATGTTCCTGCACATTCTGCTCTTAACTGTGTTGATTCCCCAGGGGAGTGTGTGCTGGACACATGGCAACTGAAAGCAAATTTAGATGGACAGAAGTTGTTTGCTGATGGCTACAATGCAGGTACACCTTAATGTAACTTGCAAGTCTGCATGTGCCCTCTGGAGCATGTTCCTGCCTCTGCCCTTCTACAAGTGAAGTAGCCAAGATGAGGGAACACTGCTGTGGAGATGCCAAGGGAGAGGTAAGACCACACAATGATGGGCTGAGAGAAGGACTGTTGTGTGAAATGATGGAGCAAAACAGCTTTTGTCCAGGTTGGAGGAAAAGATAATGCATTAATGAAGATGTGAGGCAGTGAGAAACCAGAAAGGGAAGGGAGCACAAGACCAGTGGAGATGTTCACAAAAAGATGGAAAAAGAGAGAAAGACGGATGGACCAGAGGATGTTGTTGGACTTACTCAAAAGATTCTGGAAAACAGAAAAGCTAACACCATTTTTTGAAGGGAGCTTTTAAAGCATTATGGCTGATTTCACAGCTGCTGTAAGAAAGTGAAGACTAAAGGGGGATATTAAAAAACAAATTGGAGCATGTGCCAGCACATGGGGCACAACTCATGCCTCTCAAAACCGAGGCTCTCTGCCGACTCCCGGCAGCACCCTAGGAGTGTGCCAGGAGTCCTCTCTGGGCAGGGCTGGCTCCTCTTGGGTGAGGATATCACAAAATCTCCAGATCCAGGTAGGAGGGCAGCTCTGAAGATCACCCAGTCTAGGCCCAGGTGAGTCCTGCAGCAACTCCCAAGATGGGGAAGCACACCTCACACCTGGGACCTGTTCCAGTGCCTGCTGAGGAAGAGATTTTTTCCTAATGTTGAGTGAAATCTCCTAAATCACAATCTGGGATTGTTGCCTTCTTTTGTGTCATCTGGCACCAGTGAGACCAGTTTGGCTCTGCTGTCTTCATAGCTTCCTACTTTTTCTTTGCTCAGATTTCTGCCAGGGCAGCTGATGCTTTTCATGACTGAGGCAGCACCCAGTGCTGCCCGGGAGTATCAGGCCAAGACCTGACCAGGGGTCTGCTATTGGAGAGGTAATGCTGGGGTGCTGGTGGGGCCACACAGCTGGATTTATCACTCTCCCTACTGTTGGGGTAAATGACTGTCACGGTGGGGCTGCAGCTCAGACGCCCCAGGAGCACCAGCTGACACCACTCCGCTTTACGCTATTTGGGCTGATCTTTGTTGGCTGAAACTTCTTGTCTCCAGTGCTGGATTTCAGCTGAAATCAGGTTACTGGGGCTGAATCAAGTTGCTGGGACTGTCAAAGAAGGGCAAGTGTGGGCGCAGGGGAGGAGGAGCAGCCCTGTCCCTTCCACCTCCGTGACCTGTTATACAGGCTCAGCTGGAGCGCGTGGTGAGTAGAGGGGGGCAGGTTAATCTGTGGAGGTACCAGACTCTTTCGTGGACTGCAGAGTAGAGCAGATGACCTGCTCGCACTAGGGCTCTAAGCTACAGACAGTAAAACTAGATGAGATGACACTCACATTTTGCCAGGCTTTTCTAACCATACAGGTTAGAAAGACAGTGTTTTTATAAGAAATGAAAGTTGAGATTTTTATCTAATCCAGGTGCTTTCAGGAGTGGGGACTTCATTAAAAAGTTCAGTATCAGCAACTCATGATACAATTGCAAAAGTTGGCAATGCCAAATTTGTGTGTGCCAGCATTATTAGAAGCCAAGTTGTGCAGTGAACAGTGGCAGGAATTGCAACTTTTTCCCCATTTAGAAACGGTTGTAACTCTCTCTAATGTCCATGGGACCAACCTGCTGGCATTCTTTGGTAACATTTTCTGATAGATTATTTCATACAAGCAGCTAATTGCTCTCTCTGGATGAGTTCTCGTTTATTGATGACAAATTCAGAGCAGAAAACAGATATCAATGCCCACAGAAAAAGAACAAAAGGAGCCAAATTATATGCAATTTACAATAAAGTGACATATTTAGCTCTGTTTAACATGTGTTAGCGGTGAGGGCAGTGGATGTTAGATTTAGTTGGATCCAGAAAAATTATGAGTATTAGTCCCTCTGGAATTAGTCCTGGTGAATCTCCAGGAAGATTCACAAGTGTTTTAATAAATTAAAAACAAATGGAAAGAAAGGAAAGAAAAGAAATCAATAGATTTCTTCTTTCCATGTCAAAGATTCCGATTTCTGATCCTCAGTGTCCCATAGGGAATGCTCTAGGGTGCTGCATTTAAAGAAATGAAGTTCGCTATAACAACAGGAGCTTATAATGCTGTTACGTTTCTCGTACACGTATAAAAAACTGTAGGGACATTTTGGTTTATGGAATATCTGAACCTTGGGCAGATACAAAGAAAGGGAGAGCTAAGACAGTCCAAAAAATTGTATCATCAGTGGCAGAGTTGCTGCAGAAGCAGGGATTTATCTGGTGATGTGTCTTGCAGAAGGAGAAAGCAATCTCAAGGCAAGACTCTCATGCGGGTTTTAGAGAGCAGAGACAAGTTGGGACTCGACTGGAGAAGGCAAAAGGGGAAGAGGAACTTCTACTGGATCCTGCTGTTGCTGAAAAGAAACACTTCTGGCTTTGACTGATTGAGCCAAATGAGGCTGAAAAGAGGTAAAGTAAATGGAGACAGCACGTGGTGAGGTGTCACTCAGAGGGAGAAACGAGTGTGGGACGTACACAGCAGAGAAAGAGTTAAAGAAACAAGGTGACAAAGGGGAAAAACAACCAGTGAAGATTCAAGAATGGTTACATCTGGGTGTTTGGCACAGATGGGCTTTGGGGCAGCAGAGAAAATGGTTTGTTAGGATGCAAGAACTTAAACACTATGTCTGGAGCTAGGCTGGCGCAGGGAGAGATGGGGTGGGGGTCTGCTTTGTGACACTGTACAAATGCCAAGAAGCAGAGAGCCTTCAACAGCCAAGAGAAGAGGCATTTGCTATAGCAGAGGCGTTTCTCTGCTATACACTGAACAAACCACTGGATCAAAACATAATACAGAATACTGTGTGATGTGAAGCAAAGGAGTGAACATCCCTGCACAAGCGCCTTGCTACGAAATGGGAGGTCATTGAGGGGCCAGTCACTAGTGATGGGATCAAGGAAGAGGTTTGAAGAGCGAGCAGATGGTGACATATTTTAAAGATATTATAAAAGGGGGAATCCTCAGGGCAGATGTTTTCTCAAAGACACTGGAACAAAGCACTGGCATTGACAAGGAAATATGCAGAAAATGTGCAGCTGTTGGAAGATGGCAGCAGCAGATGGTTCAGATTAACTCAGCAATGACTGCAAAAACAATGTGCAGCAGCAGGTGGGTCAGGCCTCAGCAGAGCTGCAACTGTGCAATGAACTGTGTGTCTTCCTTTTGCTTTACAAAGGTGGAAACATCTGGCAATGGGACTTCAGACCTCACGCTCTTCACCTTATGTGTTAAGCTCCACAAAGAGCTCCGTGTTGAAGGCTTAGGATAAACTCAAGCCTGGTTGTGAGAGAAACTGGTTCTGATTGCATGAGAAAGTGATGAGAAACTTGCAGGTTCACCTGGTTCATGAAAGCAGATGCATCTTGGGAGGTTTGACACGTGCCACCCAGTAGGAAGAACAGGAAGACATAAGCTTGCCAGAGGCCAGACAAGGCGTCATCCTTAATGAAGTGTTTCGGTGGATGTTTCAGCTCATACAGGTGCCAGAAGAGCGGATGTAAGGTCTGTGAAGGAAGCAAAGAGGGAAGGTGGACACTCACTGGGGGAGTTGGAAGGAGGATGAGACTGAGAATATTTTTTTTATTTGAAGAAATTTGAAGACCTGGAAAGACAATAGGCAAGGGAAGAAATTGCTCAGACAATGTGCACTAGAGATTTTACAAATCAACAAAGAGTATGACTGTGTATAAGTATAGATGTGGTGCTCTACAGGCAAAGCTGTGTGATGGGGGCAGCCGCTGGCCCTGTCGTAGGAAAGGCAATGGTGCTGGCTACCAGGTGCATCTGGAGGGGTGCAGTCCCTGCCTTGGGATCACCAGGTTGTCAGCGTAAGCCTTCAGGGTTTTGCCAAGCCCAGCACCGCCCTGTGGTTTGGGCAACAGCAGCTGAAGCAGGGCAGGCTCCTGAAGAGCGCTAGACACGTTTAGCTTGGCTCCTCTCAGGAAGGTCTGGTTTATAAGCTTTCCTCTTTGTACAGTGCAGTTTTGTCGTTCATTTTTACTGTATAGGAATTATCTGCACATTTTGGAGAGAATGCTTGCCAAAAAGAATTATTTCTGTTACTTCAAAACATACGAGTTTTAAAAAAGCCCAAGAGATTTCTTTGCTTTAGTGCTGAAAACGTGGCACTTCTGAACAGCTGATATCCTCTCCAGAGACACAGCGGTGTGCGGGTGTGAATGCTTCAGCAAGCAACTGGACTTCTAGTGCCTTCTCTTTGTGGTACAGTGAACAGGACCTGCTTTGCCTGAAATGTTCTCTATCAACAGCATACTATTCATCATTAACATTTGGCCAATAACTTTTTTTATTGTGCCAGCTGAAGGCTGGCTATAAGTTCAGTCAGGCACTGGACTTATGAATGTGTTTCTAGGAAAAGGTTTTATTGCAGAAGTTTAAAAGTGCTCACACTCTAATCCCTATTTGAGGGTAAAAAATGAACTTTAAATGAGATGAAACATTTCAACACGAATGTACGTATGTCATTTATGCAACAAGCTTATTTGTAACTTACTGCCAGAGTGTTAGAAGAAGACATATTTTTTGACTTATGTTATCTGCTGACTGATATTTTACACCTATCCTCAGTGGCTGAAATGGGAATTCAGAAACATCAGCATGAAGAGCAAGAAATCCTGATATTGATACTTTGAAGTCCTGTTATTAGCCTTGGAGACTGTGTGGCTTTTTAAACTGTTGACTTTTCAACCACTGCCCACCCTGTAAATTGACTGTATTCAGCACGCACCTTTATCATATGTCTGCTACTCCTGAAGTATGTTCTCTACATCCCTCTGCGTTTATTGCAATGCCTACTAAGCCCTTTTGTCAGGTCTTTTCTGGTAAAATCTCATAGCGTGTCCATTGGCTCTCAGCAACTTATTTCAACTCGTTTTTTCTCCGTAGCTGTTTAGAGATTTATACTGCAGCAGTCCCACGGTGTTTTCATGTCTCAATCTGGTATCTGCAGATAGTGCTTTGATGATGTTTTCTGAGGCGAATTTTGTTCCCAACTTTGAACAGAGTCGCAGTTGAAGATTTGGGCTGTAACCATCAAGCAGGTTAAAAATTTCACTGGCACACTGGGCTGTACAATCTTGAATTACCTAAGGCAGAATGTGGATTTGTTGTGTTTCATTGTTGCCAACAACAAACTCTTCCCTGGCTCATAGGGAAAACACAAAATGAGAGAATTTCTACTGGTCGATTAGCTGCAGTGGTCAGATAATAAGAAAAATAGAGGTCATTGCTCTGAAACCAGTACAATGGTGCATGCTAGAGCATTCGGGAGCATGGCTTGAAGTCCTTGCCTGTCATTTTAATTCAGAGAGCTGGCTGTCATCTCCTATCCCTGTAGCCTGATGGTGGCTTGCAGGAAGAGGCACAAGCTGTGTCAGTGTGACCTAAAGGAACCCAGGGCATGGGGAAAGGAAGACCTGAATTCTAAGCAACAGCATCCAAGGTGTTTCTCCATTTTAACCTCTGGCAGGTTTGTGCTTGCTGAAGTAAACTGAAACAGCTGGCGGGTTTGGGCTGGGTCCAGGCTCTTGGTGACTGCAGAAAGCACTTTGCAATTGTCACCGGGCACTTTCAAGGACATATCAGAGTCCTGTCTTTGCTGGACTCTCAAGCAGCTCTTCTGCAGAAGGAGGCAGAGGCATGACGCTCCTTACAGATATTTCTGTTTATCCCATTAGGGAAAAATTCACCTCTGGACAAATGTGTTTTCACGCTGATGCTGTGGTAAAGATTAACGAAGTTAATGGAATTGGCATATTTGTACTTCATATGGGACCTCTGAATATTTCAATATTCTTCCACCAAAGGAGGATAATCCAGCCAGTCACCTGCAGGCTGGAAAAATAATGTTCAACTTCTTTATAGATAATGTGATCTGAGCCAAGGTCTTAGCATGCTCATCCTTAAACAGTATCCCATGGGAAGCCGTAAATTCTTTAAGAATAAGGACTGCTCACAGACGGGTTTGCCATGTATAGAGATCTTTTCTATATACACACATATATATAGTTATGTACATATAGGTATATTTATATATGCATATATAATTTCTGTATAATCAGGTGTATCTGCCCATTCTTATAGCTCTATACCTGACTAGTAAATCCTAAAGACAACTCATCCCATCCTGCTCGCTGTCATCTCACACCCCAAAAACAGGCCTTGGTAAGGACTAGGGTAACGTGGAGAGCCATGAAAAAGACCTTTGCCTTCAGGTATCTAGCTTTGTTGCCTGAGCCCGTCACTTGCCTCTGCAGCTGTGGGACAAGCATTGTCTCCTGCCTCAGCTGCACTTTCCCCAAACACTGCCTTGCTGCAAGGCCAGGGGAAGAGAAAGAGAGGAGGTTGCTGGAAGTGCTGCCTGGGTAAACCTCAGTGACTTGCAAAGAGGAGTTGAGCACTGATTTCACAGAGTCATAGAATCATTAAGGCTGGAAAAGACCTCTAAGATCGTCAAGTCTGACTGTCAAGCTAACACCACCATGACTACTAAACCATGTCCCAAAGTGCCATATCTGCGTGTTTTATGAACACCTCTGGGGATGGTGACTCAACCACTTCCTTGGGCAGCCTGTTCCAATGCCTGACCACTCTTTCACTAAAGAAATTTTTCCTAATATCCATCTAAACCTCCCCTGACGCAACTTGAGGCCATTTCCTCTCATCCTATCGCTAGTTACTTGGGAGAAGAGACCAATACCCACCTTGCTACAGCCTCCTTTCTGGTAGTAGTAGAGAGCGATAAGGTCTCCCCTCAGCTTCCTCTTCTCCAGACTAAACAACTCCATTTACCTCAGCCACTCCTTAGAAGACTTGTTCTCCAGATCCTTCACCAGCTTTGTTGCCCTTCTCTGGACACACTCCAGCAAGATCACAGAATCACAGAATAGTAGGGGTTGGACGGTACCTCTGGGGATCATCTAGTCCAACCCCCTTGCTGAAGCAGGGTCACGTAGAGCAGGCTGCACAGGACCTTGTCCAGGCGGGTCTTGAATATCTCCAGCAAAGGAGAATCCTTCAGCACCTCAATGTCTTTCTTGTAGTGTGGAGACCAAAACTGAATACAGTACTCGAGGTGCAGCCTCACCAGTGCTGAGTACAGGGCACCTCCTTGCTTCACCAAGAATCCAGAACTCTGTCATTTCATGGTCGCTAAGCCCAAGATGACCTCCAGCCACCACATGTCCCACCAGTCCTTCTCTGTTTGTAAACAGCAGGTCAAGAGAGGCACCTGGCCTGGTAGGCTCACTTACCAGCTGCGTCAGGAAGTTATCCTCCACACACTCCAGGAACCTCCTAGACTGTTTCCTCTCTGCTGTGTTGTATTTCCAGCAGACTGTCTTGATATAATCCAAAGAAATTGAGAAGTGATGCTCACAGCAGCCCTGTGCCACACAGAGTGTTCAAGTATCTTGTCCATGGAAGTGGTGGAGTCACCATCCCTGGAGGTGTTCAAAAAATATGTAGATGTGGCATTTTGGGATATGGTTTAGTAGGCCTGGTGGTGTTAGGTTGACGGTTAGACTTGATGATCTTAGAGGTCATTTCCAACCTATGATCTTAAGGCACCACTGGCAAACTCTTGTTGCTTTACAGAGTTTATAATGAGATTTTACCTTGTACCAAAAATTGTCCCAGTAGTGTATTAATTGAATTGCCACATAGAAATCTGAAATCCACTCCAGAAATTGAAGGCAGTCTTCTAGGCTGCTGGGAGGCAAAGATGGAGGAGACACTAGGACTTGAACCATAGAGCAACGACTGCCAGTGTTAGAAAACTCTAGGTACCACCACTCGAATAAAGCTGGTTAGTTCAGGGTATGCCATTTCCTCATGGTAGTACCAATGCTCACATCCTCAGCACGTGGTGGCAAAGGTTTGTGTAAGAGGGCCTGCAAAGGAGACAAGACTAGGGTCAGCAGGATGAAAAGACAGCATCTACGGACATCAACCAAGCAGCCTGGAGGGATGCTGGCCATTAGAAAAGCTGTTTTCCAGAGGAAGGAGTCTGGAACAAGCCAAGAAGCAAGAAATGAGCGTGTCCACTGAATTGACCGTAACGTACTAGCCCCAGCCTCTTTCCAATTCCCTGAAAGAAAAGACAGGATCCTCCTGAAAGAAGACACGATTCTGCTGTGTCTAGAGACCACCAACCAAGAGGTGGAAACTTCTCGGTAATTCCAGTGATTGCAAAGATGACATATTTGCCCAGAAAGTCTTTATAGTAACCTTAGTGCAAAACTTGGTAGACCTAAACCAATTCCCTGAACAGCACCTGAAATCTGCCAGACAAGTCCAGGCCAGCAGGACAGGATACTCTTGGGGGCCTCACACCCATATTCTGCACTTCTGTTTAATGAACACCTTTTTTTGTGAGGCTCCACAGTGTTTTGGGGAACCTACAGAGGCCAACAGCCAAAACACACTAGCCTCAAACCAGTCCTTGAAGGCCAGTACAGTGTAGACAGGTCACTCATCTTGGCATCCCTGAACCTCCCAGTGCAGCAACCTGTGATCTAGCCAATGGAGAAATACTTCCACCTAGCCTAGATTTGCCTGAAAGCAGTCCAGAACAGATAATGGGAATTCCAGTTTCAGTGGCTTAAACTCCATCTTGGCCTGTCTTTTTTCTTTTAATTTCCTTTGGGTGCTACACCAGTAACTACAGTCCAAATTGTATCACCCAGGTTTTGTCTTAATGGTGGGCTTTTTTTTTGCACACCTTGTTTATTTATCTTGTTTAATGAAAACTTGTCCCAGGCAGAAAGACACAGAAGCTCATGAGGGGATTGGGACGCACATGTTGCTGAGTAGCAAGAAATGGTACTGTGTATTTGTCTGAGATGTATTTGCCTCACCACTACACCAGGCAAACATCCTTTCATTTGAGATTGCTGTCTTTCACCTGTAAGGGGAAAACAACTCTATTGATGGGGTTAAATGCCAAGCTGTAAGGCACAGAAACAACGCAGGGCAGCTACTGAGATGTAAGAAACTCAAAAACTACCAGCAAGATCCTCCTTATTTTAGTCAGTACACCAGCTTTGTTTTGATCTCTGGTGCATCTGGAAAGAGATTGTCTTGCAAGTCATTGTCTCATCCCAGGTGCCCATAAATTGGCAGACACCGTGCAGAGGTTCATTGTTGAATTAAAGATGGGCAGCCCATCTTGCCCAAGGCAAGCAGCATTTGGGACAACAGTATTCGCCACAGATATGCGGACCAGGACAGTCTACATCCACTCTTGTCACCTCTGCAAAGACAGGGAAAGTCAAGAGGGCTGTGCTCATCTGCTGCCTCTCCTCATGTACTGGAGCAGTTGGTTGTGTGGGGCATGGCTGTGCTTTTTGGTCGTTGTAGGGCTGTGCCAAGACTTTTTGTTTAAAGGGCCAGATGAAGGCGCAAAATTGGTTGGTTTTGGATTGAATTAGTGTAAAAAGGAAAAAGGTTTGTTTCTCACCCAGTGAAGCAGAATCAAACTAATTCCTCTTAGTTTGGCAGGAAACATTCCTTCTGACTGCAGATTAAATGTGTCATTTGAGGCACTTAACAAGAAAAGAAAGGAGATGAACTGCTACAAACAGAACACCTAGAGGAAGGCAGTGGAGCCCTAAATTTTCCCATCTTGCAGGATGTGAGAGATCCATAGCATCTCTGTCCCTGGAGCCATCCACTTGCATCTGCTGAGAGAGTGCCCAGGTGAGAGGCATTTTGCACCTGGAAGTGCTGTTACACTCTCTTCCAACACCACTCACTTTGCATAAATATCTATGGTAAACCCCATCAGCTTCAGTTCATTCCAAAATAACACAGAAAGAAGAACTGGCCTCAGATGTCTCAGGCTGATGATCTTACAGCATGTTTAAGTATTACTCATAGCTGTAGGTGAGTGGAAAGTTTTTTCAAATAAATCATTACTGTGAGTATCAGATTTTCCTGGTATTCAAGAAAAGGGAATAATATAATCATTCTGAAGAAGCTCTATTAACTTTTGAAATCCTTTGGGAAGGGAAGTAATAGTAATGGAAAACTAAGAACAAAAGTTGTATTCTTCCTCCAAAAGAGGAGCTGATGTGTACAGACAGACAGAAATGCACACCTGCATCTCTTATGCATGAGTATCTTTACAGATTGCATTGCCTCTAGTATATTTAAATTCTCTGATTGAAGTGAATGAGCCGAAAGATAGGTGCAAGATGTTTCACTGAGCACAGCTTGGCCAGGGAAGAAGGAAGGAAAGGAGGAAGGGAGGGAGGGAGGCAGGAAGGCAGGAAGGCAGGAAGGCAGGCAGGAAGGAAGGCAGGAAGGAAGGCAGGAAGGAAGGCAGGCAGGCAGGAAGACAGGCAGGAAGGCAGGAAGGCAGGAAGGCAGGAAGGAAGGAAGGAAGGCTATTTTTTTGCAGAGCATCTACGTATATAAGTAACAGGGCTACGTTCCTCTGAGAGCGTTATATGCCACAGTCTCCTGAATGTGAAGTGCAGCTTGTATAAAACACACTTAGTCAAACTCTGGCTCTGTCGCAGTCAGTCAGGTCAGGGGCAATTCCCAAATGCCAGGGTTGGGAGCTGTGCATGGATCTTAGCTTCCTCTAGGGTTGGTGTCTAAGTCATGGCACTTTTTCTGAACATGGAGCACTAGCCAGAAAAGATAGATGGGAATGTGCTGCCATTGTTGCATGAACAGCCATTGCCACAGAGATGTCCACCAAAGGCATCCAAGGGAGCATCAACCCTGGACCACCTGGAAAAGCAAGGAGATCATGCATGATGGTGAGGAGGGGACTGAGGAGAAGCTCAGCAGCCTGTTCTGACCCAGCACAACCATTCCTGTGTTTAACTCTGATGTTGTTTCATTCAAAATTACGGTCACAGTCTTCAATCAATCAAACCCAGCAACTCTTACAATAAACATCTGTCATTCACAGGTGTTGTTTCCTTACGCTCCATATGTGCCTATTCTTTCTTCTCTTTTGCTTTGATCATGGACTTGAAGGAGGGTGGAGAATCACGTTGTTATGTGTTTGGATAACACCTTACCAAACTGAGCATTGATCTGCGTGTAGAGCTTCTAGGCACTTCCTTGATGTAAATAAATACTAATAATCTATACTTCTGAAAAGGGCCACAAGCCAGTAAGTTTGATGTTCGTGTAAACATCCTAAGTAAGAAACAATAGAGCTCCAGGCCTCACAGGCTGTGAGGATTAGCCAGATGCACGATTTAAGAGGTATCAACAATGACGGCCTAAATAGTTACAGATTCTGTGATCCAGATCTTAAACACTATATGCTTACTAAGAGCATGGCTTTGGATATCCACTGACAGTAGGTGAGCTAAGGGGTGAGGTACAGGGGGAGAAGGTGCTGTAACAAAACACAGGTAGAGAGCTGCTGAGCAGTGTCAGCACCTGCCTCTTCACCGACTGGCCCAGGACGGCCTTCTGCATCTAAGGCACGCTCACGTGTATCCTTTACATCAGCACTGCGTTCACTGTAGTCATCACCTGGTGATGGCTGTAGGACACAAGGACGGGTGTCTCCTACTCTACATCCATGCAAGACAGCACCTCTGTATTGTGCTCCCTGAGCTCTAAACATACTCATTGCCTGTGCGTGGTGGCACAGTGTTGTAGCTCTTCTCCACAAAATAGCCTCCTTTAAAAATACTTTATGCATGCCCGTAGCCATGATCACAGCAGATTCCAGGTTTTCCTTAGAAATGGATACTCTCGGAGGCAGGTGACTAAATCAGTAAGTTGAATCACCTAATGCAAGCCGTGAGCCACGTACAGCAAATTTCACCTGTCAGCAGAAAGGCCCAAGGGTCTCTGAGGGAGAGCTGAGCAGAAACCTGTCAAGGACTGTGTGCTGGCAGGAGGCATTAGGCACGGGTATGCTGGTGGGTCACAGAATGCCTGGGTTTGGTCCTTGGTGTTTTCCCTGCAGCAGGGAGATAGAATTTGCCTGGTTGTGCAACACAAGTAGCTCCTGTTCCATCCTTGCTGCAGGGGAAGAAGGGTTAATACACATTTCCCACTGAAGATTCAGTTGTCTGTGTTATGATACTTTTCAAAGAGAAGCCCAATTTTAGCTTTCAGGAGGCAGAACTGCCATGAGATCATAAGGGAACTGGAGGATGGTATTTTCCTTCATTGTATTGAAAAACATTCTGCACAGCTCTTCAGAAAAAAAGACTCTAAATGCTTTTCCTGCAAAATCTGGACAAACACTATAGATTTTCATGCTGATTTTAAACATAATGGGAATTGAAGTTATCTGTCCTGGAGGGAAGGGAGGATCACTAAGCAGAACTGAAGTGAGGAAGGGAGTGTGATTTTGCTAACAATCTTCACATATTGATGTTGGTCTATACCAATGTACAGACCTCTTGGCTTTCTCCATGGCTGAGTTTGCATATATTGTGAATAAGGGCAATAAAGCTGAATTTCTTCTTTAGTTGGAGAGGGCAGGTGTGGAAGAGGTGGGATGAGCCCAGTTCCACAGGACCAGCAGCAGGGATCAGGCTTCAGTTTGGAAACGGCTGCAGAACACTTGTTCACCCTGCTCTGTGCTTCATAGACATCAATCCCACATCAGCCGTACACCCACAACTGCCTCCTGGACTTCCCAATAGCTTTTAGAAAACTCTTAGTAAATGTGCAAATGTCACAAGTACAAGGTACCACAGGAATGGAGGTGCAGCTGGGGGCAACGCCAGTGGGTCCCTATAGTGGGGTTTTTCCAGTTACAAGTCCCACATTGCACTATGTGATTTTTCTTTCAGACACTCTTGCTGCTGGCTCAGAAATGATTGCGTCTCAAAAGGTTTTTAAGATGTGGTTTATTCTCGTATTAGTATAAACAAATATTTCCATCAGACCATCCTCATGAGTGTCACAGCTTGTGTCCTGCCAGGGCCAAAACTGTGACCTATTAGTAACTCTTGCCCTCTTAAGTTAAATGCCAGTTGCATTTTCTGACTTTGTCTAAGTATAGGTGCACATTCCACATCCTACAATAAAAAGCCGTGCTTCCTTCCCTGGGAATTAATTATCTCTTCAGCTCACACAAAGCCCATAAAGTTTCTTGGCGTTCTGTTCTTGCCAATCTGGCCATATTTTAATATATAGAGATCTCAGGACCCTAGGAGATACTTACATCGGATGATGCTTTACGCATTAACTGTTGAGCTCATCTTTACAATGAGCCCTCCGAGACTGTTATATTCACAGTTCTCTGCCAAATTAGAGAAGTGGCAATTACATGAAGTCCACACTGTCAGTAGTGGAAGAGCATAATGACATGCACTGGGCATTTGAGTGAAGATGTGACCTTGAGCACCTACAAGGCTGGAGGAAAATGTAGTGGTTCATTTAATACTTTTGTGAGCTTCACCATGCACAGAAATCTAGATGTAGCTACAGACTTGTCTCTCACATGCCACTGGTGTCCATTCAAAGTCCTTTTACCAGCATTTCTTTCCAGTACAGGATTATGATTCCTCTCTGCTTTTTTCTGTCAGAAATACTGTAGCCTTCAGACAGCACAGGACCTGGCCAGTCCTTCCTGATGGAAACACAGCTGTGATTCCGACTGTAGCCCGGGCTCCCTTTGTGCTGCGTTTCCCTCAGCTGGAGACAAAGATGCACTGGTGGAGAGGCAGTTTTCTGTGATGAGGATATTGGGCAGGAGATTGAGTGGTCTCCTTGGCTGGTTTCATTCGGACCCTAAAGAGACGTTTGCTCTGCACTCGGCAGAGGACTGCAGACAGCAGAGATGGAAATGGATATGGCTCTCTGATAGCAATTTCAGGTCTGAAAACGCCCCTTGTTTTTTTCCTGCACAAAGGTATTTAGGGAATGCCAGAGGCTGTAGGTCCAGGCTGTGCCTCAGATAAATGCTGGCCTCTCCCTGGGATGGTGACTTTGACGGGGCAGATGTTTTATGCTAGGAACGCTGTCAGTGGTTGTCATGTTTGCTTTGGAGGGTTTGAGGCCTCTCAGCTCACCAACATTTTTGCGCTCACATTACAAGTTGTATGTTGCTTTTAACTATCTGTTCAAACTGAGGTAATATATTGCAATAGAGAAGAATGTGTTCTTGAGTGATATGTTTTAATGTAATGCTCAACTGCTCTTTGACCTTGGCCAGACCTGAATTTTTGCTGTCTCCTATGAGATTTAAAGACTAAATACTTAGATAAAAAGGTATTTACTTTTGGACATATCTTACCTTTTTCCTCCTATATGTCTCCTGAATAATTTTATTCTAATTTGCTCTACAGTGCTGTGTTTACATAAAACCAGCCCTAAAATCCAAGGTGGGTTATCCATCCCCATCATGCTTATCTGGATACAATGGATACTTGCTTATCTGATGGCTTCAGCAGTTAAAGGCTTAAGTCTTTGGTGACTGTATTTAGATGAAGGAAAGGGGGTGTTCCATGGCACTGGTTTCTCAAAACTTGCAAGTGCTGTCCCTTCAGGGCAAAGTTATTTCTCATACAGCATATGTAGCAGAGTTGCACCGAAGGTGTGTCCTAATCCCCATGTTAAGTCTTACATGATTTATAGATTTGGATAAACAATGCTTGATATCCCTTGTGGAAGCTCCACAGGTTATTTCATGAGAAATAACTAGTGGGCTTCTATTTCTTCTCTAGCAAAGTTGGATCCACTGTGTCACAGAGTTGGCTAGGAATATGGAAAGCAGGAGATTTATAGATGATAAAAACGGATGACATAATTTGTGTGGCCTGCTCTCCATGTCACTGTTGCCTGCAAAGAAGTGTGTTCTAGGCAGAACAGTGCTTCTGCCCATTTCAGTGCCCTTACCTGCATGCAGGGAAGGGCTGGATCATAACCAAGTCCAAGCCCTGGGCCACCTTATTCCCCCTGCACATGGCTCTTCCCTCCATGCCTGCAGGGCCAGGCACAGGAGAGCCCAGGGTGCCCACTCCTCCAGCTGTAAGCTGACAGAGCACAGTGTTTGGGAAGGGCAGCAGGTGTGAAGGGTTAGCTGAGATAGCTGTCACGTAGCACTTGACAAGCTCAGATAAACCTTCCTACAGAGGGGCTTTGCCTCACAGCTTTGCTGGTGTGGTCAGCGAGATAAGGGTATTTGTAGACGTGGTGGGTAGCACTAGCCTGGCACGAGGATCTTTCCAGGATTATGTGTTTGCTTTTGTCCAGCTGAGGGGCCCAAGGTGACCAAGGGGTGGAGGAGGAGGGAGGCAGGAGGCCCTTCTGTTGCTCTTAGACCACGCAGAAATGCTCCCACCAAGCTCTGTATGCAGAATTGCCGCAGCAAGGCAAGCGAGGCCCACATCTCCAAGGGGAGCATCAGCTCAGTGGCATACATTGCGCAGCAAGCAAGACACTGACTTGAACTGTCATTTTACATTTAGTACTTTATTGCTGCTAAATTTCACCAACACTTGCAGTAACCACTGATATGTGGGTAGCAGGCTTTTACAAATGACTGTAGAGATTTAGGAGTATAGGTCAAACACAAAGTCACTTCAGAATCCCAGTGCTCAACCTCAATCTTACTGGTATGTAGGAGAGGGGAGAGCAAGATCCATTTTTGATCTAAATAACTCCATGTGCCAGGCTTACGATACAGGGAACTTGCTGCTTGTGGTCACAGGAAACTCCTCATGAGACTGTTGGCATGGTCAGGCAATGTCAAAATTGTCCGTATGGTGAGAAACACCATGTCTGCTCTTCTGACACAGAGGACTTTTCTGGTGTAAGGAGGAGTGTCACACCTTGCGCAGCCTTGAAGCTGGGGGTAGCTGGTGGTCACTTGGGGTCGGGATTTTTAGGTTCCAGCAAAAAAATAGGCACTTACCTCCCATGAACCCTCCTTTCTAAATGAATGACTAGTTTGTGTAGACTTCTCTGAGTGTCTCAGGCTTTGGGAAATGATGACACTATTGCCTCACCCTTCTACAGTATGTTCTAACACTTCTCCCAGTGTTTTTCCTACCATGATGCCTGCTTTAAAGTATTTGTGGTGACAAAAAATAAATCTTTCATGGGGAACACGATTAGAAGCTTGGATTTCACATGTATCAAATTTAGACAGTGAAACCTGTGGAATGCAGGGTTCCCCAGGAAAAAATGTGGCCTGAGCTATGGAAAATGAGTTTTCTTCCAGCTCTCATCAGGTCTGGAGGGACCTCTGGAAATCTGTAGGCTGCTCAGTGAATGGCCAGCTAACTGCAGAAAGTCCCGAGAAGGCTTGCAGTAGAAATTCCAGGCATTTCTGAAAGAACTGAATAAAAAGCATCTGTCTGAGCTAGTGCATAATCTCTTTTGATCTGAGTTCATATATGAGGTTTTATAGTGGTTTATGTCAATCAGGGTATGAAACTACCGTAAATCGTGACAGCAGATAATACTAAATTTATTACATCAAAGTCAAAAGCATATAATGACTTAACTCCATGGGACTGCATCAAGAGCTACCCAAATATTTTTAGCACATATTACGGAAACAGACTTCAGGGTGGATCCCTTCTTTGCTATGTATTTATGTCTGCTTTTATATTTTTGAGGCAAAAGTGATGAACTTTGTCCCCTTGCAGAACATTTATAATACTGATCAGGCTAAGTGAGAAACCTTCAGTTAGATACCATTGTATCCGTGCAAAATATCAAAAATATCAGCACCACTCTGGAAAAGGAAGTTCAGGCTTTTGTCTTGCAACGTTTTTGATCTTTCTGAATCTGAGCTGCTCCAGAGATGAAACAAAAGTGCCAGTCTTTCAGCAGGTGTAGATCAACAGTGCTCTGTCAGCTTCTCAGAGTAGCTGGTATCCTAATGGAGGGATGTCAGGTGGTGAGCTGTACCATATCTCTAATAGCAGCTGGTCAGCTGTTTCTTCTAGTGATGTCCTGTTTCATACTATTAAAATTACTTGATGAACCTCAGTCTTCATAAGCATAGCCTCCCTTTGTTCCCCTCTCTGTAATGATGATGGTGCTACCTGTACACACCTCCTCTGCAGGGGTGGCCTTGCCGCCATTCCCATATCCATGGCTGGCATCACTCCTTCCTCATCCTAGGAAACAGCCTGAGTGTATCAGAGCTAAAGCTGGTGTGAGAGAGGAAGACCAGGACGAAACACCTCCCACCCCACCAGTGTTACAGACACCTCTGTAGGGGAAGGTTTGCCCAGGCGCACTCCAAGCCTCAGATTTCCTGGGAAAAGGGGCATAATGAGTGGAGAACCACCAGGTCCAAACAGCATCGCCCACAATGACGTGGAGGCTTGGTCATGGTTAAGTGTGAAGGAAAACAGCAACTGATGGTTGTCTGAAGGTTTTGTGGTTTCATCCCACGTAGAAATTTTGTCCACAGGACAGCAGCTACCGTGTTATCTGGTACCCTTCCGGTAGGCAGACCCAAAGCAGAATGGGCAGAGGTGTGCATTGCTAGGTTTACTTGTTCATCTGCGGGGTGGGTTATACTTAAATAAGACTGATGCACATTGCAGAAGTGCCTTGAAACAATTTCCACTGGTGTAGCTTTCTTCCATACTGTTAGCCTAGTGAAAGACTTGAAGGGTCAATGCTATCAGTTGTTTTTCAGAGTAAACATCTTACAACATTTCCTCCAGAAGGTACAAATTTTTAGCTTTATTTATTTAGTACTTTGCAAAGATTTAATTTGTTTTTCTATTGTTTACAAGATTTCTTGTTAAGAAGGAAAGGGTTGTTGTACACACATTTGCTTATTTGACCGAATGCCAAGGGAAAGCACAAGGAATTTACAAGCATCTATGGCTGCAGTATAATTTCAACAAGATGCTGGTCTTTCTAACAGACAATAAAGACCTTTGAACAGGCTGGCAAATGAAATAGATACTGGATGTAAAGCCTCATCATTTAAGAGTTTAGGAAAACAAGCAACTTGCACTATAGAAAGTTTTTTGGCTGAAGTCACTTACCATTTAGGAGAGGGTATGCTTTTATCCATTTTTGAAGATTATATAAATTTCGAGTTTTCAAATAACGCAACATGTGGGCTGGGAAATAGGCTTTCTGGGAAAATTTATTTGTGCATGGCTCCTTCAGCAGCTGAATTCTTGTCTTTTTGCTTCAGGAGCCTCCTTCCTAGGTGACTGTAGCAGCAATGCTTTCTGACAGAATATGTGTGAAAAAAATCATACTTGGCCAGATGGGACAGCAGCGTGATTACGGTGGTAGATCCAGAGTGTGAGTCTGATGTAGACTTGCGGCAAAGACTGCCCTTTATTGGCCTGACTGCAAATAAAGGTTTGTTTGAGCAGAGGATAAAGGATGGGGGATGCTGATTGAGATAGGTAAGTACATTGATTGATTGATTGATTGATTGGTTGATTGATTTCTCTGTCTTTTTATATAAACAGAAGATATTTTTTGCAGGTAGATTCTGTAGATTTATTGTGAAAGAGATGCCCTAGGGTATTGAACCTATTTCCGCTGCATAAAATTCTGTTCTGACTGGTGTAAGGAATGTGACAGGACAGGATGTTAAGCTCTGGCTTCTTCTGCACTGAGAAGCTCTGTCAGCACAGCCACATTTGGGGATTTTGAGGAAGGAGCAATAGCTTTAGGCAGGCAGTGCCGGCTGTGCCAGCATGGCGCCTGCCTGGCAGCACAGTGCTCCATCCCAGGAGCAGGCTCCAGCTGTCCCAGCAGCACGGCACCTTTGCTGTGCCTCTGCGAGGGGACCAGCCAGGGTCACTCAGACCAGTGGCAAAGTCTTTGACGGCAAGAATTGGCTCCACCGCCTCTTGTCTGTCTTTGTGGGACAATGTCAGATGCAGCGGGTAAGGGCGGGATTCTCCTCCACCTAGCGCTGGCCTTTTAAAATGTATGTACTTTGTCGGAGTGATTTACATCTCAAGCTTTTCTGTTTTTCAGGCTTTCTGGTCTCTCCCAAGTGAGGTCCAGACACCAAAGGTGGTTATAGTTAAGGTTCCATACAGACTCCTGTTCATTCCCATTCAACTGACACAACTGGTCCACCACTATCACACCACAGTGCCCATAGCCACACCCACAGCGATGGTGGGACACGGAGCTGATGGTGAGGTGGCTGGTACAGCGGTGTCCATGCAGGGGGTCACCCCTGGCCACGTGCCACAGGGTGGTCCCAGGGCAGCCTCAGTCTGTGCTGCTGATGGAAGACCCCCGAGGGGGTGTGCACCCCAGTGAGGGCTCTCCAAGGGCTCGCTCGGAGGATATGTCATGGTCTTTGTGACTGACAGATGATGTCTGTGATTGATTGTGGGGAGGTGGCTGCATTAGGTGGCTGATGGCCAGGCATGCATTTTGCCCATCTGCTGGGAAAATCCCAAACGTTACCAAGGCTGCTGCATTGGTGTGGCAGCTTCGGACAGCTTTGGTGCATCAGCCGAGGGCGTGCAGCGTGTTTTCTGTGTTACTCGTGGGTGTAATGGTTTTGTTGGTAGTGCTGTATTTGCATCAATAGCACTTTGCACCCTTACAGTGGCACATGCGCATTCCCAGGGGAGGTCTGTTTGGAAAGGGCATTTCTTTACACTGCTGGAATAATCTGGGACCCTGTGGTTAAAGAAGTCTGCTGAGGGGAAGTACCGCATAAAGGATACACGTAATGATTGCTGCATTCTTAATTAGAGGATGTGACACAAAAGGCAAAAACTTCTCATTCGGTCATCAAGCTTCTCTCACCTTGACTCTGCAGGTTCTCCTCTTTCCAGTTGCTATATTTTCCATCTTGCCCTTCGTTACTGGGTGAGAAGACCTAGGCAAACTAGAAAAAGCACACGTCTGAATTAAGGAGCCTACTAAATCCAATGGCAGCTCAAACAGGAATGCTGATAGCAGTACCCCGGGAATGTCTGCTCTGCTAGACACTCACCAGCAGATCCCTGCTGGGCAGTTCCCACTATTGTTACTGATCCTATAGAAAATCCAGAACTTTTCCTATGTATAGTGTTTATTCTGTATTTTTCTTCCTCTGCAATACTTGGGGGGAATAGATTATTCCAGTTTTGATTTTGGCTTGCTCTGAACAAAATGAGTGTTTTTGGTTTGGAAGGAATGCTTTATCTTATGTTTTCTTTAATTATTAACATTAGAGTTATGTCTGCAAGCAGGCTGGTTTTTGTTAACCCCAGCACTCCCTTCCTTGTCTTTTTTGTGTGCTGGTGACTCACCCGGAGCAGAGGCACGACAAAGGTGAGTTGCAGGGTTTTTTGTAAAACATGTAGTGGGGGATTCCTAAACACATCCAACCTTTTCCTTCCATTTGCAAATGATCAAATGAAATGCAGAGCACTTCCTTGCAAAAGAAAATAAAATAAAAATAAATTCCAGATGAGTTGTAAATTTCATTTCTCTCCAAAAATAGGCCTTTGAAGAGATGTGGTATTCAGGACTGCCTATACTATTTGTGTCAGGCACACTAAGAGCTTGACCTTCTGCTGCAATTTGGCTACCCTTACTTTTTTCCTGTTGATTTTCAGGTATTTCCGGCCATTGATGGATTTTCATTATACCACCCCCAAGATGCCCCTTTGCATCCTCCTTGACCAGCCCATTGTGTGCAGCTTTCTTCTCCCACCCTCCCTGTTCTTTCCAAGCATTTCTTTCAAGCAGTTTTCTGTTCTCTGTTCCAGCCAAAAACAAAGTCACAAGTTTTGGGCTTGGTTTGAAAAACTTGAACACAGCTGCCTTGGGTGGGGTTGGAAGCCAATGACCTTTACAGTGAAGTAAGAGCTGCAGTTCAGAGGTAAATTTTTTTCTGCTGTGTCTGAATTGTTCAACTCAGGCAGCTCTGCGTTCAAGTTCAAACAGCACGGGATCTCCCCTCTCCTCTCCTCTCCTCTCCTCTCCTCTCCTCTCCTCTCCTCTCCTCTCCTCTCCTCTCCTCTCCTCTCCTCTCCTCTCCTCTCCTCTCCTCTCCTCTCCTCTCCTCTCCTCTCCTCTCCTCTCCTCTCCTCTCCTCTCCTCTCCTCTCCTCTCCTCTCCTCTCCTCTCCTCTCCCCTGCCACCTGGGATGGTCTAGGGGTCATGTTTTGCTCCACCAGCACTTCACAATTGTCACATCACAGGACTGGAAGTAAACCCTTGGTCTATCGATTTGTATCTACGACTATTGAAAGCAACCAGTATGATAAGTGGATCAGGCGCTGTTTTAAGCCTACATAGATGTCCAAAATCTTGTTCCATAGACAGCTGCAGGACTCCTGACGTTTAAAGGCCATTTCTATCAACTTGGGGCTTTGTGCTGCCATTGCCCTTTTGTTTAAAAAATTATTTCCCATCCCTGGTGTGTTCCAACTGATATATTTTTAGAGAGCAATTGCATGCATTTAGTCTTAGGTTTTCTGTTCTTCTCATGTAGAGTAACTTCTCCAGTCACTTGATCCCCCCGCTAACCTTATTTATCACTGCTCCAATTTTGTGTAGCCTTTTCAGAGTAAGAGGTGACCAAAATTGTGCACAGCAGTACAAATAAGGTGACACAAGAATTTTGTGTAATCTCATTGATTCATTACTTCTTGTGTTGGAAACATCTGATTCATCGTATGATCACGTCTGCCTTTCTTATGGATGCACCATATTTGCGGCTTGGCATCACCCTAAATAATACACTTAAGTCTTTCTTCTCAGTTGTTTCACACAAACTCCTGGGCTATAGCAGAGGTCCTACTTATTAGCAATTAAGTATATGACCTTGTACTTTTAATTCCATTTATACTGCTCCAGACTTCAGGGACATCCAGTCTTCCCCAAATGGTATTGCAGTCCGTGCCTCTTGGCAGTTCCTTTCTGTGTTGCATTAGCAGCAAATTTGATTAACACATGATGAACTGTAGCAAGTCATTCAGGTCATTCCTGAAAGTGTTGCCATAAGATCCAATACTTTCCACTGGATGAACTCCACTAATAACCTCCCTTCAACAGAGTCATGCCCTTGCTGTGCAACCTGTTCTCCTCTGCTTTTAGTCTATTGTCACTTGCAGTAATGTCTTCAGGCAATACAGCAGGACATGTTCTGCTCAAGACCAAAAGGAAGAGATCTACTGCATTTTCTTCTTCCAGAAACCGGGTATCTTGTACCCCCAAAATCACATTAACCCTACTAAAAGCACTTTAGGTTTTATTGCCTGTTCCACTTGTCACAGTGCCTTTAGTTGCTTTGAGTTCACCATTTTCCAGTTCCAGGTGCTGGTTTCTCCACAATTCTTGCAGAAGGAACCTAAGATCCATCTACATTTTGTGCATTACCTTCTTTCAAATTTACTTACACCTTGGTTTTGGGCGACTACTATTTCCAGCTACTGTTATTAGCCATTGCAACCTTGCTCCCGTGTTCAGGATCACCATCTTTATTTTAAGCTCAGAAATTTGGGCCGTGTCTAAACTATTTTTCATTTTGATCTTCTCTGTTCTGCCCATCAGCCTTGCTTTTCAGTCCTTCTACTCTTTCTATATATGACAGAAAAGCTTTCTTAATTTCTTTCCAACTCCTTGCCTTTTTAATTTCTAGACCTGTACTTCCTCAGCTTTTAATCAGAGGCTTCTTTACTGACTGATTCTTCTTCCCCATTCCTTACAGACTCTGTGCTCCCTCCTAATACGCTTTTTGTGGTAATGCTATTTTTTGTTCTAGCATTTTATTCAGTTAGATAGATATGCAGTCCTTCTGTGTAAGATTTTTTAAATTATTTGAAACACAGGCTACAGATAGTTTTTGTACCTATCATAAAAGCTCTTTAAACCTGTACCTGGAATAATCTTCTTTTGACTTCATTTTGTAAAAGAAATCTTCACCCTTTTATTTTATTTGAGGCTTTAACTCCAGTTCACACCAATTTTGATGTTTTTTTTAGAGTATCACTGACATGCAAATACAATAAATGTCAGTTGGGCATGGCTTAATTGAACTGATCAGTTGACTACTTAAAGGAGATAAATATGATTTTATAGAAGTTAATGAGGGTTGCTGTACAGCATGCAGATTTCAGCATGCCGTCCTTCACTAAAGACAGACATAACAATGCACGTATTTTGGCAAACACTGCTGTTGTTGCTTGTTAAAATGATCTAATCCCAAAGTCAGACTTTCTTTGCAAAGCATTGCATGTGTCTGTTCAGTTTTTGCACAGCTTCTTTCTTTGTGCGGTATTTTTTCTCCTCCCAGGGAAAGCGTGTTAAAAATGAAGATGGGGAGGTGCACCTGAAGGACGGTGCAGAGCCAAGCCATGCCTTGGTGTAACTGAGCGTATATAGGAACCAGCCCGTGACATGAAACATGAGCACAAACTTTCCCCCTCCAGGCAGAAAAAGGCCTTAGAGGGAAAGAGAAACCAGGTGGAACTCCAGCCCTGCTGAGATTGATGGGAATTTTGCCACTGATCATGTGATACAGGAATCTCCCCTACAGACCTGTAAGGAATTTTGTAACTGTATTGTAATATGTGCTGGGGAAAATGATAATACAACAGGGAAAATTCGGTGCTTGGATAAATAAGAGTTCGGTATTACATCTGTTTACAAGTTTTTCACCAGAGCTATAATGAGCCATTTCTCCTCAAGTACAGAGAAGCCTGGAAAAGACTCTGTGAGAGGAAGGAGCAGAAGGAGCCCTTTTTCTGCCCATTTAGCTGTGTCATATACTGAGAAGGTCCTAACCCTGTGTGAGTGTTTGTGGTTTTTCTTCAAAGCCTCTGCATCAGTACAGACAATCACAACTGATGAGGATTGCCTCCAGTGTGCACTTTAGTCTTCTAACATAGCCTCCTTGGAAAATATGATATTGCAATATTGGCCAGTCAGTCAGTCTGTCGCTCTTGGTTGGCTGCTTCTGTTGTAACATGATGATACCTTTTTCTTTTTATTTTTGCCAATTTTTCCAATAGCTCTTAGAGAGATCAGGCTATGAAACATTGACTTCCTCCAGAATTTTTGTGTCCCATTGGTATCTCCTCACTTCCCAGGTGGTTATCAGCATCCCTGCAGAGCTGCATCCCTGGTTTATTGGTAGGCTTTTGTCCCACAGACTGCAATGAATTTCTGACATCCTCACAAATTGGATAAGGAAGAATTATCAGTCCTACTGACACCAGAAACATGGGAGCTTTTGTAGTGCCCGCAAACATGCAGTTGCCAAAGACTGACTTATTTTCCTAGCATACACTGTGTTCTTGTCCAGAGGAGACGAATCGTTTCTAAGTGGGGTGGAGATGTCTCCACTGACACAGGGTGTGGCAAAGGGATGATGGGGAGAAGTGCAGTCGCTGCTTTTGGTGATTGACTGGAAGGGACATTCCCCTGTCCAGCTTTTGGCAAGCAAGTGCAGGGTTAGTTTAATAAATTGCAAGGATTTTTTTTTTTTAATTAAAAGAAGGAAGGAATGTGTTCAGTTTGTAAACAGAAATGCAAACACATTGGTAACTAAGCAGTTTGGCCAGTGTTCTGCTTGTAAAGGACGAAGTTTGCTGTCAGGCTTTGGAATAACAGCAGTACACTGAGTATTTGTCATGAAGTGATTTCATCTTCTATGTTAATGCAGTCTATCCAGTGCTGAAACTGGTGTTTTTAAAAGTCAGATGTGACAAAGGAAAAAGTTAATCCTTTGGAGAAAGAATAACGTACTGATTAGATTCGCTATTTAGAACTACAAGAATATGCATTTAGATCATGTTGGATTTAATACTCAAGATTTGAATGCAGCTCTTCACAAATATCAGCTCTAAGAATGTAAAAAATGCTTTTGCTTTTAAAGAAAATAAATATTTTCTGTGCTTTTATGACCAAGAGCTTTTAATACTAAAACTCAAAGATAAAATTCACTTTGAAATGGCTTATAACAGTTGATACTGTATGTTTACATGTTACATTCTCTTTTAGTTTAGACAGTGAAAATAAATGAAGAGGTTACTGAGTTTGTTTCTAGAAGATATCAGCTTCACATTCCTATTAACACATTACTAATGCTTTGGCTAGCTATGTTTAAAATGAACCTGCCACCATGAAACGTAGAGTTGAAGGGACACCATCACAGTTTAAGGTATGAAATTGCCTCACAGATGTAGAGTGAGACCTGCAGAAGGCACCCTGAAAAATACAACCAGAGGAAGAAATCCAGAAATGAGAGCGAGCCCTCCTCCTCGAAGAGATAGCAGTCCAGCTCCAACAGATGGACCTCAAGCAAGCCCAAGGGCACACCCACAATCGATTAACCAAGGCACAGTGTGGATCTGATAATGACATGGATAAGGGGGTCTGTGTGGTTGCAGAATCAGTTGCCTCACTTGTGACTGAGAGCATGTATGGTAGGAGTGTCTGTAAAGATGAATCCCAGTGGCCACCATCTCAGAGACTGCGATACCAGTTTCTGGGATGATATGTGGTGTGGTTAAGGGAAAGAAAAGCTCTGTGCTAGGGAAGAGCTGAGATGTTAAAGTGCAGCAGCTCCATAGTCCAGCTGCAAGACAACATCACACACATGATGGATTTGAACAAGAGGACACATGCTGAAGTGTCATGTTGAAGAAATGCTTCTGAACTGCTGATACCCTCTTGTAGCTTAGAGTAGCCTTGTTGCCTACACTGACAAGGTAACAACATAAGAAACAGCAGAAATGAGAAACACTCTGCTTGCAGGGCCAGGAGGGTCCTGACACTCCGTTCCTCAGTGCCAGTGAGGAAATACTGGGAGCTCTTTATAACCTTGACTGGGGAACCCATAAGAAGCACCACCTAACAGCATCACACCTCCACAACTGCACCCATCAACCACAACGCGACAAACCACACTTTTACACAATGGAGGTATCTTCTCTCAGGGCAGAGTGAGTAAAAGGCTGTGATATAGAGGATGGAAGACTTGCTAATCTAAGAAATATACACAAGAAAATGGCAAGATAGCTGTTTGTATTATTTTTTCTTAACACAACACTTCTACATTGACATTGTACTTCTTTTAGATGCATATGTGTGGGGCTAGAAAGACGTTTTGCATCTGATGCAATTAAAAGATTTTCCCTTCTCCGTTTTATGCCTTCAAATGCCTTTACGCCTTCACTGTTCTAAACCAAAATGAATCCTATTCCTTGCTAACTGTTTAAAAATATTTAATTAACTAGTTACTCTACTTACCAAATGCCTTTATTTAGTCAAGTCTAATTTGCATGTTATTGTCACTTTCCTGGTTTTTTTTGCTTTTGAGAAAGATTCAAGTAGTGCTTTAAACCAATACCTCCAAAATGCCTTAATGGATCAGAGATAGTCTTTATATTGTAGATGTCTTAATCTCTTGATAATGTGTCTTTTCATTAATGGCATATACTGAAGAGTCCGACTTTGTTGTTCCAGCATAGCCTTTAACTCTAAGGACGTTTTGCTGTTTCAGCGTGTGAAGAGTGGGCACCCAGGGGCGGAGATTCATCTGGTGCAAATTTCCATTTCTCTGAAAGCCACTTCGGAGGAAGCCAGTTCTCATACCTGCACAGGGTTATCGGCTTACAGCAGCTGTGACCCTCTCCAATATACCATGACTAGAGGCTGAATACTGTTACTTAATATCATGGCCACAGAATCTGCAACAAGAGTGTTTCCAATGTTCATGCCAGGCCCAAACATAAATTATGCTTTATAAATTTGAGTTTGTTTTTGCTGAATGCTTGGTGTTCACTGGAGGCAGTGAGGAGATGGCTTCTGCCCCCAGCTAGGCTCCTGCAGTGCTGCACCGGTGTCACCAAGACCAGGGTCCCACCTGCTGACTCCTGTCTCTGCTCTTTGCTGGCTGTTTACCAAGTATGGATGAGCGCAATTTGGTGAGCATTTTCTGATTTGTGGTGGCACTTTAGAATGTGTCCAGGCAGTGCAGGAGCCCACACTCTGCTAGAAAGCAAGAAGTGCTTCTGAATCACTTGGGAATTTTTGGAAAATCTTACCCTAGGTCTTGCAGATTAGTAAAAATCTCCTTCCAAAACCCAATGTATTTATTTACTCCAAACACAGAGAACTGAAGCTTCAAAAGCAAAGAGTCCATGGAAGGGCTCCAGCATTTTCTGATCTAGCAAGCCTAGTGTGTGCCAGCAATCATGTGCTTCAGCAGAGCAATTGTCCTCACAGGGACAAAAGTACTGTTGCTGGGAACTCCCTCAAAAAAATTCCTCTCACAACTGTCCTCATAATCATGCCTGCAACCTCCTCCCATGTGGGGTATTGCGTAGAGATAACTCAGAATTTGGTTGGTGGCATGTACGCTCAGAGGATTATAAAGAGGATATGCGTTTCACTCATTTCCTCTGATTTAACATTTAATGTATCAGCATTGCTTTCATTTAGTATTCCTTAAATTGGTAAAATGTGGGCTTTCATTGCAAGATTTGCATCTTAGCAATGAAAAAAATGATATAAAGCAGAATTCAAATAGTCTTTTACTTTGTGAGAGACCAACTTTAAAACTAGTCGGATAACGATACAGGAAGAGAGCACAGATTTCTGCACATAGTGTAGGCTTGGCTCCACTTTCACAGGTTGCTGGGAGGCAGAAAGCCTTTCTGCCAGTGCGCTGTGAACTTCGTGGCCTGCCCATCGGTGCTCCCCGCGTGCGTGCCGTGAGGAGGACATGGGCACACAAACATGCTGCTGCCGAACATATGGAGCGTGGACTTGCAACGCCATGCAAAGATCACTTGCAAAGATCAGCTGTCTGATAACTGATTTAATGGCCCTTTCAAGCTTGTGGAAGAGATTTTGTCTGTGATCCTGTTGGTAGAACTGCCTCAAAAGGCTTTTTGAGTGACTTTGTTCCTGCTTGTGACAAATAACTGCCCCAGTGCCTCAGAAAGGGCTGCATCTGCTACCTCATGACCAAGCTATTTACTGTGTACTGGTCAGAAGGGTTTCTGCCGAAATATATATCTTGAAGTTGGGGACTGTTCTTCACTATTATTTCTTCATTCACTCTATTTTTAACTTCCTTAGTTTTCTGTTGTTTTACACTTTCTATCCTCTCCTGTTTTTTCTTTCCTTTTTCTCTCTGCTTGCTCATCACCATCTGCCTTTTCTTTCTCCTTTTTTCTTTTCTGCCTGTTTTCCGCTGTTATAAGGTTTTTTTTCCTCCATCTCTCTCTGCCACTGCCTTCTCTACCATTTCTTTCTTTGCTTTCTATTCTCTTTCTTCTGTCTAGTTCTTTCTGCTCATCAATCATGTTATGAGCATGGGGAGCAGCTAGCAGAAACAAGACAAGCTGGGTTATGTCCTGGTAAGAGCACATGCTGCTGTTGACAGCACCCAGAACATGGAGCAGAGATGGCTTGAGACTGTGTAGTTTTTGAACACGACACAGATTGGGAGGGAGAGGGGGATTTGGCACTAGTCCTGCCCTCTTTACACACCCCTGCACACGTGGGACAGTGTTAGACTGCCATGGGCACTGGCACAGTTGTGGAAGGTAGCAGCAGGAGGACAAGCTTGGCATGCATAGTGAAAGGAAATCCAGAGGAGATGTGGCTTTGCAATGAAAAGCAGCAAGCCAAGAAGAAATCTTTGAGAGGAAGACAGAGCTCTGTGCTGCGCACGTCAGGCCCCGTGTGAGAAGGCTTTTATATATGGGAAGGAAGGAAATGCTGAGTGTGGCCCTGCGCCTGGTTATGTTTTCCAGGAGAAGGCTCCCCAGCTTGATCCTCACTGTGCTTCTGCCATGGGCCTCTCAGGTGGAACGGGTGGTGGGCACCCCCAGGACACATGCAGGGATGCTGGGCAGCGCGTGTAAGGGCTGGCAAAAGGCTGCGGCTGAAGGGAAACCCACAGAGGCGGTGCTGGGGGCCAAGTTAAACGGCAGCGTTAATGGCGTCATTCGCCAGCGTAAGGCTTTTCTGAAACAGCATCAGCATCAACAGTTTTTGGGCACAAACTGAGGCACAGGAAGTTCCGTCTGAACATGAGGAGGAACTTCTTCCCTCTGAGGGTGACGGAGCACTGGAACAGGCTGCCCAGGGAGGTTGTGGAGTCTCCTTCTCTGGAGATATTCAAGACCCGCCTGGACAAGATCCTGTGCAGCCTACTGTAGGTGACCCTGCTTCGGCAGGGGGGTTGGACTAGATGACCCACAGAGGTCCCTTCCAACCCCTACTATTCTGTGATTCTGTAACAGCTGTGGTGACAGGCACTGCTGGCTGTGGCCGTTTCTGGGTGTCCACAAGCCATCAGCGTTATGACACGGTTTGTGTGTTGCTGGTGGTACTGGTATCCATTTAGAAACCCCTGCTCTGACTTTCTTCTTCCTCTCATAGATCAGCGATGTGGAAGAGCTGGTAATATCCCAGGGTGAAAAAGAGGGGCAGACTGAGGTGTATCTGGCGTTTAATACTATGTTACTTGGTTTGGGAAGGCGGCAAGTGATGCCGGGACTTGTCTCCATTGAGCAGGATGGAGCCGTGCAGGGAGGCTGCTGGAGGCTGGCCACTGAAGATGCTGGAGTCCAGGGAGGATTTTAGTGTGTGTGAGTAAGGGAGAGCATGTGGATATCCAGAGGTCTGCAATGCAACGGCATGTTTAGGCTAGTCTTACGTTGCTAAGGAGCGCTACACATGTTTGGTGTTGGCTTCTCTTACCCTTCCTCAGGTGGCCTCCCCCTTCTCCCAGTGAAGTCCATCTGTTTGGCCACGAACACCATGACTTTTGGCTCCGAAGGACGCGGCCCATCACGAAACCCCAGAGTATGCCTTTCAGAGCCCCGAGGAGGCTCTGCGTCCAGCACCCCAGCACGGCTGAGTGCCTCCAGCTGTTCCTCGACAGGCAACTCATCCGTGAGTCAGATCCCTGTCCCGTGGGGCACGCTGCCCAGAGAGCAGCTGGCTTGGCATGCTGCGGGCAAGGAGACATCTCTGGCTGCTGCAAAGCCGTGGGTCTCCTGGAAAGAGCTTTTAGAGACCATGGAAACAGCAGCAGCCTGTGGGGCTGGGGCACAAGCATCATCTGGGGCACTGATGAGGAGACACCCTGCAGAGCTGCCTGTCAAGCCCCAGGCAGTGGCAAGCTGCAGAGATGTCCATCCCTTCTCCTGCCTCGGTGGAGGGAGCTGGTCCTTGGCACCATGTGCCTGATCTGAACCCAGCCATTAGCGGGAAGAAAGCGTCAGGTTGGAGTCCCTGGGGAGCTGTGGGCACATGGATTGACAATGACCATCCTGGTGCCATTGCCTGCTCGTGTGGGTTCCTCATCCGCATGAGATTTCTGAAACGAGAAAGGGTCTGGCTGCCAGCTTAGTCTCACTGCACGCATCATCCTTGACCTCTCTGCCAGGCTCTGGAGACCTCTGATGCTGCGCTGCAGCCCCTGGGCCATCTCTTTGTTCACAGGTGCAGAGGGAAAGGCAATACATGATGGTCCTCCCTTTTCTGTGCTCATGGAGAGGGTGGTCGCTGTGGAAGGTACCCCAGCTGGGAAGCAGCTCTGCAGCATCGTGGCAGGCAGGCACTGACAGGCTTCTGCACAGCTTGAGGGCTTCATCCCTGTGTTCAGGGCTCCGTTCATGACTGGCATGGGCTTACCACAGGTACGTACCTGAGATAGCCTGCTTTCCTGGTGGCTTGCCCATCTCAAAAGTCACACCAGCCAGACATAGATATAATCAGGTCTTCTGGGCTATGTATGCTTGAAAGCAATGTGTGCAGTCATTATGTGTGAACTTTCCCCTGGAACAACATTGTACAGATTGTAAATCAAGCATTCAACAGTTAAGAAAAGCTAGGATTAAGGTTTCCTGTGCCATGTCAACAAGCCGTGAGCCTTTGATAGCGTCGTGTCTCTGTTAAGATCTCTTCACTGACTCCAGCCTCCCATTTCTCTTAGTCCAAGTGTCTACCTCTATCCTGTTTTGCTGCCAGCTCCAGCCCTTTCCTCTGTTCCACACCCCAGTCTTCCCCTCATCTCAGCTCCCAATTCTAAGTTTCTTTTTCTACCTGTTTATCTAATCTCTCCTGACCCTGCAACATGCCCCACAGATGCACTGACTTCCAGTGTACACCTCTCCCCTTCCTCTCCCCTTCCTCTCCCAAATCCATCTCCTGATTTAGGTAGTCTCACATTCCCAGTTACTCCTCAGCAATTTTTCACAGTCTGCTCCTTTCACTGTTTCGCCGCTTTTGCATTCAAACCATGGAGTTTGTTCCTACTCTGCTTGCCAATCCCTCCCATGTTAGGGGACCCCTAAAACCATGTCCTGCTGCTGTGGTCTGGAGCCTCCTCGCAGTCATTAGCACCCAGGAACAGCAGCTGCAGGTTCTGCACCTCCTTTTTGGCCCTGAAACAGACACGCAGGGAGGATGGGTCCCAGCACTCATAGGCAGCTGTCTCTGAGCGGTGCCCCTCAACCTCCCAGACAGATCCGTTTTCCTCCGTTACATAAGGGTTAACCTAGTTAGTTGCCTAAAGTTCAGATGAGATCAACCATCTCCACAGCATGGAAGTCTTGGTCAAAGGGTTTAAAGGAAGGTAGACTTATGATTAATGTGCAAGAGGGTCTGACAACAGAGATTGTCAAGGAAATATGTATGTGTACAGCACAGCTACTGGCTTAGTCTGCAGTAACTCAGTGTAAAGACTTCTTTAGGCTACAGGGGACTATGAATGAGAGTTTCCTACAATGAAGGCATTCTTCACTTCATTTGATGGTTTAATTTATTCCCTTCTGGGGATATGAGCTCATAGGATGTCACAGCAACAGGTCTGTGATTTTCATGAGGCAGAGCTGCTTTCCAGGCGGTTACCTCTTGCTGGCACACCAAGCTTTTGTGGACATGCCATAGGATGTGTAATGCTGTAGTGTTTTTAGCTGAAGTCACAGTCAGCAAATAGCAAGCATCACACCATGCCACAGCCTGCCCTACAGGGTGAGGGAGTTCGGTTGTTCAGAAGCTGCACAGGTGGCTTTAAAATATGGCAGTATGAGCCTCTGAGAACCTCTTCTGGCTTTGTGGATAACCGGAAATCTTGGCTCCAAGCTCCGTATATCAGCCAAGAAGATGTAAAAAGAGTATTGAACAAGATGGGTCTTTAGACAACATTTAAAAACCATGCTTATAATCTCACCCTGCCCAAGTAAGTGAAACTACTTCTTCATGTGATTGTGTGCCATCCCTTTATGCTCAAGAAGGAAGAAACAGGCTGTGGGGCAGCTCACACATATACTTTAAACTGTTTTCTGAAGCTCCTACAATCCCATTTTCTGAGAAGATGTTGCGACATCCAAGTAAGCAAGTTTGCTCCAACAAGTGTCGTTCTGGCTGAATATAAGCAAAGAGCAAATGCAGTCTGCCTTTGGCCAGACTGCTGCAAGATTAATTGGGCGAGACATGCCAGCTCAGGAAATTAATTTTTGCTTGGACAGCTTCACTGTTGGTAAGGATGATTTTCCTTTGCTCAGCTGAGTAAGCACTCCACTTTTTAGAATTGTTAGAGATGTGCATCAGAGCTAAAGAAAGAGACAATGTTTTTCATACCTGGCTAATGGTTTTGTGACAGGCAGTGGGATGCAATGTACTCAGGCAAGCCTTTATATAAAAATGGGCAGGTTTTGGCTTCTAGCAAAACTTGTCTTTTCCTAAGGAGATGTTCAGAGAAAGCAGATGCTCTGTCTCCCTGGTGTATTCTGCACAGTGATGCCTGTCTTCAGAACCGGGTCAGGCTTAGATTAAGCCTGAACAAAACCAGGGTCTAGAAAGGGATGAGAATTTACAAAATTTTATTGAGGTCTTCCAAGTTTCCTACCCCCTGAGCCAAACCTTACCACAGCAGATGTGACTGCAGGTTAGACAGTCCCCCAGGATTTTGGGGATCTAGTTCATAATCAAAGCCTGAAGGTAAACCTGGGGTTTGAACCTGAATCTGTGGTCTCCCTTGCATCCCAGGGGGAAAAAAATATTTTTGGTTTGGTTTTGCCTCAGCATCTGTGCAGCTGGCATTCCGGAAGACCACATATGAAGCAAACCAAGCTAGTCAAATTACTCATCATGCAATTTTGTGTTGTTGAGTTTTCAGCAGAGGAAAGCACTGATCATGTTTCATGTATTTGTCTTCTGAAAGTTTCCCAGAACCCAGGTAAGAGTGTTTTATACTATATACACAGTATTGTTTGGCAGCAGCCTCAGGAGATCTCTTTCCAGGCGCACATGTCTTTGGTCTACCTCAGAGGTCTCTCAGGTGGGTCCTCTGGATTTTCTGTCTCTGTTCTTAGCTACTTAAAGCTTTCTTGTCAGTAACTTGGAGGAGGAAACAGGCAATAGGAAATCCTTAGGACATGATGGTTCAAAGAAAAACAGACCTCTGCTGTTCACCTCCTGCTTCTTGAGTTTCTGATGTACCTGCACATACCTCCTGCCTTGCGCACCCTCTCTGCCTCTGGCCCTCAGGCCCCCTACACCTCCCGGCCACTCTTCTTCCCACCAGTCAGAGCTCTCACCCACTTCTCCTCCACCAGCTTACTATCACCTGCTCAAGAGACTGAGGGTCCCCTCAAAAATGCTATGTTTTTTTTGAGTGTAGTTTACTCATTTCTGGTTATGCTATCTACTTTGGGAGAAAAGCCTCCATAGACATGGTAAAGATATGTTTTTTCTCCCACGTGACAGCTGTTCCTCATCTCCTGTGAGCACCACAGAGCCACTTGCACCTCCTTCTGCCTCCTGTTGATCGCAGCGGCTCTCCCTCCCACTGCTCTGCCCAAAAGCAGACTCCCTGGCTGGGTGTGAGGGAGCATTCGAGCATCCTCTAACCGTTCCACATGCTGGAATGGCTCAGGCTCTGTCGGACCATCAGCAGCAGTCCTCCAGTGTGTCATTACACAACCAGCGTAACATCACTTGTTAAACCATTTGTTGACATTAATGTGATTTTCAGCTCATCTACAATACCAGCAGTCTTGAAAGAAAACGTGATTTAATTATTTCTGTGAGTTCTTACCACATAATATTATGCATTATTTTGGAATGCCTGGCTGTGGATGCTATTTTAATATTTTTCAAGCCTGTAGTAAAATAGTGTTAGATGTTCCGCACCTTCCTTTTCCATTGTCGCTCAGACAAGTCAAAGCCAACACATCCCTGCAAAGTGAAAGTAATTTTCCCATTATA